>NW_022630995.1:94570566-94759311 GCF_010015895.1 Lontra canadensis
AAGAAAGAAAGAAAGAAAGAAAGAAAGAAAGAAAGAAAGAAAGAAAGGGAGGAGGGGAGGAAGGAGGGAGGGAGGGAGGGAGGAAGGAAGGAACTTTCTAGCTAATAACAAGGGTACGGAAGAAGTGAAAAGATTCCCTTTGGAGATCCCTTTACATAGAGAAGAGAAAGCCACACGAAGTGAAGATCATAAATAGTTAGCATTTTGTCACCATGGACTGCTGCCCTATGACTGTGAGAATGGTCAGGGGATTACCAGCAACAGCCACATCTCCAATGAGCAGAGGGAAGGAAAAGGCACAGAGAAAGGAAAATCAAAAAAGCCACAGTTCACAAGGAAAAGAGAGTGACAGCCTATGTCTCCCTGCATCCCCCCAACCCCTATCCCCAGCTCCATTCAGTCATCCCCAAAATGCAGCCCAGGTGACCAAAAATGAATATGCATTAGCCCGGCTTGTGTAAACTGGAGTCAGCCTGTGTAGATGGGCTTGGATTTACTCATTGTGAAAAACTCTTCTGACAGAAAAATCCCTTCATTGAGGCTTCTTAATCAAATTTACTTTCTCTGGGCTTTGACGGGAAGTAAAGAAGTAACTTCATTCAGAAATTGGAAAAGCTTCACAAGGTTAAAATCTGTCTTCCTTTTAACTTACTATATGTTATCTTAGATTGAAAACCTGGCAATTAATATTTGCCTTTTAAAGATACTTCGTTTAAATTAAAATTTTTCTCATGGTCACCTCTTCACCATATGGCATCTACCTCTGGTGCCCCCTTCTAATCAAAACAGTAATTGAGGGCCTAACGTGAGCCAGTCGAGAAGCATTGGGGATCCACTAGTGGAAATGATATAGTCTTAAAAACCCAGCTCTTTTAAGTGAATTATTTTCAGACTTCCTACAACATAGGAGTCACTGTGTACAATCTACAGTAACTATAACTACAGATATTCAGATCTCAAATAGAAAGCTGCTTCTCAATCTTCAAATGCTTGGCCTCAAGTTTTAAATCATTTCTGCATATCTTTAAATATCTTCTCAGGGCTGGTTTCTTCTCATAAATAAACTTTTGTTCTGAAAAACATACTGATCTTGGTGTAACGCCTCCTGACAATTTACTGTTGTGTTTTAAAAGACATATAACTTGCCTTTTGAGTTTGTACCAGCTTTTTGTAAGAACTCTGGGCATATTTCTTAGTCCTTTTATTTTGGTCAAATAAAAAGCACTAAATTGTGGTTAAGATGTAAGCCTGTTTGTCCTGAAGATCTCTGAAGACAAGATTTGTGTGCCTTTTATCCATAAAGAAATTTTTCTTTTTATTTTAAGAATTATATTTTTACTCAGGAATTACAGGCTAGTAGTTTTAGCATCTCAAAAGAAATAACCTTATTCGTAATGGAGAGAGAAGTGAGATCAATGCTTGAAACTTTCACATTTGCATAATGTGAATTAGAAGTGCTATTGGGGTAGTGTGCTAGACCCTGTTTTAATTAATTATTTACAAAAGGCAAAGATTCATTTTTCTTGATGGAGACAAAACTATTTTTTAATGGTCACCTGTTAATGTATTTATTTTATTTATTTATTTATTTATTTATTTATTTATTTTTATTTAAATTCAAGTTAATTAACATTCAGTGCAGCACTGGCTTCTGGAGCAGAATCCAGTAATTCATCACCCACATAAAACACCCAGTGCTCATCCCAACAAGTGCCCTCCTTCATGCCCATCACCCATTTAACCCAGCCCCCACCTACCTCCCCTCCAGCAACCCTCAGTTTGTTCTCTATAGTTAAGAGTTTCTTATGGTTTGCCTTCCTCTCTGTTTAATATTATTTTCTCTTCCTTTCCCCTATGTTCATTTGTTTGGTTTCTTAAAGTCCACATATGAGTGAAATCATATGGTATTGAGACAAAACTATTTTTAATTGTTATCATTTATGTGACTCCAAATTTAAGCCATGTGTCTCTTAAATTTTTGTGAAATAATTTATATTTGCATATAAGGTGGTAAGGCTTGAAAGCTAGTAAATGTGGGTTTTAAATGACTGGGCTATTAATCCTATAGTTTTTATGGACCATGGATTATAGCTTTCTTACTCAGCATTCCCAGCCAGTAAATTAATAGCAAAATATCTCATTATTATTCAAAATTAACAATAGAGAGATGGCAAAATTCAAGCTTAGAATATATTCAAAGCTGAAGAAGACCAATAAAATCAGTCACAGATGTTTTAGATCTCTAGTTTTCCAACCCAGTGCCCTTATCATTAAAACATGGCTACAAACACTTCTGGCAATTCCTACAATCAATTCTATATCCAGTAGAGTTTTTGTGCAGTGGATACAGCAATAAATATAAAAAACTTAAAAAATATGTTGTTCCAATAGCACAACCATTCAAAAAAAAATCCCCCTTGTGGCTGGACTCTTGGTACCAGAAAACTGAAGTGCTAAAAACTACTCCTGTTGTATCATGGGTGGTTAGTAATTTTTATGATGGTATAAACATATGGATTATTACCCCTTCCCAATGCCACCACATTTAGTTAACTATCTCCCCACCCTCCCAGCATATACACTGATACAGGAAGAGTTCCCGTGCACCATTTTCATTTCTTCACCAACAGATATAAGCTATCCCTTTTATTGCAACCCTTGTTTAATTGACCTATAAATAAAATCTGTTGCTAGGCAGTCAATGTTTCTTGCTTTAGGCATGACCAGCACTTTTCATCTTATACCTACTCATGCAAAGTCATAGTCCATAAATATGGAAACCAAAGCATAAAATTCAATCAAACTTTCTCTGGAACCACATTTTCAAAGGTAAGGCAGAATCAAACCTTGGTGACATGGTGTTTCTATCACCTCTAAATCAAATCAATTACTGAAAGAGGAAGCACCTACCTATACAGCGTATATTTCCAGCAAATAGAAGCCAGGTCATTCAGACCAACCCTCCCACTGAAACAAGCTAGGAACGCTGGATACAATATAAATAACTTCTTAAAAGCAACAAATAGCTGACATGATAATAAGGGATTTCTGAAGGAAAATGGAACCACTGGGAGATAAACAAGCAGAGAAATTGCTTTTGTTTCCTGAGTGTATTTTCCTAGAAAATGTGAACTTTCATTTTGAAAACATCCTAAGCAAGGGGGCAGTAATCAAAGGCCAGTGTCTATACAAGGTGTGAGGTCTAATAGGGGGAGCCTCCCTCCAATCACCTGAAACCTCAAAAATCTAAACTCTTGGGCTACAGGTAGAATAATAAATAACCAGTGCTCTAGCATATTTACACTCTGGGTTTCATTGCCTGGAGTTATAACAAAACTCAAGCCTTGAACTTAGTTTAGGGTGATCTCCAAATTGTTTTTAACCACAGAGACTACAGTAAATACATATCTTCTGTGAAGGAGTGACCTTCATCCTTGGCCTCAGATTATTTGCATAAATAATTTTCCAAGTACAGTGACCAGCAAAAATTCAAAACAACCTAGCATACAGCAGAAACAACAAAACAGAGAAACAGACCCATAAAGATTTCAAATAATAGAACTATATACGGACAAGCCACTGACAAAAAAGGGATGAGCTATAAAAATAAACAAACAAACCAACAGTCTGGTTTCCCCAATGTAGCATCACTTGGCTGGGAAGTTAAGTAATCTAAATTCATTGATTCAAGGTTATTTCACTTTTTTTTCCTCTAACTCTCCACCAAGCTATACTAATTTGCCTAAGAACAGACAATAATAAATGTTAGGTAAATGAGCATTTTAAGTATCAAATAAATTGTAGGAACAATATGTACTGTAGGACTATAGTGTTACAGGACTTTAGAAGCTATATTTTTTAATAGAAAGTTTTGATAATGAATAAATCTTAACAGAAAATTGCATCCTTAAACATTTGAGAATACAAAAAAGCCACCAAAATCTGATGAATTGGATGCGTGAAAAAATACAATAGATTTTATTTCACACGTTGAAAATTTTATATGAAAACAAACTTGATGGTTTACGTAGAAACTTCAGCCAATATTCAACCTAATTAATTTGGTAAGATAAAAACATCTTTAGTTTTTACTGTTTCAAGTCCTGTGAAACACTTAGCTCTCAGTGTCTTCACAGAAAGCAAATTAACCTTTTCTTTCCCCATTTCTGGAAAGACACAGAAGTTCTTAAATTTACTTAACAATGTCTCCATTCCCTCTATAAACATTGAGTGATGCCCACTGCATATTAAAAGCTTGTAGTTTACAGCATTATCAACAAGAGCCAAGTATAGAAAGATCCCAAATGTTCATCAACTGATGATTGAATAAAGATGTGGTATACACCACACACACAAACACACACATACAGAGGAATATTACTCAGCCATTAAAAAAAGAATGAAATCTTGCCATTTGCAATAATGTGGATGGAGCTAGAGTGTATTACACTAAGTAAAATGGGCCAGTCAGAGAAAGACAAATACCATGTGTTTTCATTCATAGGTGGCATTTAAGAAGCAAAACAGATAAACATAGAGGAAGGGAAGGAAATGTAAAATTAGGTGAAAACAGAGGGCAAGGCAAACCATAAGGGACTCTATAGTTAAAAGAACAAACTGAAGGTTGCCTGAGGTGAGGTGGGTGGATCACTGGGCTAAATGTGTGATGGGTATTAAGGACGGCACTTGTGATGGGCACTGGGTGATATAGTAATGACTCATATAGTAATGAATCACTAAAATTCAACTCCTGAAACCAAATTACACTACATGTTAACTAACTAGAATTTAAATAAAAAGTTGAAAGAAGAAGAAAAAAGAAAGAAGGAAGGAAGGAAGAAAAGAAAGAAAGAAAGAGAGGGAGGAAGAAAGAAAGGAAGAAAGAAATGAAGAAAGGAAGAAAGAAAGAAAGAAGCTTTCTTAGGAAAAAAAAAAAAAAAAAAAAGCTTAGAGCTTACTAGCTTTTCTATACTATGTGTGCATACTTCTCCCACCAGAAAATTTTATATTTACCAAGAGCCACATATGTTTACTACCAACCATTTTATCCCAGTTTATTTGTTATTACAATAACATAATTTAAATAGGTCTCCCTATTATCTAATGAAATATGGGTATAGCAATGCTCTTGTTTTAAGAAAATTAATATGAATGCTTTGCAAGGACTTGATAAAGATGAATCCCTGACAAATACCACTGCTGATTTAGGGATACAGCCATACAAATGTAAACGATTGGGGAGGAAGCTTTGGGAACCTCTAGAAATTCCACAATCAGATTGGTTTGCAAGTGTCTTTCAGTTCTGACTCCCATTAAAAGACAGCAAACTAGAAAGTACAGATAATACCTACCAGTACCTACCATTTATTCAAAAAAGACAAAGAGAAACCCCACATGGTAGAAAACTCTTAAACATTAAATCATTGGTAAAAGAATTCCAATCTACACACTTCAAGTTAAAATAAAACATTTAAAGGATGTATGTATCATTGTTCATTTGTTCATTGTTCATTTGTTCATATTCTTTAACTATCTCTTTTTTAAAGTCTACCTTTTTATTACCTATAGGCACATTACATAATATTAAATACTAAATAAACCAACTAAGTGTTGTTCACTGAAGGTTTTGATTTAATGTTTTACATAGTCAGAATTAGTACACTAAGGCACGAGCTGAGACTTCAATGACTTCCTGTTAGGGGCTAAAGGTAGATATTCTGAAGCAGTATTTATCACTTTATATTCTATTTAACCATCCTTTTTTAGTACGAGTCTAAAAATCAGTGAACATGGGTTTTGGTCTGAATGTTTGTGTCCCTCCCACAAAATTCATACTTTGAAATCCTAATGCAAAATGTGCTGATATTAGTAGGGAGGTCCTTTAGGAAGTGATTAGGCCATGAGTGATATTAGCACCTTTATAAAAGAGCTCACAGAGCTCCTTACCTCCTTGCCACCCAGTTAGGAGACAAGAACTCTGCCAACTGGAAGAGGTCCTAATCTCACCTGACCCCAATCTTGGATTTCCAGCCTCCAGAACTGTGAGAGAGAAATTTCTGTTGTTTATAAGTTACTCAGCCCACAGTACTTTGTTATAGCAGCCTGAACAGACTAAGACAAAATGTGTGCCTGAAAGCTCCATGCTCAGTGGGGAGTCTGCATGAAGATTCTCTCCCTCTGTCCTTCTTACCTCAAATAAATAGAAAAATCTTATAAAAAAAAAAAATGTGCCTGAGAAAGTATTTGTTAGTCCCACGATAACACAGCTCTTTATACTCATTTTACTTCAATGAATTCAGCACCAGTTCAGGACCAGGCCTCAACACCAATAAAGGGACACCATGCAAAAGTTTTGTTTTGAATGGAAAAACAAAACAAGGGATAATTACTGTTAGACCAATAAGTAGGCATAGTTCCAAACGGAAGGCTCTTCTGCCAATGGATTTATTACTAAGGCAAAGTGGCAATGGTCAGGAGATAGAATGCTTTTTCAATCTTATAATTAATCACTAAAATTCAGTTTTGGTAGAAGGCAAAACTGGCCCCACTACCATAATAAATAAAGAAGTACATAGTCAACCAGTCCATCAATATGGCATACCAGTGAAATACTGTGAAGAAAATTTGTTAAAATAAATGGTTTTTTCACTCATAAGATTGGAGATAAAGTGCTATCTTTCCTGAAACAAAATAAAAGCAAGCAAGACTACAACCTCACAGTTGTAATTACAACTAAAGACAAGCCCAGTATGAGGAACTTCCATACCTTGGACATCATTCTGCTATGTATTTTCCCTGCTGTGTCAGCATTTGGATTTTTACAGAGAGAAAAATACTTACAACTCTACCCAAGAAGAGCTGACTTTGAATTTGAAAGAATGTTTTTTTGGATAGATCAGAGCTGGGAGTTTCCATTACCCTCCACACCTTGCTGAGGTTTCTGCAGCAACAGCTCCCGCCCCTTATGCAATTAGCTCCAGGCAGATCTCCTTTACATATTGATAATTTCCTTTTTTTTTTTTTTGTTTTATTTGTCTATTTGAGAGAGAGGGAGCGAGAAAAAGAACAGGGCCCAAGGAAGAGAGGGAAAGGAAGAGAGAGAATCCTAAGCAGACTCTGCACTGAGCACAAAGCCCTACATGGAACTCCATTTCCTGAGAATATTCTCATGACCCTGAGATCATGACCTGAGCCAAAACCAAGAGTCCCACACTGAACTGACTGTGCCACCCAGGTGCGTCAATAATCTCCATTTTGAGAAAAGAATTTACTGCTTAAAAAAAAGAAAGAAAACAGAAGAGTGAAATAAACTATATGTTGTTTTGTGTGTAAATAGAAATTAATGGAGTTTGATAGCCCTCTGCTGGATAAAAAGATTAAATCTCGTATAGGAAAGTACTATTTGAGGAATTCTGTTTTATGAGATTTAGAGGACTACGCTAACGCTTACGTTAATATATATATATATATATATATATATATATATATATAGAGTTTGTTTTGTTTAATGGATATTTTTCTGTTTTACAGAAGAGACAGGAAATATCCTTTCTGCCAAGCCATACAATGTAATCTTAAACTAGAAGAATCAAATGCAGATTATAAATCCAAAAATTGTGTAGGGTTTTTTTTAATAAAATAGAAATTAAAACAAAGCAAATAAAATCTGAGCACAAGCAAGGAATTTGTGAGTTCTCAGTTGTCACATCCCTAACTGGTATTTCTCTTAACCTCATTCTAGGCTAGATTGCTATATTTATAATTTTAAAAATTATTCATTGATGCAGTCTCCAACTGTACACTAATATGCATTAAGTCAGTTCTAGTCTTATAGACATCGGAGTAATACAGATCAGGCTTTTTGTTTAGAGTAAGAAAATTTTTCAACACAATGGCAGAATCACTCTAGAATATTCAGCTCTTAATTTGGATATTAAATTTCTGAAGCATGTCAGGTCCTAGACTATGACTATCTTTACAAAAATTGTTTTACAAATGAACCCTCATGCTTATATCAAACCCAACCGGAAAATCACTGATACAGTGTTTGCAAACCTCAATAGTAAGTTTTAAAATGAATGAGTCTTGAAATAGTCTCAAGACTATTTGGATCAATTTCTGATTAATTTTACCTCACATAGCTAATCTTTTTAAAATCCTGTCTTCCTCCTGGGGATAAAAATACATTATATGTTTATAAAAAAAAATTTAAAAAATAAAATTAAAAAAAAATCCTGTCTTCCTCTGTATTACTTAAAACTTTATTTTTAACCCTCTCTTCACATGCCTAGTCTCCATCCCTGCAGCTTCCTAAATCATTCCTAAGGTTTTTGCCTGGTCCAGTCTCTTCAATTTCCCCACACTCACACACTTCCAAATTCTGCTAATCCCATCTTGAAGCAAAAAGGGATTAAGGAATTCCTTTCCAATTTGCCAGAGTGTAAATGAGATGAGATGCCACTTTTGCATCTCATTTTAGACAACTATGTTTTAGCTCTGGTGTCAAAAAGTAATCCCAAACTAGGTCGGTAAAACACATAGGACTTCAGAAGCGCTACCTACGGACAAGATTTGCCTGTTACCAACTGCCCATCATTCTAATGAATCTCCAAACCTCCCCTTATGAATTTGTTTCCACTCTTTACGTGCCTGCTGGGGTACTGCTGTCATGTCCATTAGACCTTCTCAATCTGTTGGGATTATCACCTACTTCCTGGGGCCATTTTCTACAAACACCCAACCACTGAGTATTTGAAGTCTAGCTATTCCCGATTTCTGCTGTTCATTGTCCTTAATTAGCCACTGCCAGGAGGGGTCCCAGGATCCTGTAACAGCACTCCAACTGGTCTTAAGAGTTAACTTGCTCCAGTCTTGGTACTCTTTGCTTGATGGCTTAAGGGCCTTACAGACCCAAGCTGCCTGCAGCAGAACTAAACTTTTTTCCTTGAGATTTGTGGACCATTGGCCTTGAGGAGTGAAGAACCAGACTTTTCCAGCAGATAAGGCCTGATTACATTTGAAAACAGGTCATGCTAACAAAAGACCAGCCCAGGTACCTGCTTCTCCTGAACACAGGCACCCTCCCTCCCTTTTTCCACACCTGGGTGGGGAAGACGGTCTTTGAGACAGGAGGCTAACATCTCCCAGGCTTCCAGCTTCCTGAATAAAGCAGCCTTTCCTTTCCCACCATCACTTGTCTTCCTGAGTATTGATTTTCATGTGGTGATTAGCCCAACTTGAGTTCAGAATTGGTTCTCTGTCCAGTAACAATACTACACTTTTACCAAAATTAGGTTCCTCACCTTTACCCATTATACCTTATTTTACTAATTTGAATTCACAGATTTACTTCACTTGCCTTTTTTTTAATGATCCTACCTTCTCTTTCAGTTTTTTCTTATGTTTTACACAATTATTTTCTTTTTCAAAGCAGCTGTCTAGATTTGTAAAGTTCTTTGTGATAATAAAGTTTTTCAAAATTTTTAAAAGGGCAAAAACCTCCTTTTCTTTTTCTACCCCTTTTCCTAACCCAGAATTCCCACCACGTCTCCATCAAAATCACATACACACACACACACACACACACACACACACACACATATACAAACAGCATCTAACTTTTGAAAAAAAGGATTCTGGTATTTCACTCAGAGAACAAGAACATTAGGTAGAGGTTCTACTCCCAGCTTACTATTGAAAAGAGAAACGGGCTAGAGAATGATAATGTGAAATAAAGGAGATTTACATGTCAGTCTGTTCTAACACTATCAAATACCACAGAACCCCAGATTTCTGAGATTGTTGATATTTTAAAAATTACTGCCTGGGTAAGCAGCTTGTGTATCTTCTGAGGGAAAGAATGACAGGCATGAAGAAGGAAGGGGACAAAAATAACAACTAATTTTTTTAACTTGCTAAAATTCAAATATTAGTCTTTTATTACAAAACAAGGCTTATCTTCCTCTTGTTTTAATATTTAAATAAATGTCCAGATTTGCATACATATTCCATTTCCTGAAAAATGACTAATGGATAAGTCTAATGTACATACTCTATCAACTTTGTATAGCTGACTTTTAAAACACTCAAAATAAAAGCTTCTCCTCCTAAATGTTGATGAATAGTTAAAGGCACAAATAATATTCAGTAATGCATTTCCAGAGATCCTATGTGCTTCGAAAGTACTAAGCACTTATTTTAACAGGATTTTGCTTAATGCTAAGCAAGATATTTTAGTCACTTAAAATAGATTCATGATGATGTATACTAGAGCAACTTCTGACTACTTTCAAAAGTTGTTAAAACATCACTAATATTTTCCTTTATTTCAAAAACAGACATTTTCCACTTCAAAGAACACTTTAGTCTTAGATAACACTATTTTTTTGAAACAGTTGATGTTTTTGGACCATGAAGGCTATCAAACTCAGCCCATTCCTAGCCACTTATGTCTTTATTTCTTAGCATTTAATGGCAAGTCTTTTCAGATATGAATATAAATGGCTTTTCTTATAGGTTATAAAGAAATGAAATAAGTGAAAGAAGATGAAAAGTTTCAAGTCGCCTTGGTATAAATGCTATCATCGTATCTGTGTTCCACACTAAGATCAATTGCATTTCATGTTATGGATTACAGCAATACAAAAAAAAAAAAAAAAAAAGAAAGAAAGAAAGAAAGCTCTATTTGTGATTTAATCTCATGAGGAGTAGACAAAACAAGGATATATTTACATGGGCTTGATGAAAAGTTCCCCTGGGGTCCCTACTGAATTTCAGATGTTTCAGATATTAAACAGATATTTTACAGTTGGATTTTCTAAGTAGATGAAAGCAAGCAACTTAGGTAAATGTAACAGGGAGGAAAAGTAGTTCTGTGAAGAACAGAACAAAGTAATTACATGTTGCATGTATGTTGTATTAATTTTTTCTTCTGTCCTGTTTCTTTCTTCCTGCCTTCCCTCTCTCTGCGACATCCTTTTCTTTTGGTCCAAAGAGGAGAAAACTTAAGATGTATAGGGGAAAATAACTTGGGATGTCAGTCATGTAGCCAACATTTAAGGATGGTACAAAATAGTCTGACCACCTTCAAAATCCCCATGCTTCATTGAGTCATTACTACTCCATCTCAGAACAGAAACCCCAGCAAACACTGATATTTCTATTACCTCTGTAGTATAGTCTTTTCCAGAATATCATACAGTTGGAATCAAATAATATGGAGCCCTTTCAGACTTAGTCCTTTCACTTAGCAATATGCATGTAAGATCCCTCCATGTCTTTTTGTGACTTGATAGTTCATTTCTTTTGATCACTGAAGTGTTCCATTGTATAGCTGCAGCAGTTTATTTATCCATTCACATATTAAGGGACATCCTGATTGTTTCAGGTTTTGCATAATTATGACTAAAGCTGCTATAAACATGCAAGTGCAGTATCTTTTGTGGACAGAAGTTTTCATCTCATTTGGCTAAATACCTAGGAGCATAACTGCTGGATTGCATGATAAACTATGTTCAGCTTTGCTAAGAAACTGTCAAACTGACTTCCCTAAGAACTGCTGTTTGCATCCCCACAGTAATAAATGAGGGTCCCTGTTACTTCACATCCTTACCAGCATATGATATTATCAGTTTTTTGGAATTTAAAAATTCTAATAGGTGTACATTAATGTCTCATTGTTTTGTTTGTAATTCTCTAAACATATAATAATGTCCAGCATATCTTAATATGCTTTATTTGCCATCTGTATTATTTTTTTAAAAATACTTTTATCAAAGTCCATAGTCTCTCATGGTTCACCTCCCCTTCCAATTTCCCTCAACTCCCTTAAAAAAAAAATATTTTATCTTTTTTTCAAGATTTTACTTAAGTATTTGTCAGAGAGAGCATAAGCAAGGGGAGGGGTTGAGCAAGGAGCCTGATGCAGGACTTGATCCCAAAACCCTGGGATTATGACCCTAGCAGAAGGCAGACATTTAACTGACTGAGCCACCCAGACATCCCTGTACTGTCGTCTTTAGTAAAGTGTCTGTTCCATTCCTTTGTCCATTTTTCAACTGAGTTGTTTATTTTCTTACGGTTGAATTACTTTGAAGAGTTCTTCACATATTTTTTATACAAGTCCTTTTTTCCAGGTATGTGTCCTGTAAAGATTTTTCTCCCAGTCTGCAGCGTATCTTTTTATTCTTGTAATAGTGTCTTTTACAGAACAGAAGATTTAAATTTTAATGAAACTCTACTTATTAACTTTTGCTTTTATAGATCATGCTCTTGGTGTCATATCTAAAAGCCCAAGGTAACCTAGATTTTTTTTCTGTATGTTATCTTATAGAAGGTTGATGGTTTGGAGTTTTACAACTAAGTCTTGATCCATTTTGAGTTAATTTTTATGAAAAGTATAACATCTGCATCTAGATTCATTTTCTGAATGCAGATACCCAATTATTTCAGCACCATTAGTTAAAGACTACCTTTCTCTTGAATTACCTTTGCTCCTTTGTCAAAGATCAATTGACTATATTTGAAACAGTCTGTTTCTAAGCTCTGTATTCTGTTCCACTCACTGTGTCTATTTCCACTCCATTGTGTCTATTTGCTCACTAATACCATACTGTCTTCATTTCTGCAGCTCTTTAATAAGTCTTCAGGTTAGGGCACCTGGGTGGCTCAGTGGGTTGGAGCCTATGCCTTCGGCTCAGGTCATAATCCCAGGGTCCTGGGATCAAGACCCACATCAGGCTCCCTGCTTCACAGGGAGCCTGCTACCTCCTCTCTCTCTCTCTCTTCCTGCCTCTCTGCCTACTTGTGATCTCTGTCTGTCAAACAAATAAATAAAATCTTAAAAAAAAAAAAAAAAGTCTTCAGGTTGGGTCGTCTCAGTCCTTTGACTCTTATTCTTTAGTATTGTGTTGGTTTTTATGGATCTTTTGCCTTTACATGTAAACTTTGTTGTTGTTGTTTTTTAAGATTTTATTTATTTAGTTGACAGAGAGACACAGCGAGAGAGGGAACACAAGCAGGGGGAGTGGGAGAGGGAGAAGCAGGCTTTTTGCTGAGCAGGGAGCCTGATGCAGGGCTTGATCCCAGAACCCAGGAATCATGACCTGAGCTGAAGGCAGATGCTTAACTGACTGAGCCACTCAGGC
Organism: Lontra canadensis; assembly: GCF_010015895.1. Lineage (NCBI taxonomy): Eukaryota > Metazoa > Chordata > Mammalia > Carnivora > Mustelidae > Lontra > Lontra canadensis. The sequence goes on from NW_022630995.1 coordinate 94,583,712, forward strand.
ACCCCTCTTGGCCAGTATCTTATTGAGAAATTTTACATCTATTTTCATGACAGATATTGGTCTATGGTTTCCCATTCTTGTCGTGTCTTTATCCGGTTTTGTTATCAAGGGAATGAATGCTTGTCATCAAAGCATGCCATTTGACACAATTTGGTACGAAGATCACAGTCAGGAAATCAATCACATCATATAAATAATTCTAGCACAACACAGAGAGAAAGAGTGTCTCACTTTAAGCTAATCCAATGAGATAAAAACAAAAAGAAAAAGGAAAAGCACATTGGATAATTTTGGAAATAACAGAAAATCTTAGCCAGAAAAGAAATTAAAGGAGTGATAATATTTTGCCATACGAGGGCCAAATAAAATAGCCCATGACAGCCTTAGGGGTGATTAATACCCGTTTAGCCCAAGGTTGACTGGTAGGCTGGGTGTTCCAGAGGACTGTTTGCATGGTACTGTGGCTAAGTCCACTTGTTTTTCCTTAATAGCTGTTCTCCCTTCTTGCTTTGATAAAATCATCACAATCAGAGTCAGGCACATGGTTGCCATAGTAAAGACTGCACATTTTCCAGCATCATCAGAAGCCAAGTGTGGTCATGTAACTATATGCTGTCCAGTAAGATTTTTTTAAAAGGACTTGCTTGGAACTTTTGGAAGTGTCCTTAAAGACAAAGCATGACTACCCCTCCCTACCTCTCTCCACTTTGCTGGACATAATGGTGAGATCTTGAACCATCAGTTCAGGCTATGAGGTAGAAGCCTCATGGTGAGGACGACAGAGCAGAAGAGAGGAGAGAATCCTGGATTTCTGACCCAGTAGAGTGTGTACCTTACCAGCCCCAGATTATTCATGTCTCAATTTATTTTATGAGAGAGAAATGAACTCCTAAGTTATTTAAGTCACTCTTACTGTGGATCTGCACTGGTTCTAATGGCAAATCTATTATTTAATCAATTAATTCTAATTGATAAAGAGACCAGGGAGCCTTTTGGTAAAAACTCATCCAAATGGAAGAAGAAGCAAATCACAGGAGATTCATGCAGGAACATAAAACAGGAAGAGCTGGCTGCTGTCACAGACACTTAACTCCTTCTCAGCTCCCTAATCTTCTGCATACTTGAACTTTATAAAGAATTGGGATGGATTTTGTAAGGCACTGGGGCACAAGCTACACTACTTCAATCACCCTTCAACATAATACAATGGGGGATGAATTTCAATCACGTAACACGTATCCTTGGCACCTGAAGTGTGCTGGTGACTCAGTGGAGCCTGGAGATAGAGCAGTGGGAAGTGAAAGAAAAGGAACGATGTGTTCAGACACTCTACAGCAGCTGATGAGATGGTTCACACGACTCGTTCATAAGCACATGATAGACCCCCCCCCCCGAGATGCCCCCACTCCCTCCAAAAAGAAATAAAAGAGTGGTGAATGGGGCAAGAAGAGCAGGGTTTTCAGGAGATTGCGATGCTATTACGGGTCATCAAAGAAAATATGTGACCATTAAACTGACTTCATTTGTATCCACGGGTGATGAGACCTAAGAAAATCTGGACATGGTCCAGACATGGTCTCCATCTGCCATTGTCTGAATTACAGTTAACTAATACAAACCCTCAAGGACCAAAAGTATAGAAGAACATAAATGTGAACATACATAGACAGTGAGATATACAGTATAAATGTATTTAGATGAGGCCCTTGGGGAAAAAAAAAAAAAAAGATTCCAGATCTCCTGTCCTTGGCTAGAAATCAGAAGGAAGAAAAGTACTGACGGCGGCCTGGAGGGGGTGAGCAGAAAAGTCTGAGAAAAAATGAGTGGTGGTACAGATATTCATGCCTCACTCATAACTGGTCCTGGCCAATCCAAGTATCTGAAGTTCTCTTTTTCCTATGATGAAGGATTTGACTTTCTATAGAAGAATTGTTATTACACTTATAAAGAAAAACGCAGTATCTGCTTCACTTATTCTAACCTAGACTATTTCCCTGGTTTCCCTCATTTTTTTAAAGATTTTATTTATTTATTTGACAGACAGATCACAAGTAGGCAGAGAGGCAGGCAGGGGGGCGGGGTGGGGGAGAAGCAGGCCCCCTGCTGAGCAGAGAGCTGGATGTGGGGCTCAATCCCAGGACCCTGGGATCATGACCCAAGCCGAAGGCAGAGGCCTAACCCACTGAGCTACCCAGGCGCTCCTGGTTTCCCTCATTTTATTTATGATTCCTCTTTCTACTGCTGTGGACGATAGACTAAAAGAGAGAAATATTAGCAAGAAAGGACATGCCAAAACATAGCATTTTAAGATCTGTAATACTTCTTGTCTCCATGCCTGTTACTAATCACAGGCAAACCTCCCAGTTACCTTTATTCATCATTAAAATCACTTCACATTAACAATGCCATTGTTCCATGGATCCTTAATTTTTACTTATACAGGTGTGATTTCAGAGTTTCTGAAGTATTTAACAAAATTAAAAGCCGTAAGAAAAAAAAAAGGAACGAAAGAAAAAACAGGTGATACAATAAGGATCTATTTCGAGGAAGTATCAGCAGAGCAGAGAGAAGATAGCCAGAAAGAAGTCAATCTCTTCTCTTAGAAAATGAAAATCAGCTGTAAATCTTCCTCTAGGAAAAGGTTCTGAACAACAATCCCATGAAAGCTTCTGCTAGCATCAGAACACTTTTTCCAGACGGGGGAATCCCAAGATTAGAGGAAGATAGTTCCCACCTCCCGTGATGGACGTTCCATCTCATCAGCCCTGGCAATTAATGCACGTGTATGATCTTAGCCAACATGGAATAGCTCTTCTGTAAACCTCACCTGTTGCTTTGAATCGAGCGGCCTTGCTATTCTTCAAAGACACCACTGGAGGCCAGTCATGCTACAGTTTGCACTCCAGCCACACCCTAGATTCTAAAATGAATAGATCCAAACTACAGTTGGAAAACAATGCTTTGGGACTACACACAAATAAATTTTGTGTGTACACAAGTCTCATTTTAATGTTTAAATTCAACCCAGTAGTAAAAAATCTTTCCTGGAGAAAAAATGGAATCTGGTTCTGATTTCAAGGAAATACCTCCATCAATCCAAAGATCACTAAATATGTTGATTATCTCAATTGTGGTGATGGTTTTACGGTTTATATATATGTCAAAACATCCACTTGTACACTACGCTATCTATGTCAATTATATATAATTAAATATACACACTACGTATCTATGTCAATTATATCTTTAAAAGCTGCTAAAAAGGGGTGCCTGGGTGGCTCAGTCGGTTAAGCAGGTCATGATCCTGGGGTCCTGGGATCCAGCCCTGCATCAAGCCTGGCATGGAGCCCTACATGGGGCTCCCTGCTCAGCGGAGAGCCTGCTTCTCCCTCTCCCTCTGCCTGCCACTCTATGTACTTGTACTCTATCTCTCTGTCAAGTAAATAAATTTTTAAAAATCTTGAAAAAAAAAAAGGCTGCTAAAAAAAAAAAAGAATAAGATAACTGAGACCCACTGTAGCTTTAACTTTATATATATACGTGAGAGCAATATACTGCTTTCTATGACAGTAAGTTCTTTCTGGGCCTCTTGGTGCTGAGGTAATTGTTTTAAATATATAATCAAAGGTTTTCAGTTAAATGTCCAAATGTTTAAACTTTATATCAATGGGATTCCCTCAAGACCATCTCTTTCCTAATGACTCAAAGTCTCTGCCTCAGAGATAAGTTGATAAGAGTTTTTACTTATGAATCTAATGATTAAGCAAAATAGCATCCCCTTAGTTTTTAAGAAACTATTCTTTTTAAATCACAGAGCACTTCAATAGAATATGACTTGCAGATACATTAGAATAAGCAGGAAAAAATGACTTTATTTAATTTGCAATCATTTCAACATCCAATTCAATTTAAATATTTATTTAGTGTGGGACACCTGAGTGGCTCAGTCAGTTGGGCATCTGCCTTTAGCTCAGGTCATGATCTCTGGGTTGTGCATTCAAGCTCCTTACTAGGCTCCCCGCTCAGTGGGGAGTCTGCTTCTTTCTCTCCCTCTGCTCCTCCCCCTTGCTCATGCTCTCTCTCCCTCAGATAAATAAATAAAATCTTAAAAAAACAAGCAAACATTTATTTAGTGCATTGGCCACATGTTCACCAGGAAAATTTACCATCACTAATTGAGAAAGAGAAACAAAACCAACCAACTATGGAAGGTTTAAGAATTCTATTCATTTATGAGAGTTTCATTATACACTCAGGTCCAACATAAACACTGGCTGAATTAATTATGAATGTGAGACAGATTTTCATCCAAGAATCACAGTGAATTCCAAACACTTCTTAGTTATCATAGAGTTGGTATTTTGTTACAAACTCTATCACTAAAAAAGGGAAGCAACAAATTTCAATGAATTTTCAAAAGGAGAACAATTAGGGTGACACAGTCACTGCCTTTCATCCAGTGAAGATTTGTGGCAAGCTTGCAAAGATTCAGCCAGTGTGGTCACATAGCGCCTGGACAATAAGGTGATAGAAGAGAGGACAGAAGACTTTTATCTGAAGCTTTAATAAATGTGTCGATACTATTTATATAATGAGCAGACTTTCAAATAGCAAATTATTTCTTGTAGAAATAATGAATTTGGGATTAAATATAGAGAGAGCATATATTTGTGGCTGAAACAGTAATTTAATAACCTGAAAGATTCTGAAGCTTCTAAAATTTTCCAACATCAATGCCACAAAACAGCAGTCATCCCAAATTCCTATCACAAATTCTTATAGATTAAGATAACATATGCAGGGGCACCTGGGTGGTTCAGTGGGTTAAGCAGCTGCCTTTGGCTCAGGCATGATCCCAGGTTCTTGGGATTGAGCCCCGCATCAGGCTCCCTGTTTGGCAGGAGGCCTGCTTCTCCCTCTCCCACTCCCCCTGCTTGTGCTCTCTTTCTCGCTGTGTCTCTCTCTGTCAAATAAATAAATAAAAGCATAAAAAAATAAAAAAGAGATCTAGCATACGTACAGTGACACCTGGGTGGCTCAGTCGGTTAGGCTTCTGCCTTCGGCTCAGATCATAATCCCAGGATACTGCCTTGGGCTCCCTGCTTCTCCCTCTGCCCTTCTCCCTGCTCATGCTCCTTTTCTCCTTCTCTCTCAAATACAGAAATAAAATCTTTTAAAAAGTAGCATATGCATAATTATTGTGTTTTGCCAGTTCTACAAAATCCATAGAGTAGTACTGTAAGTATTTTAAAGCACTTAATATTCTAATTACCATAAAAGCCAAAAAGATTAAATGACAGGTTAAAGGTCAAACGAATTGGGACTAGGGGCACCTGGGTGGCTCAGTTTGGTAAGCGGCTGCCTTTGGCTCAGGTCGGGCTCCCTGCTCCATGGGGAACCTGCTTCTCCCTCTACCTCTGCTGTTCCCTCTGCTTGTGCTCTCTGTCAAATCAATCAATCAATCAATCAATCAATCTTTAAAAAAAAAAAAAAAAAGAACTGCGACTAGATTACAGCCTGTCCAATCCCCATGCCAGTGTTTTTTCAACTGGGCATTTTAACTCTTGGAAAATTTTGCTGCTTTTAATTTTTCAGTTCTTTTTCTTTTTCTTTTTTTTTAAGTTGGTTCCATGCCCAGCAAGGAGCCTAATGTGGGCCTTAAACTCATGACTCTGAAATCAGAACCTGAGCCAAGATCAAAAGTCAGACTCTTAACCACCTGAGCCACCCAGGTGCCCCAATTTCTCAATTTTTAAAAGCATATCTATATTGGTACAACCACTTTGAAAAACAGTTTTGCAGTATGTCATGAAGTGGAGAATATGGAAAAAAGCACATTTATATATCTGTATAGGAAATTTAGGGAGAAATTTATTATTCAACTTGCCATATAATCTATAATATAGTACATTAGGGAAATAACTAACATAACAACAGCAATCATTTATTAACTATATACTACATGCAGCCAGTATTCTACAAACCTTACAACTATTACATCATTTAATTCTTACAATAATATAAGGTAGGTATTATTAGTACCTCTACTTTACAGGCAACTAAACGAAGATTACAGAATTAACTTGTTCAAAATCAATGTATACTAAGTGATAAGAATGGAGGAAATTAAAATACAGAGAATAGTAAGTGATTTATTCGTATTTATACAACTAATTACTAATGGAATACAAAGGTTTTAGCCCAGGGCTTCTCAAATTTTAGTGTGCGTCTGAATCACCTGTTGATGTAAACATAGATTCCCTGGGTCTGGGCTGGCACCTGAGATTCTGCATTTCTTACAAGCTCTCAAGTGATGTCCACACTCTTGGTCTATGGACAAATTACAAATAGCAAGGATTTGTACCATTGTTTTTGCCTGTATATTAAGTTGCTTCTTCTCACTATTTCTTCCTTGTGTTCAGTAAGTTTAATATTTATTAAATTCCAGTCCTCACAGTCAGGGAGGAGGGCAGTTTTGCCCTCTAATAGGTACTGTATAAAATGAAGTGTATACTTTGACAACGTAGATGGCAATCCTGTGGCCAGATATCATTCCGAGGAAATTAAAATATTCTAACCTTAATTTTTATCTTTGCACATGACCACATTGAAAAAATAATTTTGAGAATGTACTTGGGCTCTACTCAGCCATCTTAGAAGAGAAAAATAATGCTTTTTTAAAAAGATTTCTTTATTTATTTGAGAAAGAGAGTGCACAAGAGTGGGGAGGGCCAGAGGGAGAAAACGACTCCCCACTGAGCAGGGAGCCCAGTGCGATTTGGCACTGGGATCCTGGGATTCCAGGATCATGACGTGAGCCAAAGGCAGTCACTTAACTGACTGAGACACCCAGGTGCCCAAAAAATAATGTTTAGAATAGAAACACATGATTTTATTTTATAAGGAAAATCCACAGTTTCCACCAATCTTTGTATAGATGGATTTTATTTTTATATCTGTCATTACACTATGACTATAAATACTTACATTTCATACAAAATAATCCAAACGCCCAGTAACGTTTAGACTCTTGCACTTTGTAACAATGTCCAAAAACCCAGGCCTTTGGGAAATTCTTTGGACTGGATGTATGTCTGAGAAAGACAACCCAAGAGGTGGTAGAAGAGAGTGACTAAGACCAGACATGGAAATAAAACTGCCAGAAAAAAAAAAAAAAATCCCTCTACTCTGTGAATATAGACAAATTTTATTTCCTCTCTATGCCTCAATATTCTCATCTATGAAGTGAGGATATCTCACAGGGATAATGACTTAATTAATGTGGAATTCTTAAAATACTGGCACATAATAAGCACTCAATAATGTTAGCTATTATTACTCAAAACAAATCTGGACAATTTTCAAAATTATCCATGTTGATCTATTTCATTTCTTTGTTTCAGGAAGTTGAACTGCCACCATTTGTTAATTTTTCTTTCTAATCAATCTTAAAATTGCCAGTTGGTGTGAAAATCATTAACTGTACTCTGAGAAAAATTTAATCATGACAAACACAACTCAGAACCTTTAAAAAAAATATAGACATCAAGTGTCACCTCTTACCAAGACTATGGCCAATCCAAAATTCGATCAAAGAATTGGACTACTATTCAGTTTGCCTAAATTTCTGAATTCAGAATTCCAGGCAATCTGGAGTTATAATTGTTTTTCTCCATTCTTTGAAGTTGTTTTACAGGAATATAGAGAGCAGTCAAAATTTCAGGCTGTGTTGGATTGGACATGGATATGATGCTGAGGATGATGGATAAGCAGCATTTTTAAAGCAGCAGGTGCAATCTGTGCTGAAGTCTTACTGCCAAAACCCGGTTTTATGGTCTGGCTCATAGACAGGCAGACTCTGCATCACGGTTATTCAGAGCCTGAACAGGAGGCAGATAAACGGAACTCTTGCGTTCATCTTTTCACTTTGTACCCCTATACCGGAGAGTCTCCACTCGTTGTCACTGATGTACCATCAATATGCTGAGGGGCAACCCCCAGATTCTTTAGTTATCAAACATCAGGGTGTTTGACTCTTTTCAGCCATAATTCTATTACTGTTTCAAACTCAAATGCCTCACACAGGCAAGCAGGCTATGCAAGTATGGACAGTGGGGTCAAGGTGACCAGGTTGTTAATATTTTTTGACGCATCGATACATTTCTTTAAAATTTGACTATGGTTGGGGCGCCTGGGTGGCTCAGTGGATTAAGCCGCTGCCTTCGGCTCAGGTCGTGATCTCCGGGTCCTGGGATCGAGCCCCGCATCGGGCTCTCTGCTCAGCGGGGAGCCTGCTTCTCCCCCCACTCTCTGCCTGACTCTCTGCCTACTTATGATCTCTCTCTCTGTCAAATAAATAAATAAAACCTATAAAAAAAAATGATACAAAATTTAAAAAAAATTTTTGACTATGGTTGAAGCATGATTTTACATTAACTCCAGGTACACAGCATAGTGATTCAACAACTGGATACAGGATGCTATGCTCACACGTGTGCTGTTCTTAACACCGTCTGTCACCCTGCAACACTATTGCGGTACCATTGACTGTATTCCGTATGCTGTACCTTTTATTCTCGTGACTTCTTTGTTCCATAAACGGAAACCTGCATCTCCCAAGGTTGTTAATTTGTAAGAACTTCTTCCTAAATAAAGTCCCAGAATCTCACCCAGCCCTGCCTTAGAAAAGAAATCCCTGGAGGATCTCAATTTTGTAGCGCCACTTAGGTTTCCCATTTTAGAACTCATTTTAGCACACTGCAACAATATTTTGAGATGCCAAAAGGAATTAGATTTTAGAAGAAGGAATTAGGATTGAGTTATCTGGCATTTCTGCTTTAGTCAGGATGATTCCATGTCCATAATATGATTCCACAGACTTCTTGGTCTGAGAGTGTCTGGGTTTAATACTATTAACTACCCAAAGGATGGCAAGACTTTGACTTCACACAACTTTTGCTCATTGCCTGATTCTACACACACAAGCAACAAAGCATTTAATTTTGAAAAATCACATTTTATTACATTTCAGAAAACCAATTATGCTTCTGAGGCTTGAGGAAAATTTCTATGCCCTATTATGTCTCAAATCTCTTTTTTCCTTTATTTTTAATCTATAAAAAACCCCTTTCAACTGTAAATCCTAGCATCTTCTATAAATCTTAATAACACCTTAGCTTACAGAGGGCTCTATTTATAGGCTTTTACACTCATTTTTCTTCTTTCAAATATCTCCTTCACAATGGTAAAGTAGGACAAAATTAGAAGACACATTTAAGAATCTAAAACCTGACTTTCTAACATTTTTAAGTGCTTTGGTAATAGTGAGACATAATACAACATCTTAAAAAATTAAAAACAGAAAAGAACAGTGGCTGATTAAATATGGTCGTAGAATATTTGAAGCTCCTCCCATCAAGAGATAATCATGAGATAAAATCTATTTTTCATCTGTTAAACCTGGGCCGGTCTTATGAGTTGTTTTGACTAACAGAATGTAGGGAAGTGACACCATGAAAGTTCTAGAGCCTAGTTCTTAAGACATCTTGCAACTTCCATTTTCACCTTCTTGGAATGCTGCCCTGAGACTACTCTGTAAGAAAGCCAGTGGAGCCTAGTGGAGTAGGAGAGAATTTAAATTGTTGTTGTTTTAAACCATTAAGTGTTGGAGTGGTTCATTATGCTGTGAAAATTAACTAGAGCAGAACTAAGGATCAGAAAGATCAAATGATGCATTTAAACAGAACTGATAGGTGACACCATGCACATTAGAGCCAGAAAGTCCTGGATTCCAATTAATGATACAATTAATGATAATAATGATAAAGAAGCCATCCAACTTCTCTGAGCCTCAGTTTGCACACTGGTGTAATACGGTGCTAACTTTGTGTAACAATTGTGGCAGGTCAATGAACTAATGTGTTCCACTAACAGAAGGCCCATATGCAGACAAATGTTAGTTTCCATGCCAGCTCGGGTCATCTGACTTGTTTCAGTGTCTTTTGGAGACATCAAAGGTTCTTCTTTTCTAAATACCATTTTGTAAAAGATTAATATTCCGAGGTTTTTGAGATTTGTTACATGAAGTCCATTCAAATAAGACTATGATCAAGCTTTTAGACACGTGAGGCCAATTGTCGATGGTGGTGTGCTCTAAAAACCTTCACCTTGTATTGGTAAACACTTCCACTGCAGAGTTATGTTCGAAAATAAAGGATGATGCTAATACTAATGAAAGCCCTCTCATCTAGCCGAAAAGGCACCTATGAAAACTCCCAATGACCCAATTGGGCCTCTCAGGGAGCTGCCTGCTCCTCTAGAGAACCCCACAGTCCCTGAGCTCAAGTTCTATACAGCCTGCAGTTCCCAAAACATTACTTGTTCACCATAGTACTTATTATAATGAAGAGCATCAAGGGATAGCTGACACAGCAATTCAAACATATAAAAAAAATTCATGGTTTCTGATTTCTTACAGACAGCATACAATGCTATTCTGGGAATTCTAGAAGCATCTCAATCTTCAAAAAGAGTACCCATGAGGTTTTGCAGATGCCACCAACACTGCTGCCACCTAGCCAAGGTCAACCCACCCTGTTTTTGGACATGGCAGTCAAGGACAAGCCTCTTGGTTGCACTGCCTGCCAGCTATTTGCAAAAAAGGTTCCAAAGACAGGAGAAACCTTTGGCATTCTGAGCACTGGGACTTGGTTATAAGGATTCCATATTTCACAGAATTATTTGGGAATTTATGTGTCAAGGTGGCAATTTCACACACCATAATAGCACTAGTGGTAAGTGCACCTACGGGGGAAAATTAATTGATGAGAACTTCATCCCAAAGCGTACAGGTCCTGGTATCTTGCCCATAGCAAATACTAAACCCAATACAAATGATTCCCAGTTTTTTATCTGCACTGCCAAGACTGTATGGTTGATGGCAAGCATGTGATCTTTGGCAAAGTGAAAGAGGATATGAATATTGTAGAAGCCATGGAATGACTGGGGTCCAAGAATGTCAAGAACAGCAAGTTCATCATTGCTCACTGTGGACAACTCAAATAAATCTGACTTGTGCTTTTATCTTAACTATCAGACTATTCCATTACTTCTGTAGTTCAAGAGAGCACCCTTCAACCGCCACTAATAGGCAATATCCTATAATCTTTAGGTTCTCACTGCCATTCTTTTGGGTCTACCTTTCCCTATCTCCCTCTAAGTCTAGCAGGATTGCAGAGTTAAATCTATGATTATGAAATAAAAACTAAGCCAAACAGAGAGTACCAATGAAACCAGTTTGAAATGAAATCTGTTGAGGTTCAGAGGATAAAATAGCACATTGGGAAAGTTTATGTTCAGCATCTAGTGTGTGTGTATATATATATACACACACACACATAACTAGATTAGTGTGTATATATACACACACACTAGATGCTGAACATAAACTTTATTCTGAACATAAACTTTCCCAATGTGCTATTATATATATATATAAATACTACATATAATATATAGTATTTATATATATATATATACACACACACACACACACACACACATATATACACACACATATATGAATTCATTTCTAAAGGTTTCCAGCCAGGGTGGAAGATAATAAAGTAAATAAATTTTAAACAATAATAACAGTCATTCAAAATATGTGAAATCTCTTGAAAAGTAATATTACTTGACCAAGGAATTGCAGTTAAAGATATATTACTACATGTATTTCTAGAACTTATGGAAAGTCAATGTTTTTGAGGAAACTAGGAAACACATTATTTTTTTAAATAAGTATTAACATACATATAACTTTGAGATCTTGATTTGTTTCCCAAAAACTGAAAATCAAAGTAGCTTGGGAAATGCTCTTTATTTGCTTCAACTGAGGAAATGGATAACTCATCTCCCTTTGATGTTACTAATTGATGGTTAACAATTTCCCCTGCTTTTAAAGAGTGGCAAAAAATCATAGAGAAAAACAATGAACTTAATGCAGTGAATAAAATTTTAAACTTTTATAGAATAAAATAACTCAAATTAAAAAGGAAAAGCATGTGAAGTGTGTAAACCTGGCGATTCACAGACCTGTACCCCTGGGGATAGAAATACATAATATGTTTATAAAAAAATTAAAAATGCAAAAAAAAAAAAAGGAAAAGCAGTCTGAAATACTTTATTGTAATGTTTGAAATTTTTTTTTAACTTGGGAACTTCATAATTTTGTTCTGTTTTCTAGCTTCACTTCCCATGACTCTCCAAAATACATTTTAAAAAATCTCATTAAACATTTTTTTAAGATTTTATTTTTTTTCAGAGAGAGCACAAGCAAGGGGAGTGGCAGGCAAAGGGAGAAGCAGGTTCTCCACTGAGCAAGGAGACCTATGCGGAACTCGATCCCAGGACTCTGGGATCATGACCTAAGCCAAAAGCAGATGCTTAACCAACTGAGCCACCCAGGCGTCCCTCAGTAAACATTTTTTAAAATAATTTATTTTTAAGTAATCGCTACACCCAATGTGGGGCTCCAACTCACAATCCAAAGATCAAGAGTTGCACAGTCTTCCAACTGAGCCAAGAAGGTGCCCCATAAATCTCATTAAAGATTTTCCAAAACCTAAAATATGCCAAGACGTTTCACAACTCGTTGGCTTTGGTGTGTGATACCCTCTACATCTAGAATGCCTTTTCTTCCCTTCTTTTCCTAGAAAATTCCTCTCACCCTCCAAACTCCATTTCAGCATCCTTGCCTCCCCGGCACAGTTAGTTATGCTACTCACTATGCTTTGTTCTTTTCCTCATAATGGCATCTAATACATTTTATTGAAATTCCCTGCTTATACATATGTGGGCTGTTTGAAAACCAACTTCTGGCAGTTAAAGTCTGTTTTATTCACTTCCATATTCCTGTCACCCAACATATACCTGCCACCAACAGTGTACTCACAGTGTGATTCCTGGTGACCTCCGACCATTCTCCTTCTTGCTCTCTATGTTTCAGACTTACTGGCTCTTCTGCTCCACATTGAGCATGCCAAGCAAGTTCCTTTCTCAAGCACATACACTTCCCGTTTCCTCTACCAGGCATGGACTCACACTATAGCCACAGAGGTGACCCCCTCACGTTACTTAGGTCTCTGATCAAATATCACCCCCTCAGAGGAGTCTTCCTTTCTTTAGCTACGCCAGTTTATATACCCACCCCGCACTCTCTATCCTCTTCCCGGGCTTTAGTTGGCTTCATAGCATTTACTGCCATCTGACATTACTGATCTGTTGGTTATTGTGTCAAATGTCTAGCCTCCCCACCCTCCTCCATGGAATATGATCACCATAGGGGTAGGGATTTTCTTTTATTCACAGCAATTTCCCCCCGCACCTACAACATGCCCTATCACAGGACAGGTACTTAATCAACATTTGCTAAATACATAAATGATAAATGTTCAAGTTACACTGAACTGCAACTACAGGGAAAATATCTCTCTATGAATATAAGCAAAGCATGGAACACGAAGTGATTGTGTTAAGGTAATAGAGCAATGAAACCTCTTTTCAAAGGCTCTTTAATTTTATCATGTTGATTTTTCAATAAAAATAGAAGAGAGTTTAAAAGCAAAAAAAGGAAAGTCTTGAAGACTTGGCTGCCTTTTATCAACTTCTGAGACATATTTCAAAAGCAAGCAAAATGTGTTCAAGACCTATATTAATAGAGTATAGTGGTTCTTCATGTATTCTGAAGCAGTTTTATGTTAATATTAAGCATAATACATTACACCAGTCCATTCTAACCTTCTGATTAATGATTAGTCATTTAACACTGGATCAGCTCTCTGTCATATTAAAAATAAACTAACTAAATTGACTTACAAATTACAGGGGCTCAAAGTTACTATGCTCTTGCTAGGCCTTCTCTGCTTTCCATCTTTCCCTTTCTCTCCTGCAGTGTTGCAGAACTTCTCATGAACTGTTCCAGTAGATGAGAACCTATTTCTCTTAGAAGAAAATTAGATAAAGGTTTTTATTTTCATATGCAAAGTCAAAATTTGCAAACATAGATGACTTCCAGGTAAGCAATGCATGCTGCCACCAGGAATGATGGGATAAAAGAAAACAACACAGAAATCTAAGAGCTATAGAAAACTATGAAAGATGAGGGCTGATACAATGAGACCGGTCATAAATAATCAACATATATATAATATTTATATACTTATATATATAAGTGCATCACAGCAGGTATAGGGTCATATTTCATATAAGATAGCCAGAGTCAGAACAGGGACAGAGTTAAAGAAAAGGATAAAGTTTCCATATCAAGAAATACACAGGTCACAATAAGTGAGGAAGTACAGAAAAGTTCAAGTTCATTATGAGTTCAACCATATTTATTATTGCATGCTGACTTTAGCACCCAGTATTTTTTATTGGTTTTATTTTCCAGTGTTTATTACCTTCTACCCAGCTGGCCTTTAAATATTTTTTTTCTGAAGCCCAGATGTGGCTATAATATTTTAGACTTATTTCTGAATTTAAGTCAAATATTTAAATGTAACTGAACTTTGTATTTTACATTTTAAAAAGCAATACATGTCCAATTGAACTCTTACTCATCCTTCCAGAATCAATTCAAATATCACCTCCTCCAGAACACCTTCTATAGCACCCATTCCATCCCCTTAAAGCTGTTAGCCTCTACTCCTAGGGCTCATAAGGCTCCCTTCTTTCATAATCTTTATTCGAGTAGGAGAAGCCACTGCTTCCTCTCTGTCTATCCCTCATGAGATCTTGGGAAAATAGACCTTATTTTTTATCTCTGTACTGAACAATTCTAGGCAATAAAAACTCAATAAAGAAGCAATGAATAAAAGGAAAAGTCAATTGTACTAAATAAAAGAATGTCTTGAAAATAGTAGAAATAGCTCTGGGTTCATTTAGAAATACACACATTGGAGCTATAGTTTTGATTGTTCTTGCCTTGTGGATTAAAAGAAAAAGGCGTAATATCTGTCCACTGTTGGAATTCTACCCTATAAATATTTAAAAGCCAATATACAAAATATGCCTGAACCAGCAAAATGCAAAAAACCAGCAATGCTGATCTGTCATTTCAGTCACCTTGATGATCCTCACATTATCTGCATCTGTGCTCATGTGTATAGATTGTACAAACTGAAAAATCTACAATAATGGTTATTTCCAGTGTCCAGAAAGATACCACTGTGGGTCATCCAACAGCATCATAGGGTTATAGTTCTCACTCATTTAATCTTTATACCTTTACAATCCAAAGGCTTTGAGACAATCATTTAAACTCTATGAGTATCTTAAAAAAAAAAAAAAAGAAAAAAGAAAAAACCAACTCTGCGAGTATTATATTCCTTGTCTAAAAGGAGAGCTAAAAATACCTAATCTAACTTTCTCAAAGGGTCACTGAGGGGCTCAAGTGTCATAAAGACCTAGAAATACTTGGTAAAGTATATGAGGACATAGCTATTCTTAATCACAGAAATGTATTTTAGCATCATAGAATATTTATATAATCATTATAACACAAAAGGATGTGTTGTATATATCTTCTAAATAAAACTATCATTCTGCTTGGCAATTTTATTTAAGCAACTGCAGAAAGAGGGATTTTTATCCCTTCACTTAAAAATAATCACCAGAAGAAAAAAAGGGGAACAACTGTTCTGAATTTCTGAAATCTAAGAATATCTCCTTAATCACCTAAATGGGATTCTGTTGGATGACATAGCAACCCCTCCAGTTCTAAAACCCCTCAAGTCCTAAACTTACTCAATTACGAATTACTAGTATGTAGTTTCCATTTTTTGCTTTTTAGATTTATTTATTTATTTTAGAGAGAGAGTGGGGGGGAAGGAGCAGAGGGAAAGAGAGAGTCCTCAAGCAGAGTCCCCACTGAGCAGAGCCCAACTTGGGGCTTGTTCTCACTGTCCTGAGATCATGACCTGAGCCAAAATCAAGAGTTGGAGGCCCAACTGACAGAGCCACCCAGGTGCCCCCTGGTTTCCATTTTTAAAAATAGCCTTATCTTCAATATCAATATTCTAAGGACAATATTCAGTTGTTGCTTGAACACAGCAATCACCATCCCTCTCTGACCTTAGTAGAGAAAGGTGGCTATTCACCAGAAACTCGTGCTCCCTCTTCATGGAGTTGCATTTGGTTAGACCATAAGAGAGATTATAGAACCTAAGCAGAAGAGATACATACCCCTTTCAGGGCTGCAAAGTCCTCCTTCAGGCCTATAAAACCACCAGCACAATCCTCCAAATTCTAACTTCCCCAGTTAGCAGGTTGATATCAACCCTGAGAGACATCTCAGAGGCCCAATGTTAGAAGAAGTAGAGCCTCTAAGATTTTACTGCATGTATCTAGTACCACTGAGACATATTCCAACACAAGCCCAAACCCCAACAATTGCATATAAAACATACAAAGCCTCATCCCCCACTAGATTTCATGTGGGCCAAAACTATGCATCTTTTGTGCTAAGTCATGAAATCGCAAGCGTGTATGTTATAGCAACTATCAGGCATATCTCTTTTATCAGCTAAATTTAGCATAAAATCTCAATATCCACTGGAGCTATAGTCTTAGGGGGAAAAAGAACCTCAAATGAACTGACTTAAAATACCAGATATACAAAATCAAATATTTTAAGTTTGCTATTGGCTAGTTTCTTCAATGCCATTAAGATTTCTTAATGCCTATGGGCTAGATTTCTTGTTGTCTAAGCAACACTACCACTATAAATAAACATATCTATGTTGTGGCTTTGACCTTCAATGCCTACATGATTTTGCTTGGCCCAGACAGTTTTATAGATTACACAGTGGGAATAATAATAATAATCCTGCCTTTCCACTCCTTATAGCCATGGACTTTGAGAATACAATTGAAAACCGGATGAATGTCACTCATGCTATTAACTGCAAGAGGAGTTGAGAAATGATAGAGACATGCATAGTCTCTTAAGAAGAGGCTCAGGGCATGTATCTGAAAGTGACTCAGATTCCTGTGCCCAAGCTGCCTAGACATAGTCCCACCTTCCTAGGTGACTCTCAGACAGATTTTGTAGTTTTAAGCAAGACCACTTTTATAAAGCTGGCTCAACATTTATAGCAGAATTTACATGATATTTTATTTCAAGAAACATCACAATGAGCACTAAATATACAAAATTTAAAAAGAGACCTGGGAATAAACTACCAAGACGTTCTGCACATAATATTCATAAGATGCAAAGTATTTTAAGTCAGAATATCTCAACCATATTTTCTCTCCTTGCTTGTATAAAACTCACAACTGAAACAATTATCCACAATCAAGGCACACTCTCCTATATGTTTCAAATATTGAAGGTGAATTGGTTTTATAAACAGTCCAATGGATAAAATGGTAGAGGAAACTGTGTGTTAAAACTAAACATCTTTCATTAAGTTTTGTTTTTTTTTAACAGATTCCTTTTTATTTGACAGTGAGAAAGAGAGCACAAGAAGTGGCGGAGGGAGAAGGAGAAGCAGGCACCCAGCTGACCAGGGAGCCCAATGTGGGGCTCGATTCCAAGACCCTGGGATCATGACCTGAACTGAAGGCAGACAGATAACCAACAAAGCAACCCATGCGCCCCTTTCATTAAGTTTGAATAATGATGGGCATTTCATCATTAACAGTGACATAAAATTAATTATTAAATAAATTAATAAAATGTGTAACTTTTACAAAATCTAAAAATAAATGTAATCCTAAAGAATAAGAAGTAATGCCTTCTGGTAGTAAATAAAGCTGAATTATTGTAGACATTTGCTGCATATTTAGATGCAAAATATAAATCATGCAAATTGAAATCCAAGTTAATATAAAATGTAAAACTTTTGTATTTACATATAAGTTTTCGTGTATTATTTTTTTTAGCAAATATTTATTAAGCACTTAAAATATACAGCCACTCTACTAATTGCTGGGAATACAAGTAGAGTCAAGTTATTTTATGAAAAATATGATAAAAAATTTAGAATGTAATGATTGAGTTCACTTAATTATAGGTAAAAAAGATTTCCTTAAAGAAAAAAAACATCTAAGTGGAGACTTGACAGATGAGTGGCCAGTTTTGCAGGTTAATAATAAATAATTCCTCATCATCAAAAACAGCACTTTATCACTTACCATGCAAAATTATTTGAAGTCTAAACCAACAACTATTATGTATTCTCCACAAGTGATTTAAATAATTCCTTCAAGGGAAATTATTTCCCAAGGTGATTCCTATATAGAGTCATATCATCAAAACACCTTGATTCTACAGCGGAAAAGCAAAGCAAAACAAGATTCTGCAAGGAATAATTGCCATGATAGAAAAAATTTTCACAAGAATTGTCAGCGATAATGTATTTTTCATATTAAAAAATAGATCTTTCTATTAAATTATTGGCTTCTTATCACTTTTATTGCCAAATGGTTCTATATGTCATGCTGCTAGGATCAAAGTAGTTGAACTAGTGCTTAAGTTAAATGCAAGCCAGCTTTATTAATTGGGAGAAATGCCCCATCATTCTAGCTGGGCATCAAGGAATGTTACCCTGGAATGGAATCATGTTCCTTTGAAGAAACTAATAACTTTTTAGGAGTATACTCCTTTTAAACTTAAAAGCAATCAATGTCCAGAGGAACTTCCCAATGATGTCAGTTAATGCTGAGTTTTTAAAATGTAAAGTGGTGAGTGGTACTAGATACATGCAGTAAAATCTTATTAATAGGACTAATTAAAAGAAAAGACATTATGAGGCACCTCTATGGCTAAGTTGGTTAACCATCTGCCTTCAGGTCAAGTCATAATCTCAGGTCCTGGAATGGAGTCCAACATCAGGCTCCCTGCTCAGTGGCGAGTCTGCTTCTCCGTCTCTCTGCCCCTTCACCCCACGCCCCGCTACAGTGTGCATGCACACTCTCTCTCAAATAAATTAATAAAATCTTAAAAAAAAAAAAAAAGACATTCTGAGTTAGTGAAAACTCTTAAGTTTTTTTTTAAAGAGAATTTCAACTTCTTTAAAACATACAAAATAAATTTCTGAAGTCTGGTAAGAATAATATATGTTTTATAAGTAATGCCTTTGGAGGGCTTGAAAACAGTTTGCTCATTTGATTTATAGATTAAAATGATTCCATACAATTTTGTTCATATGGTCAATGCACTGATAACAGATCAATGTGAGGGTTATCACACTGTACCCAAAGGACTTTCCTGTGTTTTTTTTTCCTCTGCCCATCCTCTACCTTCCCATCTCTGCTATTTGTTCTCCAAATC
The DNA here is from genome assembly GCF_010015895.1 of Lontra canadensis. Classification (NCBI taxonomy): domain Eukaryota; kingdom Metazoa; phylum Chordata; class Mammalia; order Carnivora; family Mustelidae; genus Lontra; species Lontra canadensis. Next base: position 94,603,048 of record NW_022630995.1, read on the forward strand.
ATCCCTGGTTTCATCTCCTTTTCCATCTCCCTTTGCCTCTCCTCTCCTAGGGAGACTGATTCCAAATACAGTCCTAAAGAGACAATGGTGTGAAAAAGAAAACAAAATCACCGGTCACTCTCTCACTAACTAACAGGGTCCAGAGCACAGATTTAGGAAAACTAGTGAAGCTGACCAAGCCAGTTACAGGTGTGACAGATTTTTTTCCAAGTAGGGGAACATTATAACACGTAAGAGTATAAAGTCATGAGATTGGTTTTCCTGTGTTGCCTCACCATAATTCATAATCATATAAAAATTGGTCATGGCTCAATTTAGACAGTGACTTTTAACTTTGATTAGAATCTAAGTCTTACAGATAGAGTTTATATTAACTGCATTGAACATATATTCTCAAAACTACATGAAAAGAAGGACTAACAAATTGTGTACTAGATAAACAAAACGCTTTCCCGAGAGTTTAAAAAGGCTGCCCGGAGCTTTTGTACTTGATTTTATTATTCCTGATTTCAAAGTCCTCTAGTGATAAAGAGTAACAATGGAAAATACCACCATTCTAGATTGACTGTAGAATGACAGATTCCTTTAAGAAATGAAACTGATTCCACGGCCATAACAACACATGGATCTCTTCCATAGGAGAGTAATATCAACAGTTGTGCTTCAGAGATCACCTTAAAGCCCAGATAACCCATGTACCATGTTCATCATTTTCGAAGGTCATGAAGGACCACACCCAGGTTAGTTAGAGCTACACCTTCCAAAGCAAGACGTTAAGAATGCTGGACTAGCGACTGGCTCTCCTCTTAAATCAATAGTTAAAACGGCTTTGGGTTTTCATCTTTGGTTATTTTTGAATATATTTTGCTTTAGTAAATTTGGGTATTTATGGTATACTGAGGGAAAGTCAATTAGGACAAGGACCCAAGTGCAATTGAAATATTTATTTCCTCTGATCGGATCATTTTCGGTGATAACACAGTGATTCAGATTAATGAAAAAGAAAGTCAACATAAATTAAAGATGGTTTTAAAAGAAATACAGTTATAATTATGTTCAAGGTCACTCCTTTAAATGCTGAGCAGTAAGAAACCCAAGGCAAATAAAGCATGATCCCTGTCCTCAAGTATCCAACATTCTAGAAGAGAAAACCAAACATAAAACACAAGTCAATGCAATTTAAAGGTGCAGAAGTTAGAAGTTCAAGAAACAATGTAAGCAGACAAAAAGCACTGGTGGCTACTTCTTGATGTATCACCCTGGGGACCCAATCTAGAAATCTGGAGTCCTCTTTACACCCAATGTATACTTGTTGATTTCACCTCCTAAGTATTTCTTGAATCCCTCTAATCCCTGACTAATATCCTCATTGAAGATATATCCACCTGTCACCTGGATTATAATAGCTTCCTTACATGCCTCCCGGCCTGCAGTCCCCATAGCTGCCAACGTACCTTTCCATAATATAAATATTACCATAATTCCCTGTCTTCATCAAAACTCCACTACCTACAGGACGTGTACTTTGGCTTTTAAGGCTTTCAAAATATGTGGTGCCTACTTACCTTTCTTTGCTTACCAAATTCCGGAAGTAAAAAAAAAAATCATTGAATGACCTCAGGTAGGGTGTCAGGGAAGGTGTAATCAGTAAGGTAGAAAGAAAATCAGAACAGTGTACTGCCCATTGTAAAATACATCAATAATATTTCTCCTTTCTCAAAAAAAGGGCAGGAATACTGCTTTTTAAATTCATGAATAAAACAGCTAAAGAAAACCTAGCAGGATGGGCTCACACTTGGGTATTTTTCGATTTTGGCAAAGAAAAGGAAATATCCATCCACCACAAAAATTAATAAACTTTTTGAAGGCTGACAAAAAAAAAAATAAGTGCCGACAACTCTATCAGACTTCAGCTTAATTTTAGAACAACAACAACAACAACAATCCATAATCCATCCGTGTCCAGCCAACTTCTCCAAAAGGCCGTGACCCTAAATCATGAGTAACTCAGCGCTTCAGTTCCCTTGACCTTATTTCCCCAGACGCCACTGCTACAACTGACCAGCAGCATTCAGTATTTTCATACGATAATGTCATAAACAATCCTCAGCAACTCTGCCTTCTGGAAGTGCTGCTCCTGCCAATGACATCACAGCTTGTCAGCTCAATATGCCACCAGCATATGGGTTCCCTTTAAGTGGTGATAATAAATAGCATCAGGCCATCCAGTCACACTCCATTTCGAGATCACATTACAAAGCGGCCTGAGTCCTGGGCAAGGCAGGAGGGCTGCTGCTCACCTACTGTCTCCTTAGCATCACTATGTACAAAGGAAAAGAAAAAGTGTGAAAAAGGTGAGTATGACCGTGTAACAACTAGTATTTTAAGACTGCAGTGTAGAAACCCCTTGCATACAATATTATATAGGAGATAATCAGTGAAAGCCATTAGGATTCCTATTTTAAAGACAAATAAACTCAACGCCAACAGCGTTTTCCCAAGGTCAACCCACTAGGATGTGGCCCTCGTTTTGTCTTCCTATTTAACGTATTCATCACAGGAGCAGAAGCAGAGAGAACCATACTCAGTGATGTCTGCTTTGTATGCAGGCATATTCAAGATACCCAGGCAGGCTCACTCCTGAGAATCTTGGACTCAGGCTGTTGCTCTGTGCAACACACGGTGGGCCGGCTGCTGGCTCCGATTCAGTAGCTGGTTGTAAAAAGTGAACAACACTTGCATAGAAGCAAAGTAGAAGCAGCCTTCCTTGGGGACAGCTTGAACTCAAATAAATAGTCCATCAGTTTAAGGCAGCAGATATGCACAGAGATACAGACTGAACTCACCAAGGCATGGTTTCTTTTGGCCTTTAGTAATTGGATAGAACTCTTTCAGTGGTTACTGGTTAACAGAACTGGGCAGATGACCCATAGAACTGAAGGGACACTAAAGGTTCACTTAGCCCATCCACCTGGGGTTTTCTGGTTTGTATTGTCTTGTTTATTAAGTAAGATTTAAGCCCCACGTGGGGTGTGAACTCAGCACCCTGAGATCAAGAATCACATGCTCTATGGACTGAGCCAGCCAGGTCTCCCCCTTCACCACCTGCTATTAAACAGAACCACCCTTAAACAACCCAGATTATTTAAGTTATATTCCTTTGAATTTTTTTCCTAATTGTAAAAGTAACATAAACTCATTGAGAAGATTCCGGACTATGCAGAAAGTTACCAAGAAAAAAAAGTTGAAATCACCTACAGTTCAATACTCAAGATAAGACCATTGTTGCACTCGGAAATGTTTCCATCCAAATTTTTAATGTGCGTATTTTTTTATTTTCAAAATTAACTTTCTTATATCCTGCTCTTTTTCTCTTAACATTGTATATTCGGAATCTTCATATGTTAAATATTTTTGGAAAATACTAATTTAAATGGCTGTCTTTTCCTCTCATATGGATATACCACGATATGTTTGCCCATGTTTCTACAGATCAACAGTCAGGTCTATTATGCTATTGATAAATGATGCTACAATACCTACTTATACAAATCATTCAAGTTTCTAATTATTCCCTTAGACAAATTCCTAGTGAAGGAATTACTAGGATCCCTGATACTTCAGATTTTATGATTTTTATTATGACACAAGTTGTCTTCAAGAAAGCACCAGTAATTATATAAAAGGGACCTTTCAAGCTCATTGGCTTTGAATATTATGTTTTATATTTCTATTTTAAATTGGTAACCCAAAAGTATGTAAATATTTCTGAAATATATTTTATTTTTAAAGACATACAGAGAATGAGATTCGACAACCTCCCATGACAAAACCCTGCATGACTGGTTGGAGATAAACTGCCTTGGAATATAACAAAGTCTAAAATGTTACAGACACTTATTGTTGTTGTTTGATGCAACATAAAGTTAGGAACAAGAGATAACCTGATATGAGACATAAAGGTAATTTAATCATCTTTTGGTCTTACCATAAATCTCAAATAGAAGATATCAAGGTGTCTTACGTAAAATAAATCAATGGTGTTTTTCCCCCTTATTTGTCAAAAAGATACTTCAAATTTGTCAACCTCAACATTTAAACTTCTGTATCTCCGTATATATTACATATTCTCTTAGCTACATTTTACATGGGAATGCAATGAAGTCCTTGGCTAGTCATAATTTCAAATATTCACTGATAAACTGAGCATGAGAAATGATACAAATTCCCCACTCTTCAAAATTAAAAGTTCCTGACATCATTCCATGCAGCAGATTTACAACAGGACAATTGTTCTCTAATATTTCTGAGTCCCCTGAAGCACCTCACAATAAACAACATTTACTTCCTTTTTCTCCTTCCCTCCCACTTCTCTCCCTCTGACCTTTCCTCCTATAATGATAAGTAGCTAAGGAAAAAAAAAAAAAAACTCCCAGCTTCAGTAGTCAGATACTAATTTATAGGTTTCTATAGAAGAAGAAGATGATGATGGAGGAGAAGAAGGAGGAGAAGAACTGAATTATTCCCTACAAAAATGCATATATATGAGTATATATTTCAATGCTTAGCTTATGAAATCCTACAGTGAATACAAAATCAATTTCTAATATAATGATATTAGAATCAGACCAGGTTACTGAATCAGAATCTCAGCAGGGCTTGGAATATCTTTTCTGATCAACATTCTCAGATATTCTTTTGCACGCTGAAGTTCTAGAAAGGGGGCAGATGATTTCTGTTAACTAAAGCATATTATAGCTCTTGTTGCTAAATATCAACCTGAGCGTATTTAATTACTAAAGTAATACTATTTTGGGAAAAGGAATGTTTTAATAATTACTTGTAAATATACTACCTTTTCTTGGATTAGAGGCACAGTTGGAAAATAGCCAGCCATAAAATATTCTGCTATTTAGAAAAACTTCTCTGGATCATTATTTATAGTTGTTTAATTCAGATTAAAGAGGTAAATAATGCTTAGACACCCAAGCCAGACCCTCTTTCTGTGGGCTATAGGTTTACTCTGGCACCCATGTTTCCATGGGTGGAGTTTTCCAGCCCCTTGCCTTTCTTTCCCATCTGCCATATGCCACCCAAACCCATGCGCAGTGGGATGGCAGGGAAACAGCATCTTAGATCCTAACTGGTTTTCAGAGGGGATTTTGAGGACATCCATTAGAAAAGCACAGGAAATATTACCAAGGTTTAAAGTGAAAAAATCCTTACTCGAGACACCTGGGTGGCTCAGTCGGTTAAGCCAATGCCTTCGGCTCAGGTCAAGATCCCAGTGTCCTGGAATCGTGGCCCACATTGGGCTCCTTGCTCAGTGGGGAGCCTGCTTCTCTTTCCACCTCTGCCTGCCACTCTGCCTGCTGTGCACTCTCTCTCTCTCTCTCTCTCTCTCTCTCTGAAAAATAAATAAAAAAAAAAAATCTTAAAAAAAAAAAAAAAAAAAAGAAAAGAAAAGATCCTTACTCAAGACAAGGGGCCTGGAACTGGAGAGGACTACCAAAACAAAGTCACAGGAATTTAAATGTATTTTCCACACTTAAGTAAATTATTACATGGGGATATACAGCATGATAAATAGAAAAAGCTATCTGATTAAATGAGATTATTGCCTGTCAATACTGTTCATTATTCACATAGTCAACCAGAAATTTAATTTATTAAAACATAGGTCTATTTCTCTCCTTCCCTCAATGGATTATAGCTAATTATGTAATTTAGATACTAAAGTAGTGTTTCTCAGACTTTAGTGTCCACACAAAAATCTTTTTTAGAACACAGATTTTGATGCATTAGGTCTGGAGTAGGGCGCAAGATTCTATGTTCTTAACAAATTATAGATATGCTAACGCTACTGATCTGCGGACCACATACTTTCAACAGCAAGGTACTAAAGTTCATTTTAAAATCTACACCCGAGGGGGCGCCTGGGTGGCTCAGTGGGTTAAGGCCTCTGCCTTCGGCTCAGGTCATGATCCCGGGGTCCTGGGATTGAGCCCCGCATCGGGCTCTCTGCTCAGCAGGAAGCCTGCTTCATCCTTTCTCTCTCTCTGCCTGCCTCTCGGCCTACTTGTGATCTCTGTCAAATAAATAAATAAAATCTTTAAAAAAAAAAAATCTATGCCCGCTCCCCCATATATTAGGCGCTTTCGATGTTGTTGTTTTAGGAGTAATGTCTAGAGTGTGGAGGAAAAAAACAAACAGTGAACTACCCCGCCATTTCATAAATGTATTTGAGTCACTAGCTCGCTAAAATGACAAATCCACTGTAACTTTGATAATAGCAATAACGCATTAGTTACTTCATGTTCAAAGAACTGGCTTAAGTTTGGCCTTGCCTTTCACCTTCACCCTGCGTGCCTATCTCTGACCATCAAAATTTTACAGACTTAAAGACCACTGAACGTTCCTTTGTGAAGTTTTCCCTGATAGCCTCAATAAAATATAATTTTCCCTCCTTTTAAATTTGTATACTTTTCAAATAGACAAATGACTAGAAACAATGTCTTTTGTACGTAGACTGGGACTTGGCTATTATTACCTTTTTGCTTCCCTTCAGATCAGTTGTTCATTCTCAAATCTGGTTGCACATTATGGACATGAGGAGACATAGAAAAAAATACTGAGGCCATAAGACTCACCCCCAGATGAATTAGATCAAATTCTCTGGGGAGTGAGACCCAGGCATCAAATTTTTTTAAAGTCCTTCATCGGGATACTAACGTGTAGCCACAGTTAAGAATCACTATCTTAGATGGGAGGCTCTCCAAGGGTTTGCCCTATGTCTCACTCACAAACATTTATAATAGCCCACTCGATTCAACTCAATAAATTTTACTGAGGACCTTGAATATTATAGGTACTTAACTAATACACACAAGCTGCATATCTGAATTTGTCGTATTTAAATACTGGAAAGAAAAGGAAAGCACATCAATCAAAAAATTTTATGTTTCCACAACACATTCTTTAATAATACATTGCCAATAACAGACCAAATCCCTCACGCAAAAAAAAAATTTTGAAGCTGCCGTTATATTCCTCAGTTCCTCTGTCATCGAAAGTTCACTCTGTAGATTAGGATTTTCCTAAAGACTGGGTCCAATTTACTTTTCTCCTCTCTTCAAATTGAATAGATTTTGCAAATCATTAACAGAATTTTCAGCAGCAACCATACTGGAAATAATCAGCTGGCATCCAAGGTAGGACACACTTTTTGCCGCTGTCAAACAAAATTAATCACAGGCTTCCAGCATGCTGAGGAGAGGCGGCTTGGGCACCATTGGCTGAGGTGTTTCCACGGCCGGGCCGCGTCGATGAGCAGCAGGAGAGAGAGGCTGTTTTCAGAAAACACAGCGATGGGTTGCTTTTTTCCCTTCGTTTCTTTCTTCTTTTCCATTTCGAAGGGAGAACCTCCTGGCAATGCACCCAGGAGATTTTCTTGCCATGGAAACAGGAGAATGAGGTGTTTTAAAAGCTGACTGTAGGAAAGAAGGCCATTCTCCTTGCTTTGTTCTACCTCAGCCTGTAGTCTTCTGCAGAGGACTCAGGGAATTATTTAAATAATTCAGGTCGAGACCTAGTTTCATCTGAATTACACAGATGATCCAGGTATACTGGGTTGCTTTGGATATGTTATCCACATATATCTGTTCTGGCATTCTTCAGTCTCATTCAGTAGAGATCTAAATTGTATATTTTCAACCAATAATAATGTTATTGACTCAATATTTAAAAAAATAAATTAACCGAGCCCCACCTCTGTGCCAGGTTTTGTGCAAAACTCGAAGAATTAAAAGGCGCAATCTCTGTGATACAGCTGAGAAGATAGGTCTACTAACAGCAAGATGTAATTGTCATAAATCCTGTCATAGAAACAGTCTGAGTAAAGACACTGACATCTATAGTGAGAGCACCCCATAAAAAGTCTAGACACATGTTTCAGAAGCCAGAAGGGCAGGACAGGGAAAAAAAAAAAACAACAACAAAAAACCTTATTTTTTGAAGTAACTGTTTTAGGGGGGAAAAAAAGAACAGCAGAGAAGTCATCATGGTAATATCTTGCACTTATATTTTGGCTGAGTATCACATAGGCATTGTTACTGCCTAAACAACTCCCACAACTTCCCTACACAAGGCAGCTGAGGTGTTCTCACGCCCCATTCCCCACCCATAACTCTAAGAAAGCAGTCACGGGTGCCTTATAATCCTGATTATATCTCATGCTTGTTTTAATTGGATATCACAAAGACCAGTCCGGTAGGATGATTCACATTTGAACACCTTAAGGGACTGACACCAGAACTCTGTAGCACTGGAAACACAGTGTCCCCCTAGAAATCCAACTTGATATGCTGTTTGAGTTTGCCGATTTTAGGACTCTGTGGGACTGAGTCTCTGAATCCTTCCCTCCGTGCTGAAGGTGCCTGAGAAAAGGGAGCTGGTTTGAGCATGTAAGGATTATTATAAAAGCTGTTGTTTTATTGACCTTCTTTTCTTTACCAAGTAACCCTTAGGTTAGCATGAAGTGAGAGTCATTTTCTATGTATATTAATAGGGCAATGGTAAAAGGGCTGGTCAAAGTGGGTGGTTTAGCTTATAAAGGCCTGCTCAAGGTACTTGTCCTTCTGTCTGATCTCCCTGGCTGCACAGTGTTGATTTCATTCATAGTGGCGGAGGGACTAGGTATATTGTTATAGAAGCCTAGACCAGACTATAAAGCTACTTTAACAACTAAAAGAAAGAAATGAATCCTACCAAGACTAAGAAAACCAGAGTAAGAAAGTGAACCCATTAGTTGATCAAGAGAAGAGGAAGTCTGACTTAAGGAGAATGTGGATTTGAATTAAGTCTGGGAAGAGTCATCCTGGCAGCCAAGGTAGGCTATAGTTCAGGTAAAACAAAGGTGTGAAATACATGGAGATTCTTACAAAGCCCTGCCTGATCCCTTCATTTGAGTAGGGAGCCATACAGTGAATCTCTGTACCACTCTTTTTTTTTCTTCTTCTTCTTCTAAGTAAACTCTATTCCCAACACAGGACTTGAACTCACGATGCCAAGATAAAGAGTCACATGCTCTACTGACCACGAGGGCCTGGTGCCCCTCTCTGTACCACTCTTGAAAAATGTGTATCGTGGTCTTTATCACAGTGAACTATAATTGCGATTTATTATCTAGCTTACTATTCTGTCAGCTGACTGACTTTGAAACCATGCTATCTGCCAGTTCTTGTCCCTAATCTGACTGAAAAGACATAAGGCCTAAGCTTCTGTCAGCTGCAATTTCATTTAAGGCTTTGTTTTTAAATAAATGTGAGGCAATTTAGACATGTACAGTATATAAGAGAAGGAGTCATTATTTTAGGACTATGGGATGGTTGTCATCTCAATTTAAAATGAACCCAATCTTATTCTTAGTGCTTTATCCTGCCCGTTACTTCCTTCTAAATAAATCTAACTAGACATTCTTGGCTCATAACTTCTCTGGGGTGTGATAGCCTCCTTTATCCATCACCATTACTGTCATCAAAATCTGATGTTATGATGGGTACTAAGGATTTACTAAGCAACTAAACATAAGCATTTGAAATGTCCCAAGGGCTTATTGTCTTAGACAGAAAAGATCAAGGCAGAATGGATGTTAATGACATACTTCATAAATTAATTTAATTAGTGCTTACGGGTTTGTTAAAGACTCGATGCATTCAGTGGCAGCAGTGAGTAAAATCAGGAAAGTTACACAAGGGAATGGGACTATAGGATCTCTTTGGAAGGAAATGCAGTATAGTCTGACTAAGCAGGAATGATTACTACCTGAGGACAAAAAAGAGTGTTTGAGGGGCGCCTGGCTGGCTTAGTCCGTGAAGCGTGCAACTCTTGATCTCAGCGTTGTGAGTTCAAGCCTCACAATGGGTATAGAGATTATTTAAAAATAAAATTTATTTTTTAAAAAGTGTTTGATTGGTTGGTTCTTAAATTGGACTGATAGACTCATAGGGTAAATGGATACTTTGTCTTCCAGTGTATTTACTGATTATCTGATGTGCCCAAACCAGGAAATTAAAGGACACTTTTGTTGGGGTTCAAATTCAGTTACTAAACTAAGTTCAGTCAGGATTAAAAGAAAAAGTTTAAACACAGGACAATGCCATTCACACTGACTAATCTCGGAGTAAACGATTCCACAAAATCATGTGCTTAGAGAATCAACACTACCCTTCCAGTTAGTACTCATCATCTCATGACTTTGATGATGCCAAGAGTTTTAAAATGATAAAGTGACAATGTTGGCATTCTAGGAATAGAGCTGATCAACTTTGTCGAGAAGAAGAAAAAGCGTACCAAGAGAAGGGAGACGAACAAAGGAAGCTACATTTTAGTTTGGAGAATAAAGACATCGCCCCTCTGAGCAGAAAGGCATGGAGAGGGGAATTTGTGTGCCAGTTCTCTGCAGTGTCCAGCCGGGGTCAGGGACAAAAGAGACAAGTGGTGTAAAGACTGAAATGTGGACTGACTCAGCACATGAGTGAGGTCACAGTGTTGACCGCGGCATCCAGCCAGGCTGGGGATGAGACCGGTTAGATCGCTATGGTCAAGTATCCACGCAGGGATATTGATCAGTTCACGGCATGACATAAGGCTGGGAAGCCCCCATGCCTAGAAAACAAGACGAAAGCGAGGAGACACCTCTGGCAGGAGCATTACACGTAATAGAAGAACCTCATACAGTCCTTGTGAGGAGCTCGAGATGGAGGAGAGAGTAGGCACTCACACCACATCACAGCAGAGGTGAAGGTAAAAGTGATGAGTCAGAGAAATACAGTGGATATTCACCATAAGAACAAATGATGAGTCACACGGGGCCCCAAGGTTAAAGGGAAACATTACCCTTGAAAAATGTAGCATAAATGATGATGCAATAAAGAGATGAGCAGCTCTCCCCTTGTCCTATATGGTCATGCATGTCCTGTCCCTGTGCTTTAATAAAACCACCATTTTGCACAAAAATAAATAAATAAATAAATAAATAAATAAAGGACTGACTACACCATGCAAGCCCCATGAACTTATGCTGATCTTTGTATGATCTGTGACTTGACTACAGCATGCTTTCTTCTCCCTAAGACTTGGCCAGGCGTGCCGCTGTAGCCTGAGTCTGGGACCTGGAAGACGGCCTGCTCTCATTTGGCTCACTTGACAGTTTGTGCCAATACATTTTTTAATTCTACTCTCCAGGTGGCAAGGCTGTTTTATAACAAATTGCTGGCTAATTAGGGCATAAATGTTCTTTTCTTTGTTTCTCCCTGACCTTGCTCATTCTCTGCTCGCAGATGACATGCCCTGGCCGCCAGTTCCAGCTCCTGCTTTTACTCTTCCGCGATCCGCTTACATCACTCGTTACTGTCAGGACTCCAACCTTCATTTCCAGTGTGCTTCATCTGTGAGTCTGAAATCCCTTACTTGACTTTATACCTTGCTCATGTTCCCTTAAACCTAAAAGTGGTGGTTTATTATTCGTGTATTGTCGAATTATCTACATTTTTTTTTACTCTTAGCCATGTCATTGTTTTCACTGTAATACAAATATCCAAATATACAATCGTATTATTCATTTCTGATCATTCATTTTATCCTCATGTGATATCAAATTCTCTATCTGAAATCTGGAAAATACATTAAGGAGTTTCAAAAGGCACTAAAAAAAAAGATTTTATTTATTTATTTGACAGAAATCACAAGTAGGCAGAGAGGCAGGCAGAGAGAGAGAGGGGGAAGCAGACTTCCTGCTGAGAAGGGAGCCCGATGCAGGGCTCGATCGCAGGACCCCGAGATCATGATCTGAGCCAAAGGCAGAGGCTTAACCCACTGAGCCACCCAGGAGCCCCTCAAAAGGCACTTTTTAAATCCATTACTAAAATAATGTTATATATTTGTGTATGTATGTAATAATATAAAATTGTTTATTTTTTTTTTCATCTTATGTTGTAAGTTGAAATTTTCCAGTTTATTTTTTATTAGTAGGCTCTATGCCCAGTGTGGGGCTCAATATGGGGCTTGAACTCATAACCCTGGATTGAGACCTTAGTTGAGATCAAGAGGCAGAAACTTAACCAACTCAGCTACCCAGTTACCCCAAAATTTTCCAAGGCTTCTATGACAAGCCTATTTATGTGACATTCAGAATGTATCAAGTGGTAGAAGCAAAAAGGGTAAAATAAATTTAAAGGACTGCCAGGGATCTCCAGTATGCAAACAGTTTTTAAAAAGTAAATATTCTTGGAGCCCCTGGGTGGCTCAGTCGGTTAGGCGTCTGCCTTTGGCTCATATCAAGATCCCGGGGTCCTGGAATCGAGCCCCACATCAGGCTCCCTGCTCAGTGAAGATCCTGCTTCTCCCTATCCCTCTGCCTGCTACTCCCCTGCTTGTGCAATCTGTCAAATATATAACTAAATAAATAAATAATCTTTTAAAAAGGTAAATAGTCTCATAATAATTTCCAGCATCCCTTACATGCAACCATCCAGTACAGACATAACTAATTGCCTCCATTTTTTAATATATTTATAATTCTTTCACTGTGTGGGTGAAATTCATACATAAGGGCAGAAAAAACTTAAAGACCTCTATCTGCTACTCACAGGCAATTACTGGCAGGTTTGTTTTGTAGCAAACATGTGGCTATCAAGTTTACATCTTTCCAAAACTCGGGAGAAAACAGGAAAAAGAAATAAGTATACAATGGAGATACTTTGTTTTGATTTTCTGTGGGAATAGTCTCTCAAATGATTTCTTTAGTTTGTATTTGCCCAGGAACTAGATAGACCCACATCATGCTTAGAAAAGCAACTGGCATCGCTGAGTGGCCCCAGACAGACAGCAATCGTGTGACCAGTATACAGCAGTATAGTAGTATACTGTAGTATAGAAGGAGAGCAAGTGTAGCAAGTGTGGTCCACCTAACCAGAGGGAAAGATGTGACCAGTTATTTTCACCATGGCCATGCAGCCTGGGTGTTGGCAAACCAGGCAGCCTTAGACATGCTTGAGGCTTTGACTCATAAAATGTAGCCTCAGAGGAACATCTGGTCGAATCTAAGCCTGGCATTCACATGTGGGGAAATCATACCGAGAGGCAAAAAATGCACATTTTCTCTTTCCCAGTTTCCCCAGGAATTCTTCTATCTCCTTTTATTGTCCCCCTCCTAAAAACCTCTCTTAGCCTTCCCTGTCACAACTCTGTCCTCAACTGATAAGTGATTTCGTTACATCTTATGATTTCCACCCACGTTGCTGGTGGTTCTTAAAATTGTATCTATCCTGATCTTTCCTCCAAGTGTCACACTTCAAATGCTTACTAGACTTTTCCATCTGCATGTCCCACAGGAACCTTAGGCCCTACATGTGAAAACCCAGTACTTTTCCCTCTGAACCTGTTCCTTCCTTACTATTAGCCATGTCAGTTCCTAGTACCACCAGCTACCAGACCACCAGAGAGGGATATCCAGGTGTCATTTTTTACTGGAGTTTCTCCAAATCCTCACCCCCATGTCTACTCAATGGCCTATTCAGACTAATTTGCCTTTATCTCTCTCTTCCTTGCCACACATCTCAGTTCATTCCCATATCATATCTCCCCAACATTAACCACACCCCAATAAAATCTGCCTCCAGACTTTCCCATTCTCTGCAGTCTCTAAAGCAATGGAAAAAAAAAATCTGGCCATGGCACCGTACTGCTTACAGCCTTTCAAAATCTCCTCTTCAGCTATCCAGCATATAGACCACGCTCATTAACATGAGGTACAACATTCTTACTCCTGCCTACATCTTTAGCCTCATTTATCATAAGTCCTACCTACTTTTCACTTTATGATCTAATGACAAAAATCTTACATGGTGTTCACTCTTGCCAAGTCCTATTCTAAGCACTTTATAGACATGAACTTGCGTAATTTTCACAGAAACTCTGTTAGGCTGGTCCTGTAACTAACTCAGTTTTTATAGATGAAGAAAGAGGCACAGAGAAGAGAGTTACTTACACACTTCAAACACGTCAGAACACGTGGTCCGGGCTCAGAGTCTATGCTGTACCCCATTATGCCCTTCCTCCCTGGGTATGCAGCCCTGTTCTCACTACACCATGACATGGCTCATGGATTCCCCCCCCACCATGTCATACCTTCTGTCAGAAATGCTTCTGACACCCCTGTGCCTGGTTTTCTCCTACTTAACCTTTAAAGCTCAGCTCAATCATCATAGCCACAACTTGTCAACACAAGTCACCACAACTTGCAGGAGTTCCTGCCTGACCTCTTCCCCTTCCTCACAGGGGCCACTTCTGTACTTCTATATAGGCTCTGTATATTCCCATCACTGCAGGTAGCATCTAATATAATAACTATCCATTTAGGGGCACCTGGCTGGCTGAGTTGGAAGAGTGTGTGACTCTTGACCTTAGGGTTGTAAGTTCGAACCCCATGTGGGATGTAGAGATTACTTACATAGATAAACATTTAAAAATTATCTACTTAATGAAGGGGACATACTCCTTGAGGAATTTTCTTTAATTGAGGCCATGGAATATGTCTCCCTCATATTTATATTTTGTATTTTGCACAGCAATGTCCAGCCACCAAGAGGCATTCAATAAATGTGTGCTGACTAAAGAATTAATAAGTACATGGATGAAGAAAGGGCATGGCCACCAGTAACCAAGAACCCTTCCTAATAAGATTACCACAGTAACTGAGCTTCCAGTGCCTACAGAAGGAGTCCAGTAGCCTCTAAGTTAGTTTAGAAAAACCGTAAGAAGCCCATATGTGCGTGCGTGCGTGTGTGTGTGTGTGTGCGCGCGCGTGTGCGTGCGCACTGGGTCGAGGGGAACAACATGAACCAAGGGAGGGAGGGACTAAAAATAGAAGGTATACACAGACTAAGTAAAACCAAGCACCTTTATAAGACTAATGTGTGTTAATGGGTCAATAAATCCATATATAGTTTCCTCATAATGTTTCGATTTCAACTATCTTTTTATTTCCTTTAAAGTTCTAACCTAAAAAGGCCTTAAGGTGTCATAAAATATATACCAGATCCCAGGGAGACACCAGAGGAATGACCACAGCAAAGCACTTCTTTCCCAAATCACAGCTGAGAGACAGCTCTCCTTTGGTAGCACTATTCTCATGAAGCATTTGATAAGTAAGTATGAGGAAGTTAGCTTTTGCACAATTGTGTTACCTCACAAATAAAAACTTGGCACATCACTTGGTGTTGGAAGCATGGCTTGTGCTCCTTGCCTGGCTGGCCCAAGGGTCCCTCAAAGAGCAGATGAGGGGAATGTCTAACGCTGTGCCTCTCAAACTCACCACTTACATTCTCTTTCTCACTGCTAGGCTTTTTTTGTTGTTGTTGTATATTTTATTTATTTATCCGAAAGAGAGAATGAGAGAGAGAGAGAGCAAGAGAGGAAGGAGGGCCAGAGGGAGAAGCAGACTCCCTGCTGAGCAGGGAGCCCAATGTGAGATTAATGCTGGGACTCTAGGATCATGACCTGAGCCGAAGGCATTCACCCAACCCACTGAGCCACCTGGCAACCCCTCGATGCTAGCCTTTGATTGCTCTTGAAGATGACCTCTAAGCCACAGAAAGATCACTAGGAGTCAGGGGTTGTGAAGCCTAGGCCCAGGTAACTACTTAACATATTTTGGCCAACATGCTTGGCTTCTTTGGGTCTCAGTTTCCTCATATAAAAATAAGGCATTTGAATTTGGAAATTTTAAGCTAATTTCAGCTCTATTTTAAGCTACTTGCCACTCTTACGAGTTTACATTCTTGAGGGAGGGAAGCTGAAGGGACTTCATGTTAGAAAGACTCTACCTCTGCTGTTTTCCTGTTAGGGTCCATTGACTCATGTTCTGTATTTTGCCACTGAATAAGCCAAAGAAGCTGTTCCAACTTTAAGTTAATCATTCTCTGAGTTTTGTCCTAGGTTCCAAACACCTAATAACATTGAAGAAGAGCCAGATCCCAAACATGTTCCAGGACATTAGCCTCAAACAAAGCCATGTGGATGCTGGCATCAACACTCCTACCTTCAATAATTTCCAGAATAGGGGCGCCTGGGTGGCTCAGTCGGTTAAGTGTATGCCTTCAGCTCAAGTCGTGATGCCAGGGTCCTAGGATCAAGCCCCACACTGGGCTCCTTGCTCAGTGGAAAGCCTGCTTCTCCCTCTCCCTCTGACCTTCCCCTACCATTCCTGTGCATAAGGGCATGCTCTCTCTCTCTCTAATAAATAAATAAAATCTTTAAAAAACAATAATAACATCTGGAATAACATCTATTATTCACAAGACACTCACCTTTGATCAGACCCTACCCTGGATTCCTGAAGGAACATGTACTCTAGATCCCTTTCCAATATAAATCCCTAACCCTAAACAACCACAGGACTCATTTTCCTTTCCTTTCCAAGTCTCCTAGACACTCTGCCTGCTATTCTCTGTCACTCACATTATTCAATAAAATCTGTTTTTACTTTCTCCTCCTTGCATTTGATTTCTATCCTGTGCCAAGCCAAGGACCCTTTTGACTGGTCCTGTGGGACCTGCCCAGCTCCACCCGGGTTCTCAGACCCAGGCTGCCTCTATTACTTTCAAAGAAACCTAGTAATAACCAAACATAAAAGTAACCTGTATTCATACACATTAGGGACCTTTTTCTCCTGTGAGACTCACAGGAAAATGCAGCGGTATCATAATCACATTCTAAAGCACCTCATGTTCCTCAAGAATTAACAAGACAGAACTTCTTTCAAATAAAGAATACAGATCTTTAACACCTAAAAGCAATACAGTTCCAACTGGACAGTATTACTATAAGGTGCAAAAATAATTTTCCATGGGAAGAAAGGCATTTGTATGTATCTACTGGGAAAAAAAGAGTTTGTGTCTGTGTGTATTTATAAAAAACTCAATTTTCAGTTTATTGTTTTAGGTCAACTCAAAAATAAAGCATTACTTTAAAATCGTCGGAGGGGTGAGCTTTTTACCTACCACTTAAAAAAAAAATAAATTGCCATTTGAACCATCAAATGAAATAAAGAAACGGAAGAGTATTTTCCCTTCGTAATCTAAAACCTTCAACGTATTTAGTTGAAAATTAGCAAGAATTAACAGACACTGATATTTCAGCCTTACTTTTATATTTATTTTTCAGCCTTACTTTTATATTTACATGGAGTTCAGTTTCATAATTTTTTTAAAAAGTAGAATTTTTTATATGAGACAAAATACCACTCTCCATAATTCAGTTCTTTGACTTTCACATATGCTATTAATTTTCAAGAATTTTTAAAATTATAATATAAAAAATACCTACCTACAACTGCCAGCCAACAAAAATAATCTTCAATTAATATCATAGATTTAGATTCTATTTATCAGTCTATTTGGTCTTTTTCATCCTCTCCCAACTGAGAACGTAGCCACACAAAAACAGTTTTTTATTGTAACTAAAAGCAATTAATTTTACACTAAGAAAAGATGTATCTGCATCATTAAAGAAATACAGACCTTCACAGACACATGGAAGAAAGTGAAGTCAAGAACTACAATATATTTTTTGAGAAAGCAATACTGAAATCTACCTTTCCTAGAATTTATTTTAATAATGACCATTATCAAATGTTATCTGCAATATTGGCTGCAGTTATAATTTGAAAACTTTTACTAAATGGCAACCTAATACTGTTTATTTAGGAAACATGGCAAATTTTGTGGCATTTTTGTTATTATTTGGCAATATCCAAAGATAATATTTGTTATTCATACACACATATATAAATAATCATACATATTCCACTGGATATATTAATATTCAATTTCAGAATTTCCAATTCTAAGTAGATATTACACTATAGAACTTGAATTTTCGTCAACTATAACACAGACACTTGTCATCCGTTACCTAAATTGGTATAAGCATGTCATTTCCTTGAGGGCAGTTTAGGGTCAACAGACATAATTATTTGTCATCATGGTAGGCCCAGGGAAAATAATCAAATTGGTATTGTAGAAAGAAAAGGCAAGGGGCGCCTGGGTGGCTCAGTTGGTTATGCGTCTAACTTCAGCTCAGGTCATGATCTCAGGGTCCTGGGATCCATCCCCATGTCAAGTTCCTCACTCAAGTGGGAGGTTGCTTGTCCCTCCCACACTCCTTCTGCCCCTCCCCGACTTGTGTGTCCCCTCTCTCGCGCTAATAAATAAAAATCTTTTAAAAAGACAAAGTCTTCACATGAAAAAGTGCTCCATATCACTCGGCATCAGGGAAATACAAATCAAAACCACAATGAGATACCACCTCACACCAGTCAGAATGGCTAAAATTAACAAGTCAGGAAATGACAGATGCTGGCGAGGATGAGGAGAAAGGGGAACCCTCCTACACTGTTGGTGGGAATGCAAGCTGGCGCAACCACTCTGGAAAACAGCATGGAGGTTCCTCAAAATGTTGAAAATAGAACTACCCTATGACCCAGCAATTGCACTGCTGGGTATTTACCCTAAAGATATAAACGTAGGGATCCGAAGGGGCACGTGCACCCGAATGTTTATAGCAGCAATGTCTACAATAGCCAAACTATGGGAAGAACCTAGATGTCCATCCACAGACGAATGGATAAAGAAGATGTGGTATATATACACAATGGAATACTATGCAGCTATCAAAAGAAATGAAATCTTGCCATTTGCGACGACGTGGATGGAACTAGAGGGTATCATGCTTAGCGAAATAAGTCAATCGGAGAAAGACAACTATCATATGATCTCCCTGATATGAGGGAGAGGAGATGCAACATGGGGGTTAAGGGGATAGGAGAAGAGTAAATGAAGCAAGATGGGATTGGGAGGGAGATAAACCATAAGTGACTCTTAATCTCACAAAACAAATTGAGGGTTGCTGGGAGGAGGGGGGTTGGGAAGGGGGGAGTTATTATGGACATTGGGGAGGGTATGTGCTATGGTGAGTGCGGTGAAGTGTGTAAACCTGGCGATTCACAGACCTGTACCCCTGGGGAAAAAATATATATTATATGTTTATAAAAAATAAAATTTAAAAAAAATTTAAAAAAAAATAAAAAGACAAAGTCTTTTAAAAATACAAAATTCAGGATGCCTGGGCGGCTCAGTTGGCTAAGCATCTGCCTTCGGCTCAGGTCATGATCCCAGGGTCATGAGATCGAGTCCCACATTGGGCTCCCTGCTCACTGGGGAGCCTGCTTCTCTCTCTCCCTCTCCCTCTGTGTGTACTCTCTCTCTCTAGCTCTTGCTCTCTCTCAAATAAATAAAATCTTTTAAGAAAAAAGATTTAAAAAGACGAAATCCTAGTATTAAATATCTGAGCTATACAGCCTTAAAATTACTGGACAAATAGTAAATAAATGTGTACTAGACAGTTGTCATGAAACAGATGCCAAGGATCCTTCTCATATTCCAGAATATTCAATATGTTGAAAGACTTAGCCAGCTATACCCTCCTAAGTATCAATCACCCTGTGATATAATCATCTATATCAGAAATATTCCAGAAGTTCCATGTTGGACCACATACTCTCAGTTTATTAAATTAATCACAACTGTTCACTTCAGTAATTCATGTAGTATTGAACAAGCTCTACTTAAAAACAGTCTCTTCTGGATGTTAAAAAAAGATACTGTGAAAAGGTGATATATATTCATATAGAAGCATACAAAGAGCTATAGACAGCAGATATAAAGAATATAATATGATCCAAACTCACCTATCATTTATTACCTTGAAATGAGCTTGAGAAACCATTCCAAACAGTAATAATTCCAAAAACATTACCTTTAAAGTATTAAATGGAAATGCACATGATATTCAGATTATAGACTAGGCCATCCCAGGATACTCTCCACATAACCCTTGATTCCTCAGTCAGAACATGAGACTGCCATCACAGATCCTGACATATACACAGGAAAACAGTCAAATCCACATTAGGGGCAGGGAAGCCTGTTTGAACACTGGAAATTCAATTTATGACTTCCAAATTAATAATCCGACTTTGGATAAGAATCTAAAATCTGTACATGACGTGGCGTTAGGTTTTTAGAAGGATAGTTATCATTATGAAAATTTTTTATGATGATAGCAATAATGAAAACACTTTAAACACCAGGTAACTATGAATTAGAGTACAGTTAAAACTATCGTTTTAAATAATCCAAAGTTTCAAAGCTATTTCCCATAGCATCATATCTGAAACCTAGAATAATCCAAATGTATATTTATGTGTGTATATCATTTTTCCCAAACTCTTGCCTTTGTTATACAGGCAACCCTCAAAATCCATCTCCCAATTTCTTTTTTTCAAAAGAGAAAATTTTTCATTGCTCTGCAAAGGATAAATTACTTCCATTCAGCTAGTTTTCTTCATATGTGATAAATTATAAATTAAGATTTTTCAAAATAATCATCCCTTAATATTATTATCAGAAAGAAGCAATAAAGAGCCAAACTTCACTCTTCCACTGGACTCTGGCCAATGGGTGATTCAGAAAACTGTTGCAACAATAGTTTTTTATCTTATAAGGCAGTTTGTCAAAATAAGAGTAAGTTCCCAAACCACATACAACCTGCTGCTATAGCCCAAGAACTACCTTCACAAATCAGGCATGGAAGCCACTTGGGTCAGGTCATCTGGAAGAGTTTCCTGTTGGAAGATATTTCCTACCTACTCAAAAAATAGTTTAAAATGCCTATTCCTACATGAGCCAGTATACGAATGCTTGATTGCCCCATGTAATAGCCCAATCACTCCTACTGATTCTTTAACAACTGGAAAGAAGTCCCTGCTGTGTAATGAGATTATGAAGCACATGACAGATTAGTGACCTTTTGAATTAGGACAAACAACATGAACTCACTAACAAATTCCCCCTTATATTGAAGAGGCTAGTTAAGGGTATCAGCCATTTGACAAAAATAGTTTAAATGCAGATGGAAATATCAACATAGAAAGCTTCATTCTTCAGTGTTCCAGTGCTAAGACCAGGAACTCACATCTGGCTTGAATATTATGAGTGCATCTGATAATTTTACTCAATGACTACACATAAAAAACGTTTTCCTGTTTGGATTTATACTTCTGTTTTGAACTATATTTGAAAAAAAAATCCATCAAAATAGCATTTTGGATTCACTGACTAATCAGTGAAGGCAGATTGGGCCACTGGGTTTTGAACATAAAGAAACCTCTATTTTTTGAATTCTCGATCCTATTTTAATTGTCTAAAATGTTGCTCTATCATCATAGCACAGGGGTTTGGAGAAGGCAGGAAGGTCATTTTGACTTAGGGTAGCATCTTGGGTCCATCATTTAGTAGTTATATGGATTCAATCAGGGAAGTTTTTCAATCCCTCTAGACATCAATCTCCTCCTCTTCAATATGGGATACTGCCAACTCATTGAATTATTGGGCAGATAAAACTTGATAATCTACATAGAACTCTTAGCATGATGGGTAGTGCTGAACACCATGATAAGCTCTCTCTACATATTAATTATTGCTTCTTATTATTGAAAAATGTTGGTCCTATTATTATTATAAAATTTTCAATGAGGTAAACTATTTTTCCTAATGAAGAATTTTTCTATAGTTAAACTGTTCAGTGTACTGGAAAAAAACAATTTATTCAAACAAGTTTGAATTAGGTTAACTTTATCACAAAGCAATAGAGAACCTCCATTTTACTTTTATTATATCACTATTGTTACTCCTCACATGGACCTTCTGGAAAAGGTTTAGAATTCTTTTTCATATTGAGAGGAGAAGTAATTAGGGGGTAATTTTGACACATAAATCTGTGTCTATAGAATGTTCATTTTTTAAGTGTGTTCTTTGGGGGTAGTAGATTTAGGTTTGTACACATCTGGCAACATTCTCCTGGACTGAATGTATCCCCTTGATCTGTTACTCTTGAGATTAAGAATGAAGTCTATGCTTTTGAGACTAAATGAAAATAGTTGGCTTGTGTGGAATAGCAGTGGCTAGATTAGCACTATGTCCTAACTAGCTGAGCAGTTCAAACCAAAACCTAGTCACCACTCATCTTAACACCTCAGTACATGGACTTATTCTGAGTCTCAGAGGAAGAGTTATTTACTTAATGTGTTACTTACCGGCATTTTATTAATGCTTTAATAAAGTGGTTTTCAAAAGAATCTAAAATCAGGAAAACAAATGGGTAATTCATAGTAAGGCTTTTCACAGTCACTACTATAAATCAAATGACAAGGAAAGTGTTGCCAATTTCTGAGTTCTCAAAGTACAAATACAAATTTCTCAAAAAAGAATTTTACACATACACTTTATTTTGCTCCTGTCACTTGTTTTATTTTGTTCTGTACATTGTACTGGGAGAACCAAATCCCTTTGGAAGAACCTGGAGGTAAACTCTGCAATGTAAACTCTACTCTAATATCAGATTTATGTTCTCAAAATCATCAAACAACTACAGTACCTTGAAACACATACCAAAAACAAAAACAAAATGATCTGCAGATAAGTCTTAGGCGTGAATGTATTTTATCCTACTGAATCCACAGATTTCCACACATGCCTTCTGAAACGGGTAGAAGAGAAGCTACCTACATAACATTTCCTTAATCTTTCTCATCTTGTACCACACAGGATAACAATTATCATTAGGATAGAACAGTAATCTTGACTTTCTACAGAAGGTGGGAAGCTCACAACCATACTGAAAGGCTTTTCTTCATGAGATTTAGAAGAATTATCACAACACTATGTGTAACTAAGTTGCCTTTACTCTGTCACAGACACACATTATCATTACATGCTGTGTGACCCAGCAACGCACACATGTGTGGCATATAGCCCCATCAAAGTACTAGGACAGAAGAATGATCTATAAGAATACATCATTATAATAATCTTCTCTTCACGTTCAGGCAGAACAGATTCCTACAGGCTACTTATAAAGCATATTCATTGGCCATTTATATATGAGCTTTTGAACAACTTTTCTACACAAATGATAATATGTGATAGATCATACAAAGTTTAAGTAACATGAACAATTAGCAAACATATTTACTACAGTTCATACCAACAATATACACATTTCAAATTCTTACGTAGACCTAGCCTTTTGAATCTGACTGATTCAAGAGGATATTGAAATAATTTATTGTGATAGTTGTATGGAAAATACAACAATCATGTCAGTCTAATCTGATATAGGTCAGACTGGATGTGAATAAATTACAGCAGATATTCATACTAATTTAAGAAGCCAATACAATGAATATATCTACTACTTCTGATGGCATTTCCAAACCACTGAATGCAAAATGTCTGTAACTTGTTCTAGTTTTTTCCCCATTTTCATTTTAAAATACTGGGCTTTATCTCTATTGCCTCCCCTGCTCCCACTCCTCACCCCAGTGCAATGATTACAAGACAATACTATAAAATAAGGGAGGCATCCTGCCATCACACCCTCTGAATTCAGGGCAAACATCTAGAACATTTGAGAAAAGGAATCTTTAGGGATAAGTATTATGTGAAAAGAGAACTGAAATCATCACACAGAAAATATTAAATTTCTCATATAAAATTTTCATAATGTTTCTATTATTTAAAAAATTTTTGGTATTTTTTTTCCAGTTAAAACACCCTTATGTACACTGGCTCAACTTTCACAGAGAAATAGTTATTCTTAAAATAACTGTTGTTAATGATCTTTAATAGTATAATAAATTACTACATTACATTAAAATATGTATAAAAGGGGATCACTTACTAGTGCTCAAACAACGTACAATGGTCCACCTTTCATCTTTAAATTCTTCAAACTTTCCAAATCAACACAGACCCTAACACTTATTTCTATTTCCATAGTTTTATTTCTAATATGCCCCCTTACATTTTTCTCTTTAACCTAGAGTGTTCTCTGAAGTGGCAGTGGCTAAAATTATTCTTATCTTATGGAGAGAAAGTCCAAGGGAGCTGGAGGTAAAATAATTGACCATGAGTCACTCTACCAGCCAGTGCAGATGAACCAAGACCAAGCACAGAAACGTGTGGACAGACAGCAAGTGGAAAGGAAGGAAGAGCCATGAACTTTATGTTCAAGGATCTGAAAGTCCAATAGGACCTAGACACTCAGAACAAACTCAAAATTATGTCAGTACACAAAGTGGGCTGACATAGAGCAAATGTAATAATAACCAAATCAGAAAAGCCATTTTCAGCTACCATGTAAATGTAAAGTCTTAGGAGTTCTTAAGTAAGTATTCTAGATAATTACAATCCTAGGGTAACCACAGCAGTTTCTCTAAAGGTAAAGGCAGAGGTTGATTATGTGGATAATTACAAAAAGTGTCCCTACTGAATTGAGATGCCTTATTAATCTGGAGGCTTATTTATTGGAATTTATAACTGATTAAAGAAATAATTTATAAATACAAATACACGTGGGGCAAGGCTTCATAGATAAGCAATTAAAGAAATATGTGCTATAAGAGAAGGACACAAAATAAGCCCCCCACACAAGATGGATTATAAAACGTGAGCCTAAAATTGACCAAGGCGCAGAGCGTTAGGACAGGTCAGGGAGAGTTCACCCACAAAATTTATGGCTCTAAACTACAACAAATCTCTCAACAGTTTCCTAATATTTAGTGTGACTTGTAATTATATGGCTGAGGTTGCCCCATTCGGGTTGCCTATCTATCCTCACTCTTCATACTTAAGCATTAGCCATAATCCAAGCCTCAAGGCAATGACTCACCCACTTGTACAGCTTAATTTTTAATAAAATCACACTGATCTCTTACCTTCTCCAGGCTCCTACAGAATTTATTTTTGGCATTGCACAATATAATACTTAAATACTTGTTAAGTGTAAGTATTACAAAATACTTCTAATATTTCTGAATTGCTCATTACTTTTTTTTTAATAGAAATGTCTCCCCAAATAGAACACAAACTCCATGAAAGTAATAATCATTATCTTTCATCCCCGAAATGCCATAACAGCAAATTCAGTGCTCTACACCTAGCAAACCAATACAACATTGTTGAATGAAGGGAGCTTTCCTATGGGTTAGGAGGAAACACCTAAATTAAACTGAGTTAAACAAGCTGATTCTTATAAATTGAAGCTCATTTAAGCAAATGTTAGAAATCAGGTCTTTGTCTTAATGAGTACAAACACAAATTAGTGGGTAGAAGATGATAGTTGTTTGTGAGTTAACAGAAAAACATGACTAAAAACCAGGTCTGATAACTAAGTAGAAGCTCACCCTCTAGATTTAGGTGTACCATTAATTAGAATATATTTTACTGTCTCCTTCTGGCTTTTAAAAATTGACGCTCCACAAAGCGGTAGCAGGTGTTAATGGATTTTGAAGAGGAATATTCTCTCATATGTACTTGGTCTCAAGTGTATAAAATAGTTAATTTTTTTCTATCAAAAGATGGTCTTAGGGTGCCTGGGTGCTTTGGTTGGTTAAGTGTTGACTTGATTTCCCCTCAGGTCATGATCTCAGGGTTGTGAGATGGAGCCCCGTGTCTAGCTCCACACTCAGTGGGGAGTCTGCTTGAGATTCCCTCTCTCTGTCCTTCCCTCCATTGCCTCTTTTCCTCTCTCTCAAATAAATACATAAATCTTATAGATAGTGGTTTTATTTCTGCTACCAACAGGAATTAGAACACAATACAAGCAGGAAAGAAACAAAGCTGTAGGCATATTTATAATTTAGTATGCTCTAAATTGGGACAAGATAGTAACAAATACAGACTTAAAAATCTTAATCCTATTTCAATATTCATTCACTTGTCTCTTTAGAAACTTTATTGAGAAGGAAAAAGAAACCAGAAATACTTCAGGAAAGAGTATATGAGAAAATGTGTTCTTCCATATTTTCCTTAAATTTCTTTAAATGTTCTTTCATAGAACAATTACTGAAAATATCGTACAAAGTTTCCCAAGAATTAGAACAAAGTTGTGAAAGCAAGATCTTTTTATGCTAGCTTAATTAAATACACCTAAACCACATAAAGACACCTGTTTACTTATATTATCCCATTCATTGTTGTGGATTTTCAAAGTCTAGTACATGTCTGTATAGTCTGAAAGAAACATCCACACCCACGTATCATAAAATGTAATGGGACCAAAAGGAGAGGAAAGAGGAGTCCTGATTGGAAGAATATTACAAACAGCCAGGAAAGAAATCACCCTTATGCATTATTCCCCTATCCAAGTCAGCATTTTAGAGAATGTTATCAACGGGTAAAAGACAGGAAGTAACACTGGGGCGGGAGGGGCGGGGGGGAATCCGTTGGATATCTTAGCAGAAGATGAAACTGTAGGTACCTTAGAAGCTTTGCAGGAGACACAGAGGTATATCTTAGCAGCTGGTTTCCATGGGAGAAATGGTTCAAAACATGTCATTTGCTGAAAAGTAGGAAAAATGCCTATCATTTCTCCAGTGCCATCCCCACATAGAGTCTGAGTCTCCAGTTCCTCATCTACAAAACTGGGGTAAAAATACTCTCTGAGAATTATTTCAAAGATCAGATGAGATGGTGGATGTGAAATAATTCTATGTCCCAGATGTAGAATAAAATAGGAAGAAAAGTGCTTTCTATTCTCATGTCCTTGTCATTGCTGTCCACACTTCAAAGAAATAAATGTAAGAGCCATGTAATAACCTAACACATCTCACTGAAATTAGAGATTCTCCCTTCTAAAATAACTCCACTTCACGCCCGCTGACCACATTCTAAAGCAATGGTTCTAACCTCCAGTGTACATAAAATCAAGGAGGTGGAAGTCTGTTAAAATCACCAAAAGTGATTGAGCCAGTCTGAAGTGGGTCCTGAGAATTCTCTTCTTTTAGAAGGCAACCCAGGTAATTCTGGTAGCTGTGGGCAGCAGACAACACTTCACTAGTATCTAAAAAAAGATACTTAGCGATGAATATCTTAGCTATGACTTACATATGAAATTATCGGTGGAAAATCAGTATCATAAAGGTAGGTAGAAAGAGCTAGAAACAGAGACATGGAAAGAAAACCACAGAATACCAGGTTGTAAGGGATTTTTCTTTCCAATAAAAAAATCTCCATCATCCCTGACAGATGGTCATCCTAAATACCTTCAGTGATGGGGAATTGCTGTCTTCAGGCAACACATGCTATTTTGGGTTATAAACTCATGTTCTAAAAAAAAAAGGTAAATCATAAGTTATTTGGGAAAATTGAAGAAATGGGGCTATTATTCAGGATGAATTATACATGAAAGCCTTTCTAGCCTTGATTGAACAAGGTAAGGCACCAGCTAAAGTCAAAACTAATCTGACTGCAAGAAGATTTGAACACCCAAATGCTGGATCTGCTACTTGATTCCACTAAAAAAGCCACGCATTCTGTGTCTACTGTCTACTGTAAAAATAAACTTTTTTTCCCATGTCTCTCATTCACATTTCAATGGTGCAACATTTCAATCATACATCTGGTATCACTTTCATCTCCCTATTTAGGTAGTGGCAAATAAACAGCAATAAAAAGAGATATAACCAAAAAATGTTGCAATGCTCATGAATATTCTAAAATAACAGCCCAGAACAAAACATCTTAAGTGAATATAAAATATGCTACAAAGACATTTTACTGCATTACTCTATTGAAAACAATAGTATTTATATTTGAATCTTTATATAGGTGTTTTACCAAATGAGTGAATTGTTATTAAGCCATTTAGTTGTTTACTTGTTTAAAAGAATTCACAAGGCTTAGTGGTTTCAGATGGCTCTGTCACATGTGATTGATGCTGGGGCATTTCCATTTTCATTTATGTAAATTATCAAAGGCTCCTACAGCTTCTTCTGGTACAAATCCACTGCCTTGTCACTGATGCAAAATTGGAAAGGGTGGGGTACTGCACTGTAATACGGTCTTGAATTATTTTAACCAAATCTGCCAAAATATCGTCTGGAATAAGAAATTTTTGCCAAGTTGTCCAGGGTTTAGAATAGGCTAAAACCTCTCTTCCAGTGATCCATTTCATATAGGTCTCAGTCCTTCCTTTTAGTCCAGGATTACAGCTAAGAATTAGAGTAGTTCCCATTTCCTCTTTTCTACAGAACAACCGCTAGGAACATCCACCCCAACTCTGTACCTTGGGCAATATTCGTTTGTGTGAAATCACTGGGCCTGAAGGATACTATATGCTGAAGTAGCAGATGAAAAAGATTTCTCTGAATACTTTAGCAACAAGAATATCTGATTTATTTTCCTTGAACACTAAAGAGCATCCAGCAACAAATAAATCTCTCTCCCTTTCCAAAAGTATCTTTGTGTTCAAGCTTGAGAAAGAGAAAAGCAGCATCCAGGAGCTAACCTGATACTATCCCATTGGCCTTTGTGTTCTTCTACTAAACACAAACAATGTCACAGAAGCATCATCTTCAGACCAGGCCATGCTGTGACTGGGATGGAGCAGGTCAGAAATGGCACCACTCCCTTATCATGCCTGAACACAGACAAAATATGAACACTGTCCAAGCCACAAAATACCAGATGTGCCCCTCTCCTGCTAAATGAGAGATTGCTGGTGTTTTTTCTTTTTCTTTTTTTTTTTTTTTAAACCAGCTACAGCCAAAACCCAAGTCCTATGAGTCCTTTCTAACTCAGTTCCTCATGATGTGCATCCTCCCTCAATGCAATGAGTTGTAACCCAACACATTCAACCACAGGTGTGTTCCTGGTGGTCTCTGAGTGGAGGGCATTGACAAGCTCAATTACTGAAACCAGTATAGAAATTTTTAAGAAAAGCCAGAATAATTTCCATCTTCAAAATACTCACTGAAATCCTAATAGAAAATAAATTCCTTGAGCTTGTTTTCTCACATTGTGGGTTTCGTGGTAAAAGACCCTTTAGTTCTCTTCCTCAGAGGAATTACTCTAGTGAGATGTAGAATAAACAAGTGCATTATGGCTCATCTGTTAAATATTTGCTAGAGGAAGAGGCATGTTTTCAAGGCATATGATTCATCATGTTAGATCAACACCCAGGCCACAGTAAGCCTGGTGGTCCACAGTCCTGGGTGCTTATACAGAATCCTATGATGGATTCAGTTTGAACCACTAGTAGAAAAACAGACAATTAAAGTGATATGGCACTGACTTTGCTCAAATTCTTGCTTTTTTCAGATTTTTTCCTTATTACAGATGCTTATCTCTTGATTATTATTCCCTCATCAAAGCATATTTAATGGTCTAGTTTATAAATATGAAAATTCAAGATGCCTGCTTTAAAAAAAAGATGTGAAGCAGTAATCTAAAGACCTGAGTATGTTTATGTAAGTCTCAAATAATTTGTATGAGATAAAAAGTTTCCAATTATAGTATATAACTTTTGACCTTTTGAAAAATGACTACTAGCCTTTGCAAAGTACGAATATTATATTCTGCCTCTCTTAAAAATATAAACAGACTTTCCTTCTATAGGGCTTATTCCAATGAATAATTTCCATTCAAGAAATAGTAACAACACCTAAAAGTCATTGCTATGAACTGTATATTAAATACTGCTCAAGGAATTTGATGTACATTATTTCTAATCCTCACAAAATACCAAAAGATATGTAGAATAATTCACATTTTATAGATGAGGACCTACATCAAAGAAATTAAATGATATGCTCCAAACACACTATATTAAAGGATAGAGCTAAGATTCAAACCCACTTATATCTGACTTGACAAACTGAAGGATGTTTACTTGTGTGTGCGTGAGTGTGTGTATGCTTTCCTATTAGGTGAAATTACTTTTAATCCTCAATATTCACTGTGCTTTAATAGCTCATTTAATATATGCCTCTGAATGTGTGTAAAAATTCATACACATATTCAAAACTTGCTACTAATTGCTATCCTTTCAACTGCAAGTTTGAAAAGAATTTATTCCTAAATAAATATATTTGAGAAAATATACTGAATACATATTAACATTATCACCTATGATGATTTCATTTGCTCTACCCCCTCAAATATTTTAAGATGGCTTTTG
This sequence comes from Lontra canadensis, assembly GCF_010015895.1. NCBI lineage: Eukaryota > Metazoa > Chordata > Mammalia > Carnivora > Mustelidae > Lontra > Lontra canadensis. The sequence goes on from NW_022630995.1 coordinate 94,633,186, forward strand.
CCATGTGAATTTAGGATCAACACTCAGAGCTTAAAATCTCCATGTTATAGACTCCCCACCCCTTTCGTAGTTCTGAGTATAATGTTTCTAATGCAGCACAGGGACTTCAGAGAGAAATTTCAGAGGAATTTGAAATGGTAGTGTGAATTCAAGCAAAAACTCCTTCTTTCTTTTTCCCTATCTCTTGCTCTCTTTTTCTTTTCTGTGTGTTTTTTCCCTTTCTAAAATGTTGATCAATTAGCTAACGCTCTACAAATGCCATTGAGGGCTGGAGGATCCAGAATCGTCAGGTATAAAAGGACATTCCACCAACGTTCTTGCCTGCCCTGAATTATCCTTTGCCTTTATCAGACTGCATCACACGATCCTTATGCTATTATTTTAAAAAATTTTATACGGGGGTATGCTTATTTTTATCAAATTACAAGGCACCATAGAAATAGACTAATCTCTTGTTTACTACTACCATGATCTTTTAAATATCAGAGGTGTAATGATTTCCGATTTCTTAGATCATGAGACATGTAGGTACAAGAGATCTATAATTTCAAAGTGCAATGCAATTTTAAAATGCATTGCATTTCGTCAAAATGAAAAATGTTCATTTGTCCATGATAATTTATTTAACATGCTCATTCAAGATGCAAAGCTAGTCTAACGTTGGAATGCATTTACATTAGGATCATCTTAGATTCTGCCCATCTTATTGCCTCAAGAAATAAATGGATTTTAGGGGAATTTTTTTTTAAGACATCTCTGTCCGAGGTGGGGCTCACATTGCTCGGTGAGGCTGCAACAGTTTACCAGAAGGAGTCAGGCCATAAAGAAAGAAGTGCTGGCATTGGGTGGGGCTGAATAGTTTGCATCTTTTCCCACTGTTTCTCACTGGTATCGTTTCCACGAAAATCAAGGGTGTGGGAATGTGTGCCAGGCTAAGAAATCCTAGAGACTGCTTTGTGTACCCAACACCCCCAGCCCATAATATCTTTATCTTGGCCGTTTATCTTAATCAATGAAAGAGCTGTCATACTATCATGTCTGGGAAAACCGTAGAGGAGCTAAACACACCAAAGAAATATCACACTGAGGATCATATTTCTCCTGTCACAACAGTCTCTTCTCCTTAGGAAGAACACACTCAGCATGGAACCAAAAGGCATTTGCTGTCTGGCCATCTGAAGATCATCCCCAAGCACACATCTGGCCAAAAATCTTCCTTTTGCTTCACAATCCACCTTGCTTAACATTTGCTTTTAAACTCACTCATTCTAAAAACAAAATCACTCTTTCTGTATATAGCCAGTGAACACCAGAAGCATCCAACAGTGGCCACAAGCCTCAATAATACACATGCAGAACACACCTTATCTCTGTTCACTTCACCATGCTCCAGTCAATGTATCCATTACGAACCCTGGTTCCTTTCCTGTTCTCAGAAAGCAGCAGTCTGCACCTGCCTCTTTAAAAAGCAATGTTTGGCACTGCTATAGTCTACAGTTACTCATAATGCTCCACGGTTTCTGTAATCTCATTGATATTACACACTAACACATACACACACACATCTCTCTACAGACATTCCTAATTCCGGCCATTTACCTTTTTGGGTTTTTTTCTTCTCTGACTACCGCCGTTGAACTTCTCTCCACTGTCGCTTTTCTGAGCTGCATCTTCGTTCATCATTTTGAACAGTTTGGAAAGAAAATAGCTCTGCCATTAAACCCTGCTGCTTGCACAGACCACTAGCGAGTATGCACTTACTGGAGGAAAGCAGGAGGAGGAGGAGGGGTGGGGAAGGGGCGCGCGCTGGGAGGGTAAGGACGGTGACGTTGCCATGGCAGCAGCTGCCACAACTGTTTATCTAACTGCATTGTTAAATCTGATTCAACCAATTACCATCGGGGACCGGGACCTGCTACAATGAAGAAAGCCTTGAAAAAACAATGCCAGGGACTCGAATGATCTGGGGACTCTGCTAGTTGGTTTTTGACACACCTTCACTTCGATCAGCTCTCAACCCACACACAAAACCTGCACTTAATTTTCTTCCTACAGGTACTTCAACACGGAACAGACACAATGCATGATGAGAAAACTCTAACAGTCTTGAATGTGTCTCTGAACCTGAAGAGATACATTCCAGCCAGTGAAGAGGCTACTCAAGGAAAAGGATTAACTGTTAATATCCTAAAGTGCAGGTAAGAAAGTTACAGTTTTGTGATGTTATTCACTTGATTCCAAATGATACTCTTCCAAAACTCGGCTCAAGGATGACTTTTGTCATGAAGCTTTGAGAAGCTGTTCCCCATTAACCAAGTAACACAGACCACTCCCTCCTCTGGGCCGCCTCCTTCCACTGTACACTTAGGACAAGCACCTGTGACCACATCTCGTAACTCCACATTCCCATCAGGAACTTCTTCAAGCCAGGGATAGTGAGTGTGAGTGTGTGTGTGTGTGTGTGTGTGTGTACGCGCGCGTGCGCGCACATGCGCGCACATGCTTGGGTTGGAAGGAGATCATTAAATTTCCCAGAACCAAGCATGACGCATAATATATTTAAGGCAGTTAATTAAGGTTTGTCAAATATATATGTAATATGCGGGGTAACACAAATACAAGAAATTCAAGCAGTTAAAACACTGTATAACTAATCTTAACCTAATTCTCCTTATTAACTGATAAATAAAACACAATCCAAGGAGCTTATATATAAAGTTCCAGAATTATTCTTGATAAGAAAAGAAAACAGGGCTGGTTTTTATCATAGGAAACCCAATTTCATCTTCTGGATCAAGGTGCCATATTTGTATGTTTGTACTTATTAAATTGTGGATGCAACGAGAGCCCAGCATATTTTGTACAAATACACATGCACACACTAAACACTCATCCCTATTCCTAGAAAACAAACTCACTGTATAATACACAGAATACTTATATGTAAAAATAAAGTAAGGATCAACCTAATGAGATAAAGCATATAAATACACTTTGAAAATGGAAGGTGCCTATGTAAATGTGTAATTGCATTGTTGATCCTACAATTATTATTACAAAGATACGTAATCATCAACCTGAAAAATGTTTCTTACATGGAAATGGCTACCAAAATTAGGAAGTAAGCTTTCCAATAAGCATGAGAAGGCAAATTACCTTCTCTCCCCGCTGCTATTGGGACTGCCCTTCCTCTCTGTTTTAGTACCCCCCAAAGACCTTTGCACACCCTCATCTAGAGTCAACCGAGTCTTTCTGTCCCTTCCTCTCTCTACCCTCCTTCTGCTTGACCAGACACACCCCACCAGTGACACCTTGGATCCCACAGCCAGGAAAGGGGCAATAGGCCTCTTTTTTCTGAAACAAAACCCTAGAGGAACCTCTACAGAAGCCTCTGAAAGCCCAACTCCCACTGTTGTCAGAGCCCTCACAGAAATCCCCCACCGTATCCTCCCAATCCGCTGCTATCCCCTCAGCCATCCCACTTATTCCTTCACCCATCCCCATGGTGCCCCCCTTACTTGACCTTGCTTAGGAGCACCCTCAGCCTGGAAATTGGGTTCATTTACTCAATAAGCATCTGTCAAATGTTTACCACGTACCAGGAGCTAAGCACTAGGGATAGACTGTCCTAACCACTAGGGATAGAAAGGTCAACAAAACTGGCAACATATCTACAATTGTGGTGCATCATTGCAATGTAAATTGCAAAGAAGTGTACTTCACATTTCAATGCTTTATGAATGAGTAACATCTGATTATGTTCAGACAGCCTCTCATAACAGTGTCTTCTCTATAAACACCCAAATACATAGTACATAGCTTTAAATAGTCAGACTGAGGCCTCCAATTTGTTTTAAATTTTTTTTATTTTTTTAATATATAATGTATTATCAGCCCCCAGGGTACAGGTCTGTGAATCGCCAGGTTTACACACTTCACAGCACTCACCATAAGCACATACCTTCCCCAATGTCCATAACCCAGCCACCCTATCCCTAACCCCCTCCCCCTGGCAACCCTCAGTTTGTTTTGTGAGATTAAGAGTCTCGTATGGTTTTTCTCCCTCCCGATCCCCTCTTGTTTCATTTATTCTTCTCCTACCCCCTTAGCCCCCCATGTTGCATCTCCCCTTCCTCATATCAGGGAGATCATATGATAGTTGTCTTTCTCCGATTGACTTATTTCGCTAAGCATAATACCCTCTAGTTCCATCCATGTCGTCGCACATCAGGCCTCCAATTTTAATAATGAGCTATAAACTTCTGGATGCTTGGTGTTGTTCTGAAATATCACTTAAGCTTTTATACAATATATTTCCATTACAGAGTGAAAGTATTGCACAAACACTGCACCATATAGCATACCATAGATGTCAATATCTATATTGAAAGTGTAAAGTGAAATCTCACTATATAGATAAATAAAACATCTGCTAGTAGTGCCATGTTCATTACAGCAGTACAAAGTAAATATCCTACATATGAAGAATGTCAATAAGATGTTATGGTGTTGTAGGTGTTTCAGTTCCACTTTTGAGACTTCCGATCAATTTTTTTGGTGCCTCGCTGTTTGATACTAACTTTGTATCCTCATAGGGCATGTGTTTGACTGGATTCTAAACTCCTTGAGGGCACGATTTTTTTAAAGATTTATTTATTAATGATTTTTTTACTTATGATTATATGATTTAATTATGATTGTTAATTTAAGATTATTTATTTATAAGATTTATTTAAGATTTATTTATTTATTGAGAGAGAGAAGAGTGTGAGTGGAGGGAGGGGCTGAGGGAAAGGGAGAGAGAACCTTCAGCAGATTCCCAGCTGAGCACAGAGCCTGACGTGAGGCTCGATATCATGACCCTGAGATCAGGACCTGAGCTGAAACCGAGAGTCAGTCCTTCACCCAACAGAACCACCCACACGCCCTGTGTTGAGGGCAGGATTAAGTCCTATTTTTCACATTCCACATGGAACCTAACTCACTGCACGACCCATATAATAATAGGGGCCCAAAAACTTTGAATGCAATAAAGAAACATTTTCAATATTTACCACCCAGTTTATATTTATGGTTAAATTTCCAATGGGTAAATTCTTTATTTCTTAGATTTTCTTTTTATGTACTTCCTGATATCTAGGAGCTAATGCATAATAAGATTTTTAAAGATATTTGAGAAATTGGAGTTGCTGCTGCTAAGATAGCAATGATGATAACACCTTACATTGGTAAAGCATTTTATAATTCATATAATTTTTAGTTCCTAGGATAGAAGCCCCATGAAGCCTGAGAACTTTGTTCTCACTGATGCATGTCAAGCACTTACAGCAATACTGGCATGTGACACACCCTCAAATATTAAGTGACTTCAATAGGATTCTCACCACCACACAGGGAAAGGGTTAATATCAATCACAGTACAGGTGAAAACACTGAGGGAGGACGTGGTTTTGGTGACTTCCCCAAGATAACAAAATTAATAAAATACAGAACTAAAGGGAAAAATCACAGAGCTAAAGTTCTGATTCTAAGGCCACTATTCTTTTATTAAATCATGGCTGATTTAACAAAGTGCACACTTAATCAAGTGTGGTAAGATGAGCAAAGACTAAGATGGAAAATGCCAAGAGCAGAAACCACAGTTAGATGACAGTGGCCTAAGTAGAAAAAGGAAATCTTTATTGATTTTAGGCTAAGCATATTTAATAGGCACAGAGTTTTAGACGTGACTGCATTAATTTTAATATGCTTACTCTATTTTGTTGAACCACCAGAGTTAAAAGTATTACAAAATGTGACACATACTACTTCAAAAAAACTTGTAACATTATTTGAGTGGGGGAAAGTCCCCTGAAGTATAAACAATTATGTTTTAGACGTAGGTTAACTTCCAAAAGTTCGTTGGTCAGTCAGAGTTGTCAGGTGTTAAAAATACAATTTTTTTTTACAGAAACAAAGTTATAAATAAAGGCTTGGTTCTCTAAGACCATCAAAAAAAGCCTTCAAGGGATGCCTAAGTGGCTCAGTCAGTTAAGCATCTGCCTTTAGCTCAGGTCATGATCACACAGTCCTATGATGGAGCCCCACATCAGGCTCCTGGCTCAGTGGGGAGCCTGCTTCTCCCTCTGCCTGCTGCTCCCTCTGCTTGCACACTCTCTCTCTCTCTCTGAAAATATTAAATAAATAAAATATTTATTTTTAAAAAAGACTTCAAAAGGCTTTCCTATTCACTATTACTTGTGGTAGAGAATCTTAACAACAAGGCAGAGAGAGATTGAATAGTGGTTTATCAATTTCTCTTTTCCTTTAGGCCACTGTCATGGTTGAATTGTGTCCTGCAAACCACACCCCCCCCACAACAAAAACTACAAACATGTGTTTAAGTCTTAACTCTCAGTACCTGTGTATGTAACCTTACATGGGATTAGAGTCTCTGTAGAGGTAGTCATGTTAAGATGAGGTTGTAATGGACTAGAGTGGCCTTATTCCAAGGACGGGCACCCTCATAGAAAGAGAGAAGACACAGATACAGAGGGAAGACAGCTATGTGAAGACCTGGGAAGAAATTGGAGAAATGTAGCTGCAAGCCAGTGATGACACACTGCCAGCTAGCCACCAGAAAGAAGCTAGGAGGAGGTAAGGAAAGATTCTTCTCTAAAGACTTCAGAAGCAGTCTGGCCCTGATAACACCTTGATTTCAGACTTCTACCCTCCACAACTATGAGAATAAAGTTTTGTGATTTTAAGCCACCCAATATTTTGTTTTGATGACCCTAGGAGACTAGTACAAGCATATTTTCCAGCTACCTTTGCCACTGGGTGCAGCCATGTGACTTAGTTCAAGCCTGCAGAAGAGATGGAAGTGTTTGCCACTTTCAGGTCTAGCTAAGACAACCCTCCCATAAGCGATCTCTCTTTATCCATCTGGTGGCTAAATACAGAGGAAGACATAATCTAGAAGGTGGAAGAGCAACAGGTCAGAAAAAAGCCCGAGTCCCTGAGTCACTGTGTGGAACAGAGTTTCACTTCTTCCTATTCCCACCTTACTGACCCTCAGTAGATCTGAGTAACTTTTTCTCATGAGTATTTCATCACTGAGATTATGGTGTTGTTTGTTACAACAGTTAGCCTATGGTACCTAACCATATCTACTTATGTTTTCCAGGGATTCTGGAGTTACACTTCTATTTTTGGTTGCCGTTGTATGAATGATACTCTCAGTGCATCAAACCCTTTAGCCATTGGAAATGGATCCAATGTCCAGGAGCAAAAGAGCTACTCTGATGAAAAAAGAATCATAAGTAATTAAAGGGGAATCAAAAGAGATGAAAATAAAAATATTATTGATTAGGGGTGGATAGGAGAAAGGGGATACCAAATGGGTCCCATGGGATTACAATCTCAAAGCAGCTTTGGTCCACTCTCTTTTTTCTCCTATCTCTCTTCCTGAATAAACCCTTTGTTTCTTTTCCTGTTTCCAAATGTCATTGCTTCTGATCCACTGTGGATGAAAACATAGAATGCTTGCCCATTTTACCAGCAAGCACAAAGCTTCTTGAGGTTCTCTAAAGATTCTTCTTTTTCTTTCCTTTTTTAGTACTTTTGTTATCAATGGGGAAGAATAGGAAGAAAAGGATAGAAAACAAAGGACAAACATAGTTTCTCGAAGTTCACCATAAAAAGTCCTAGTATGTGTTGGGCTGTAGATACTGTTGGGCTCAGATCCACTTCTGAATGTCAGGGCTGCTGTCTTCTGGTGCTTCTCCTGAATTGCCAGGTGTTCTGCACAGGTCTTATTCAATATGGTCTCTCTTCCACAGGAAACCTGGGTGGACTCTAATAGATAGACCTCCTTGGAAGCTGAAGTCAGGCTCACAGGCCAGGCAGGAGACCTTCTCATTTTCCCTTCCCAGCTCTTTGCAGTTCCACCACCAGCAGCAGCAGGAAGTACTTCCTCTCCTTCCTTGTGATCCACCTCTTCTTCTCATCTATGACTCCCCCTTCCATTGTTCACTTATTCCTTTAGTCATGCAACAGTTATTTTATTGGGTGACTGACACCTATATATTAGGCCTCATGCTTAATGTTGGGGCATTAGCATAAATTAGATAATCTTTGCATTTAAAGAGCTTACAATCTAAAAGTGGGACAATCATTGAACTAGAAGTGTAGGGACTCTATTTATAGAGGAGAGTAAGTGCATGATGGAAGTATAAAACAGGGATCTCCAACCTTCTGAAAGAACAGGACACGCTTCTGAGAGGAAGTGACTCAAATACTGAGAGGATTTAAATGATGAGTAGGAATTATCGAAGTAGAAAGGAAGGTATAATGTGGGTTTGGAAAGAATGGGAAGAACATGGCATTGGCAGAACTGAGAAAGGCCCATGTGGTTGTACAGTAGTCAGAAGGCAGACCTGCAGTAGTGACTCCATCCTACAGCTTAAAGTATCACCAAGTGTGCCTCTCCATACACCGATTATTGCTCCAAGTAAGTATCCATGTGTGACATCTAATCATTACTATACAATGTATGAACCATGTAGCAAGACGGCCCTGTTAGCTCAGGGATGTTAAAACCAGGTAATATAGCCAGAAAAAGCAGATTTGGTGACCATATAACATATCCTCTCTAAAGTTTCAGGGAATTTGTTTAGAGATAGAAAACCAATCCTTGCTCTGGAGATGAAAAATTCCATGACCACAAAACTGAGCACATCCCCCATGAAGAATTAGGAACACTTAAGAAGCCATACCCGGCAACTTCCCTCAGCCTGATGTCACCAAGTCCTTTGGTAAAAGTATATACTCATTGTGCTTATCCCAATAAATTTATACCACAACAAAGTATTCATATTCACAAAGCCACCACTTCAGTCTTCCGTGGGACAACTCCAGGCTGCTGCAAAGTAAAAGGTGAGGCCAGCATGCAAAGTAGCAGAGGTTTACGGAAGGACCACAGAGCAGAGAGTCTAGTAAGCCATGTTAAGGGCTTGGGATTCAGACTGAAAAGCCACAAGAAGCCAACTCCCATGGTTTAAGGAGAGGAGCAAAATCATAAGCTTTCATGTTTTTGTTTCTGTTTTAAAGAGTATTCTTTGTAAGGAACTATTGTGTGGGAGCCAAACAGAGAATGGATGTGACGGCATGTGTTTCAAAGGCTCTATCAGCAGTCTGGGAGAAAAAGAGATGGTGGCAGAGTGGACAGACACACTAGTCTGTCACCATTAATGGTGTTTCATTCATAAGCCCAAGGAGAAAGGAAGAAGCAAGAAGACGGCAGTAGAGAGGCCTCCTGCCTAAACAGCAAGGGAAAGAGACTTCATCTTCATCAAACTCTTGGACTGGGAAGAAGCCTCGAAGAAAAATTTTTGGAATCCATTTCATTTAACAAATCAGAGAACAAAATTCGGAAAGATTAGAGAACTAGTTTGTAGCATAGGGAGGACCACGATCACGCCACCTCACGTGAGTAAATTTTAAAAGCCCAAGTCAAATCTTACCTGCTATTATTTGAAATTAAGGAACCATCAGCTCCTGCATAAGGTATAACAGACCAGGGGAAAAATAGTCCACTCCCTCAAGGAATGATTAGGAAAAAGGACCCATGTTTCTCACATAAATATGGTATGTATCCTAACCTGGGTTGTATGGAGTTCAACAAATGTGTCATTGAGACAGATCTTAAAGCAGCAACAACAATCAATTAGGAACCTGCTCCTTTCACTTTATGCCAGTCTTATATAACGTTTACCAAAGAGGTATTTGGTTGCAAAAGGTACCACATCCAACCTAAAAAAGAGAGCTTTTGGAACCCATGACATACAATTTTAGCACCTCAATCCACCTGAGGCACAAGATTATTAAAATTAGCATAGTGATTAATTATAATCTCACTTTACATAAACATTAGCAACAATATTTTAGATCAAATGTAGTATGCCACAGGAGAGTAACAAAATGTGGGTGAGCTCACCAAGTACATGTTCCTGTCTAGGTCAGTTTTTTAGGACGTGCTGTTACCTGCTTGCTCTACTACAGGGTAGCTCTGCTCAGTCTCCAGTGATATTAGTTCTTGAAAATAGCTATTATAATTGGGTTTCCCTGTAGATGCAAATGAATGGCACATTGGGATAGGTTGTGTCCTTGACAGATATATTTCTTCTAGTGCAATTTAACTTTATTACTGTAAACATTTTAAATCTTAAACCAGCTTAGATATGTTATGACAAATTTTTTAAGTATGTGTCCATTGATAAATTCTGAACACAAAAATTATCTAGAGACTTCATATTTAAGTTTTACATAAATATAAAATCAGATTTTAAAAGCAGTATAATTGTGGTGGTAATGGGAGTGACAAAAACACAAAGATCATGATATAAAAGGTAACCTAGAGACTGTGACATCTAGCTCCTCACTTTCAACAAGTAAGAAAGTGGAGCCCAACTAGGTTATGTTATTTATCCAAGGCTGTACCTACACTTAGCAACACTTTGAATAAAATTCCAAGTTTCCTCATTCCCAAACCAGTATAGATGTCTTCTAGTGGAGGGTCTCACCACCAAAATGAGCTTTATGAAGCCCTCCTTCCTCAGCAAACACACAGGCCCACTGATTGCCCAGTTGTTCTCAGAATGGGGAAAAAAAAATTATACAACCCATTATACACCAGGCAGAAATACCTCAGGCATTAGAAGCAGAGAGGTGAGTAAGACAAAATAACCTTTTTTTTAAATGTTGCACAATATCCCAAGTTAAGGTGAAGATTTGCTATAAACCTGAATTACAGTATGAGAAGGCAAAGGAGGACTAATCGGTAGATGAGCTTGTTTTCTCACAATGTTACCGTTTGCCAAAGAATCTCAAGAATGAGAGAAAAGCGGGGCACCTGGTGGCTCAGTGGGTTAAAGCCTCTGCCTTCAGCTCAGGTCATGATCTCAGGGTCCTGAGATTGAGCCCCGCTTCAGACTCTCTGATCAGCAGGGAGCCTGTTTCCCCCTCTCTTTCTGCCTGCCTCTCTGCCTACTTGTGATCTCCCTCTCTCTCTGCCAAATAAATAAAATCTTCAAAAAAAAAAAAAAAAGAATGAGAGGAAAGCAATGAAAATATGAAATGGAAAGCTTCAGCGAGCCTTTAAACAAGTGGATATAATCAGATAAGGCAGATGACCAATGAAGTCAGTGTGCTATTTATCATTCCTGTGAATAAATTGTTAATGAATGACCACTACTATTTCTCCCAATTTTTTTTAAGTTGGCTCCACAGCCAACCTAGGGCTTGAACTCACAACTCTGAGATAAAGAGACTCATGTTCTACCAACTGAGCCAGCTAGGTGCCCCTATTTCTCCCACTTTAAACAAACAAACAAACAAACAAACAAGACAATTCTTTTAAAAGGTCAAAATAAAGAGTCTGTTATTTGTCAGTACTCCCTAACTTCTAACTGCCCTTTAGTCAAGACTGATGGTATTCCAAATATTTATTACTGTTACAAACTACCTTATAAACTAAGGGTCTTACAATATTTTATTTTGCTCACAAACTCGTGGGCCAGGGATTCAGGAAAGGCTCAACGGACTTATTCATTGTGATTCATGGGCTGCCAAGTCAGGCAGCTGGGACTGGAGGATCCAGTTCTACCTCAGCATCCTCACTCACCTATCTGGTTCCTTGGTGCTCCTTGGCCCCTCTCTTTATGCGGCATCTCATTTGCTCGAGTCACTCCACATGGTACAGGCTTCTTACTGTTGAATGGTGTCAAAGTGTTTGTATTCTTCCAGGACAACTAGCTTTGAAGAGGCAGGAAGCAGAAAGCACCAGGCCAGTTAAGAGCTCTGCCATATTATATTGGTCAAGGCAGCTGCTGGGCCCATCCAAATTCAAGCAGTAAAAACAAACAAACAAATAAAAAAAACGGACTCACCTCTTGATGAGAGGGAGTGGACAGGTCACATTGCAGAAGAACATATGGAATGGAGCTTTCTTAGAAAATGTAATCTGCCACAGATGGCTAGCAAGTCAAGTAGTCCATAAGGGAGATGAAGTATAAGGGCTGACTTTGCATACAATAAACACAAGGTCTTTTCCCAAATGGGCAGACTCTGCTAGCTAGAAATGCACTGTTCTGCATCCTTTTTTTCCTACAAATAAGATTATCAATGTTAATTTCTAGAATGGTTAACTACACATTCCTAGGTCAAAATCTACTATGTCCTCTCAAAACAAAGTCTCTGTTGATCTCTGAAGATGAGTTTCATGTGTATGCTTTCTAAACACGAGCCATTGTATCTAATGCATTCACAGGAAGTATTGTGTATTTGAAGTACAGCTTCTTTTGCACTTTTCTCTTTACTTTCACTCTGTTTGTGCTTCCCTTGGCCTCTCACCTACTCTTGCACCCATTCTATCCTTTTATACAACATCACTATTATCTAAAACAATCATAAATTCTACTGTACAAAAATGATTTTAAAGAGCTTACAAAGGAAATAAAAGTTTATTATAGGTTAGAACTAACTTGAACGAATGTCTAAAAAAGAGACATGCAGCGCAATCATATTCATTATTAGCTTTAAACCCAATACCAGGAAAATGGTTAAACATACATTAGAGCTGGAGGCAAGATTATTAACTTGTTAACCACGCAGTTACCACAGTCCCAAATTTAGTCTTTAGTACTGATTTGTGTAAATGTTGGGCATTACATTCAGGGCCTTAACAAAGCCTATGTATCTGATGGGTTCCCTTTGCCATTCAGTCATGATGTCCTCTTCTGTGTAAGCCTCACATTTGGTGTTTCTAGCTTAGAAGCAAAACTAAAACAGCTAATGTCCATTTTAATTATTCAGTCTGCTTAGCTCCCAAGAACAAACTATTTGGGTCATTGATGACACGGTAATAATGGGACCTGGAAAGGAGTTTCAAATTTCCAGTCGGAAGAAGGGTCTTCCTCCAGGAAGTTCTTCAAGTCACACAAGCAAAATTTAGGAACCAAAGTATGGTCAAGCCATCCATTTTGGTCACATGGACTCTCTACACAAATTACTACATAATACGTGTTTGCCAGCTTATCTTGCATAATTTTCCCCAAAATAACTTTTTTCAGCCTATCAATATACAAAAGCATTTAGAATATAACAATAATACTATATTCAATATTATATAGTTTGTAGTGGGTGAGAGCAAGTACTACTTCACGAATCTTATCAGTGAGCCCCAGAATGTTAATAGCACACTCAGATCTTAAGCTGTTCTATCTAAAACTCTAGGAATCTGAGTAAAAACTCATATACAACATTTCAAATTTCATTTATACCTAGCCAATTATCAGATTTTTCCTGGGTCCATAAACCTCTACACCTGGAAAGTGTCAAGAACTGTGAAGGATTTGAGATCCTACTTATAAGTGAAAAAGCTAGCCTGCTATTATTTTTATGGATACTGCCAGAAGATACAAGACTCCTGGGTCAGAGACAAAGAACTTCATTACTCATAGCACAGCACAAAGCATGGCTGTCAGTTTTCCTTAATCCCAATTCTCACAGAATTGAGATATAGTCTGGATGGATATGGTCCAGATGGATATCTGCATACTCAGTGGGTAGAACAGAAAAGAGGAACCCTGACTTTAGGAAACCTGAATCTCATATAGTAGGCAGTAACCATATCTGTAGTTTGCTCCAGAGGGAGCCCATTACCTTTATTATACTGGATAGTAAGCATGCCTGATCTTTGCTTCTCTGTCTTCCAAGGCTGTTCACTGTACCAACATCCTTGAAAAAATAATCTGGAACAAAGATAGTCAGTGCCTCTGCTTGCAAGATGTACAGAAATGTAAGAAGCCCACAGAAAATTCTCTCTTCAACAGGAAGTCTCAAAAAATACAGGTTATCCTGCAGTTGAAGAGATAAATGCCAAATTGCCCTTCGTGACAGTCTAAATTTAAATGGAAACTAAGCAAGATTTCCTGCAAATTCTCTGCAGTCATACATATACGTCTGTGCAGTAAGTTTTAACAGCTTAGTTTTATCATTTGGAAGATTTCACACATTATCTGTATTTTTGCCAGAATTATTATGGTATACAATAAGGAACAATAGTTTGAAAGTCAGTACACGGAGGTTTAAATCCCCACGTTGTCATTAACTGTCATTTGTTCACAACAAGTCACCTATTTCACCTGTATCTCTCCCAAAGTGTGATCACTCTGTTATTTTTCTCCAAGATAGTTTTCTACATCTCTCTCTCTCTCTCTCTCTCTCTTTTTATCGCTAATGTCCTTGAATCTATGAACGAACCTACGTTTAAAGGGAAAAAATGACTCAAAGAGAATTTAATGAGCAGATGAAAAGGCCAGTGACACAGTACCAAACAGAATGTAATGTAGCTGTCTCCATTTTCAATTGTCTTTTCTTTTTTCCACTAGAAAACAAATGAGACTGAAGAACTTAACTTTTCTCAAGGTCAACAAACAAAGTTGGAAAATGAGGAAAACAGAAATGCTAACATTTATGACACAAATTATTTAGACCCGGAAAACAACTTTGGCACTAGTACAAATGCTGTGGAGTTTCACCCACCAGTTTGGACAGAAATAAAGAAGTGTCTAGTAGGCTTGAAACTGTAATCACTTCTCCCTTCTTTCTAGTCTCTCATACCCAGGAAATAAAACCTTTTGTTTCTACTTTGGAAATACATCTTATGTATTCCTTCCGTTCTTTGCCTATCACCTGGGTACCTCCTCTTTTTCTCTCGAATCCTAACTATTTTAATCAGCAGGATTTGCTGTCTCGTCACCTTCAGGTTTCTGCCTCAAATCTGACCTCCAGACTGTTGCACTTTCATTCTTCATAAAACATTGTTTTCTAGTCTTCAATGTCCTCCTACTAAATTCAAACATCTCCAATTATTGCTCAAATTCATTTATATTTTCCTGTTTACAAGGTGGCTTATAAAAGCAGTTAGATAAAATATAACATGAACAGATTTTTTTAAGATTTATTTATTTATTCTGAGGGGCGGGGGAGGGTGCATGAATAGAGTGAGGGCAGAGGGAGAAGGAGAGAGAAAACTCCAAGCAGACTCCTTGTTGGATGCCGAGCCCAACACGAGGATCCATCCCACAACTCACTGAAACCAAGAGTCAGAGGCTCAACTGACTGAACTACCCAGACACCCATGATCAGATTTTTATTAAGGAAATGTTACCAGAGCTTCTAGAAGGAGCATCGGATCCCGACTTGGTGGGTCAGTGAAGACTTCCCAGATAAAAAAAAAAAAATACCTATTCTTACTTTTTTTCCTTCTCCCTAAAATCTACCTACCTCAAGTCCCAATTGACCATGGAGTTTGTTTGTTCTTTCTTTCCTTCTCTCTTTCTTTCTTAAGATTCATTTACTTATTTTAGAGAGAGAGCGAGAGCATGTGCAGTGGGGAGAGTCAAAGGGAGAGAGAAACCCAAGCACACTCAGGCTGAGCAAGGAGCCCAATCTCACCACCCTAAGATCAGACCTGGGCCGAAACCAAGAGTCAGAAGCCCAACCAACTGTGCCACCCAGGCGCCCTGACCATTGGAGCTTTTTCTAACAACAAATTACGTAGAACTTTCCTTCTCTCAAGATCACTATGCCGCTTCTGTGCATTAATCACACAAAGTAGTTAACTGCTGAATATGCATCTGTCGTGTATGCCCAACCAAATGCCTTGCGACATCTAATAAAACAACCACCAGTAAATCCAGGGGATATATATATATATATCCCCTTTGATAAGTATCTTTTTATCCTATATGAAAGGCAATATTGGTATTTGTTGTTTCCTCTACAAACTCATAGCAGCTAGAACTGGAAGAGCCAATTTAAAAAAACAAGTGGGCTGACTTACTTTGCTTAGCATAATACTTTCCAGCTCCATCCATGTCATTGCAGACGGCAAGATTTCATTTTTCCTATGGCTGAGTAATATTCCATTCTGTATATATGTATACATATACCACATCTTCTTTATCCATTCATCAATCAATGGGCACTTCGGCTGTTTCCTAATTTGGCTATTGTAAATAATGCTACTACAAATATCAGTCAGAGAAAGAAAAATACCATATGATTTCA
Organism: Lontra canadensis; assembly: GCF_010015895.1. Taxonomy (NCBI): domain Eukaryota; kingdom Metazoa; phylum Chordata; class Mammalia; order Carnivora; family Mustelidae; genus Lontra; species Lontra canadensis. The sequence goes on from NW_022630995.1 coordinate 94,649,299, forward strand.
CTCATATGTGGAATTTAAGAAACAAAACAAACAAGCAAAGGAAAACAAAAAAAGAGAGAAAAAGAGAGGCAAACCAAGAAACAGACTCCTAACTATATAGAACAAACCGATGGTTACCTGAAGGGAGTTGGATGAGGGATGAGTTAAGTAGGTGGTGGGGATTAAGGAGTGTACTTGTGATGAACACTGGGTGTTGTATGGAATTGCGGAATCACTATACTATACACCTGAAACTAATATTATACTGTATGCTAACTAACTGGAATTTAAATAAAACTTTTTCAAAAAGGTCGATATGAACCTAATTTAGAAAAATGGTGGTGTTTCCAATTTTGAACACATTTGGTCCTAGAAAGTATGGTAGATATGACTTGATGTGTTCCTGGATGACCAACAAAATTCCTTGTGCTCCCCAAAACAGTTTTCAATTATATCTAAGCTGCCATTTAAGCATTCCTTCTATAGGAAAATGAAATTCATACTCCACTAGAAATTCCAAATGCACTTCCTCATCATGATAGTGGGGAAAAGTGGAGAGAGGGATTTTCTTAGATGAAAAAGAATCAAGTAATGTACTCATTCTCTATATACTCATTCTCTATATTGTTAATACTCCTTCAGCAAACATTATTGTACACACGCTCAGTGCCAGGTTCTCTTCTCCATTCTAAAGATACATAGATAATTAAGATGTGATTCTTACCCCCATGGGTATGCATGAAAAAGCATTTTCTTCTCATTGAGAACTCTCTGTTCTGCCTTCACTTTAACCTAGGAATGTTAAAACCACCCCAGGAGATTCCTTTATATTGGCTGCAGTCTCTTCTCATCAATACTTCTTTCTGGTAGTACTGGTCACATAGCAGGCAGTGCATATTTCATGATCAATTGAATAGACTGCAGATAAATCAAGACTATTTACTTATTATTAGTTTAACTGGAAAACTCCATCTGGTTACAAAGTTAAACAAAAATACAAACAGCAGGGATTCCTCTTCTTGGCCCACCTAAAGAATATTTGTGACATAATTAAAATTGATCTTGATTCCTTCTCTTGGTATAATTTTAATCTTCAAATTTACCCCATCTTCCAGGTTTTCCTGTTCCACCATTCAACCTCAGTCTTAAGCGTTAGAGCCTCTTCCTCTTGAACTTTTTTGGTAATTCCCAGCAAATTACTCATTATGTCCTCCTAGTTAATGGTATGGCAGCACACTCACAGAAAAACAGGAAAAGTAGGAAAAGAGATGATCCCCCAGATCTTCCAGCTAGGTCTGAAGATGTGGCTGGCAGGAGAGGTTCAGCCAGTAAATCAAGACACATTCTTCAGGATTACTAAGACAGCTTTTCCTAAACTCAGACACATCAGGCACCCAAGGTATAGGAAGGAGACACTGTAGGAGACAGAATGAAGACAGGTGACTACTGGAGGCTGGCAACACAGGGATCAAGTGCTAGTAACACCTGGGCAGTTAGATTGTCCCTGTGTTGCTGTCTGTACCAGAACCTATGCTCCTACAACAAATGGAAAACACCCACTTAATTTGCTTTTTACCATAAAGAGTCACATACCTGGCTGGACTTCTTGATAATGCTGGATGAAGATGACAACTTCCATCTGACCAAACTTGAAATCGAATCCACAAACTTCTTTTTCAAAGTGTCAGTTAATGTTATTAGAGAAAGAAATCTCTCTTCTCCAAACATTTAATAAAAGCATATAATAAAAACACAAAGTTACATTTGATGTGGAGAACTTTTTTGAAGTATGTCTCTATGTTTTTAGATTTAATTCCCTAAAGAGAAGTGTTTTCCATAACATGCCATTATACAGACCATGAGTTTTTGGTCTGCTCTAGAGGATAAGTAGTCAGGACACACGAATCCCATTCCTGGATGGACCACAATTACAACTGCTGGCAAGTCACCTGAATCTCTATGCCTTTATTTCTAGAAAGGTAAACTACAGATATGATTTCCAAGGTTCTTCTTGATTTTTGCCCAAGATTCTTTTATGAACCTGTAATTCTGCACTCCATCATCCTTACCTTATATAATACTGTGATGTTAACTGTGATGTTAACTGTGAGGTTAACACAGTTAAACTGTGTTACACTGGTGGCCACATGATGTTCCTTGGATCTCGACCATGTTTCTCAATTCCAGATAATAAGTAGTTTTCCAAACACAGGAAAGTATAATCTAATTTAAATGTCCTATGTGGGCAAAATAGAGGAGTACGTGTGATTCCACAAGTGTGCATGCTTATGCTTTTCCTGACAGTGGAAGCTGCTTTGTGGTGTAGTGAATGTCGACTGGACCACTTTTAAAACTCTTTTCAAAATTGGTTCTTCTGGAGAAACTCAATGTTTTCATGGATTAGAGAAGAATGTTTCATCTACCTGACAGTAGATGTTTTCAGAAATGATGTATCTACAAGTATTTGATTGAGTTCTAATTCAGCCTAGGAACACCATCCTATCAGAAAGAAAACGCTACAGGGTGACTGTCTCTTTGGATAACATAATACAAGTGACATTTATTTAATTATAAAAGAGTACCTTCTTTCTCTCCAAGCTGATTCTTAGTTCTTTCCCTAGTATCATTGACTTTGGAAAACAGAAGAAGCTACTTTGGGCAACGTTTCTTTAGCCTGGCTCATTGCTAAGATGAAGGTGGGAATAAAGAAGAGTTGGCAATAGAAAAAAGACTCAGAGACAAGAAGGACTGATATCTCATTGCTCTGGAATCCCTCTTATGCTTACACAGAAAATGGAATTCAGTTCCCCAATGAGAAACCAAACTCACGCTGTAGACTTAACATGCAAAGGTGACTTTACCTAGACTATTGTCCTTAGTGTACACCATAATCCTCCATGAAGAGGTTCTCCTGTTTTAAATGGGAGGGGACCTGTGGCTTGGAGAGGTTACTAACCACAGCAAACCCCAGTTGGTGGTAGAGAGGGGGCTGCAGTGCAGACTCTCTAGTTCCCATTTCTCCCATTTCACATTCCTCACAGTTAACCCATGCCCTTGACCCTCCACACAGTTTGTGCCCAGGTCTGAGGTTTTCCATACATGGAAACCAATTGGAAAAACAGGGGAAAAAAAGAGAGAGATGAATTCACAACATTCTATGTTTTTCTCCCTCCCAAAGCTTCAGACACACGATTGAAGCTGCATATATTTTCAAATTAAGTAGCCAACGAGTAGTACGGTAAATAGAACTATTAATCAGAATCAAAAATCATGCTTTGAAATATGTGTGATAGCACTAACATTCTTGCCATGGATGTTTGGGAAGCTTTGATTTCAGAAGTTCCTTATTTCCAAAGTACTCTATTGGGCTCCACAAGAGTTAAATTAAACTACAACTTGATCACATAGTAATTACATCTCACTGTGACTATCTCAAAACATGCTGTGTCAATATAAATTTTATTTTAGAAAAGAAAATAATAAAGAAGAAAGCACGTGTAGGTGTATGGCAGTTTTTGCATACCCTTGCATTTGATATTAAGAATTTCACTGTTTTATTCATCATGTGTTCCCCATGCTCTAAATAATGGGAAGAGGGGTGTTCAGATGGGATTTCCCAATTCTTCTTTAATGAGAGGCTTCTCCTAGCCACCTCCTGCTGAATCCTGCAGTTACATCTGTCCAACTCTGATAACAAAAGAACAAAAGAACAAACCACTGGTCTACTTAAGGCTTCATCAGGGATAACACGAAGTCATCAAGTCAAACCAGAATACCAAAAAATAGAAACAAGGTGGGGGATGTGAGAGATAAAATAATTTCTTTATCTTTAATTATATTTCCATGATTGAGTAAGCCCCATTTTAAGTGGCTCCTATCCCTTAGGAAGAAGTTTATAGTCAAACCATTCCAGCTTACTAATAAGCAAGAAATCAGCCCATCTGCCCATTATTCTGCAACAGTCCCCAGAGCATTCTCTCTCCCCTTAAATAAATAAATCCAAGGCAAGATGAATGGATAGTTCAGAGAAAGATAAATATCTCTAAATGAGAAGGAATAAAGAGAAATTTTGAGCCAAATAATAAATTAATTATAAAATTAAGATTTTTTTCTAATGCATCTCTAGAGGAGACTCAAAAATAATAATGTTACCTAACTCCTCCTTTCGTTTATTTTAATTAAAATTTACAATTTATTTCAAAGATTTTTTGGCAAACTTCAAATTACAGTCACAGAGTTGGCAGACAAGACAGTTCTAGTCATCTGCTAAGTATTTTTCAAGCAAGTAAATATCTCAAATCTTAAGGAAAAACAACCATTCATTATCTCAGTCAAGCTTTCTAGGGTGGTAATTTCACTATTCTCTTTGTCTCTTCCAATATTTATTACTCTGATAGTCACCAAAATGTCTTTTTGTTTTCACTGAACCTATTTTCCATTTATGTCAGTATAAAAAGGAAAGGATCGACCTCACCCTCACCCAAAAAAAAAAAAAAAAAAAAAAAAAAAAAAAAAATTCCCTTCCTGTACTTAAAAGCAACTATGACTCATTTCTTAACTTATCCTTCTCTTTCATTGTTCTGAATAGAACCATTCTGTTTTCTTAAACCTATACTTGTGTGTGACCCCTTTTTCTTTCTTTTCTATCATTTGGAGTACATTTTAACACAGCTTTAGTCCTTAAAGCACCTTGGCCATTCACAAACACGAAATTAATAAGAACCATAGTCAGCATGGTGCAGACATTTTTAAAAAATGGCAGCATATTGCTGACCAGTATTTAGCTTTTTTCCAGATTTGTGCCCTGGTCTTTCCTTTCTTATGCTGAGTCCAATCCTATATTTGCATTATAAAGGGCACCATGCTTCTCTGTATATAACTTTTATTCTGTTTGCAAAACTATTTGAATTTATTTCTATCCTTTGAGGTTTCACCTAATTTAAGAATCAAGTACAAATCTGACAGACATATTCTAGATTCTTTTTTCCAGGTCATCTGTAAAGATATCAAATCAAGTGACCTCAAACGCAACCCCATTACTTGACATCTCATAAGAAGAGAACTGAGCTATGGAGAACTGCGTAGGCTCTTGCTTCAGTCTCCCCCTCCTTCCCAACAGTTTAGGCAGGCTAGAGATGACCACTCTGTTTAGAAAACTATCAAGTGAATCAAATATAAGTCTCTCCATTCTCTGGATAACTGGTCCCTCCCCTTATAGGTTATCTGATTATTGTTTCTACTAAGACATAAAGAATACACTCTCTTCTAGTTTTCAGTTCTCCCGGCTTTGTTTTCAAAATTACCCACCTATACATCATCATCCTGTTGCCTTTTGATATTTATAATTCACATAGCACACTAGATATTATTTTTAATATGCATATTTTATCCTAGGTAATAAATATCATTATTTACTTTCATTTTAAAAAAAGGGTACCTCAGTAGCAGGTAAACCAAAAAGTCCACCACATCTTACATTTCAAGTTGAAAGAGAAATGGAAAACCATGTGACTATTAATCAAGTGATAAGGTATATACACTTTGTTATTCCTCTCACTTACAACTTAAGAATAAGGCAACAGGCATCCCTCATAACTCTACCTCCTTAATTTACCAGAGCATCTTGAAGGAAGGTACTTGGGCTGTCAAGATAAGCTCGTCATCTTGAAGCATGGAGGTACTGAGAAAGGCACAAGAAGGATGAGGAGAGATACACAGGTGAGGCTCTACTTGTGGGTGTGTAATTCTGAGCAGACCACTCCAACTCATGGAGCCTCAGACCCACTGATCACATGGTCTTGGAAGCTCCAAAGGTCCATTTTATTTTAGAGAAACTTCTGCCATATTCATTTGCAGTATCTTTTTAAAAATCCCCAAATCCCCATGTATCACAAAAATACTTGCTTTAGAATAATTTTGCTTTCTTAAAATATTATTTTTCTAGGAAAAACCACAAGTAATACATAATCTACTTTCATATGTTAAAAGTGCCTGGAGTTTCTCCAATTATTCTGAAGCCAGGTTTTTATTTTCATCTTCTAAATTCACTCAGCTGTGTTGATACCAGATCTGATCAAGCCTTCAGAAGCTGAGTTGCACTAACAGAACACATAGTAACACGTTCATCCCAAGATATTAATGTATATTAATACATAATACTTGTGTTGACTGAGTACTTCAATCCCCTATCTGAGAAGACTGTGCATATTGGATTCATATAAAGCAAATTATAATAATTAGATGGCCTTTGAGGGATCCCTTGCAAACTTTGAGTTAGCAAATTGTTTTTCTCCATCATGGAAAGAACGCATGTTTTCTTTTGCCCTGAATAGAATGCATAGACTTCCATAAGCATCATTCTTCTCACTTATTCTAGGTTTCTTATTCTGAAATCTGCTGCACAGCAAACATATTGTCTTGGCAGTACAAGGTTAAGTTCTGAATTAAGCCCCTAAGTAAACCTTAACAAAAGACCCCCTTACATTTGGGATGCTGTAAAATAAATCTCCAGCCTTCCTTCAAGACTCCCAACATAATTGATGATTTCTCCTTTGCGCTACTGCACATGTCTCTATTCTGGCACTTACACAATGCTCTGAAATCATTTGTTACTGTATTAATGCTAAGTTACTTCCTGCCTACATAATAAACACCATGAAGACAGTCACTTCAAGTATTGTAACTCCCAGTGCCTAATACAGTGCCTGGCACATTAATACATGCTTAATATATCTGTCTTTTGGATGAAAGAGAGTTAACAAATGTTCTCTCCATTTTTCTGACTTGTAATGCCCTGGCTTACCTCTTGAACAGTACCACCTGCCTTTCTCTCTGTTCAGAACTATACCTTTGTTTGGCTCCCTCTTATGACTCCGTTGGGTCTTATTCCAAAGGTGATTTCCTAAGAAAGCCCTATCCTATTAGACCAATTGCTTGTCCAGTCTATGCTCTCATAGTATTTTGCACTCCCCAGCCATGGCACATGTCACTCCATTCTGATTGCTTAATTGGCCGTGTCTTATTGCTAAATAAAAGTTGACACGTGCAAATTGTTTACCATCACCACTAGGGCATAATCCACAGAAGAGGTTAAATAAGTGTTTGCAGGATGAATGGCTGTCAGTCATCTATTTTAATAGCTTTACCAGAGCAGAAGAAATAAATTTGAAATTTGAAATAAATAAATGGACAAGTTAGAGAAATGCATATTTTATACCACTATAGTTTTGTTACTTATAACATCAACAAAACAATGCCACCACATTACATGCCAACACCATAGTGCACTATAAACAAAGAAATCATTTCACCTGAAGTCACCATTTCTAAATAAACCCACTAGTCTTCCCAACTCTATCTGAGCTATATTCCTTTTTTTTTTTTTAAGATTTTATTTATTTGACAAAGAGAAACATAGCGAGAGAGGGAACACAAGCAGAGGGAGTGAGAGAAGGAGAAGCAGCCTTCCCACTCTGAAGGGAGCCTGAAGCAGGGCCTGAACCCAGGACCCTGGGATCATGACCCAAGCCGAAGGCAGATGCCTAACAACTGAGCCAGCCAGGTGCCCTTGTATCTGAGCTATATTTCTGTCTTTTAGGGAATCACAACAAAAAGAAGACTCATTTCTATTTATCTTCTACTTGAAGAATGTCTACAGGAGATTTATGTTTAATTTTTATCATACAACAGGCTGGCAGGAATTTTAAAATTTGTGAAAATGAAAAAACAAAAAAAAAAGATAAAACAAAATGGATTTAAGGCACCTGGGGACATGAGCTCTTCCTTAGCTCTTGGCAACCTGATACAGTGTTAGAATCCTGGGGACATGAGCATGTGGTTCAGCTCAGGTAATGGGAGCTTCAGGAAGGGGACAGACAGAGTTCAGTAGAAGGGCTGCACATAAACAGGTAGAGATCAGGTTCTCCAGGGTCAGCAAAAATAACCACAAAATACTCTTGGCTCAGGTTGAACCCAGAGTGATATTGCTCAAAGTACAACCCACCTTTAAGGAACAAAGCCCATGAGTCTGGAGACATTATTACATGCTAGAGTGATGTTCATGCATAGGGGAGATACTATTATCTCCTGCCACCATTGAGTTAGTGAAGTTATTGAGCATTTGAATATATGCTGCATATACTGAAACAATGACTCAAAATTGTATTAACCATTCCACCTACAAGTTACCAAGAAATGTTATGTTTCAACTATTCACACCATAGAGGAGCTCACATATGTCACTCACAAAGCAAGTACTTACTTTCCAAGACAGCAATGACAATGAAGAGAGTGTATCACCATCCAACTTCAAGCAAGCACAGATGCTCCCCATTTATAATGCACTATCTTCTCTGAAAGCAAAGGATTCTTCCACTCTCATCCCAGTCCTTTTTCTCTTTGTATCCAAGCTCTTGGAAAAGTGGCATACCTCTGGAGCTTCCAGTTTCTCACCTCTAACTCCACTAACCTTCTCCAGTCTGGCTTCCATCCCATTCCTGCAAAGGGCCACCCTTTCCAAGGTTTCCAATAACCTCCTCTCAGCCAAATCAAATTGCTTCTTCCCTGGACTAATCATTTTATTTTTCCCTCCAAAAAGCCAGTCAGCACAGTTCACTACTATGAATAACTTCTTTCTCCTTGATTCTGCACTTCCAGACATAATCCCCACCCTCTCCAGTCACTTCTGTCTTTTTCTTTGCTTCCTATTAGATCTTCTCCAACCAGATTTTACTATGTTTCACAGCTTAGCATTTGGGCCCTTTCCTATAAATAGCTGTTCTCAGGATTATCAATGTTCTCTGTTCACTGAAAATACCTCAATAGGTCAAATTTCTGTATAAAAATTCAATCTAATGAACCCCCCCCCTTTTTTTTTTGGTCATAGAGAGTGAGAACAGGCAGAGAGAGTGGCAGGCAGAGGCAGAGGGAGAAGCAGGCTTCCTGCTGAGCAAGGAGCCCGATGTGGGACTCGATCCCAGGACGCTGGCTGGGATCATGACCTGAGCCAAAGGCAGCCACTTAACCAACTGAGCCACTCAGGCGTCCCCCAATGAAACTTTTGATAAAAATATTTCTGATTATCTAGAGCTACCCTACGACCCAGTAATTGCACTACTAGGTATTCACCCCAAAGATACAAATGTGCATGTGCACCCCAATGGTTACAGTAGCAATGTCCATAATAACCAAACTATGGAAAGAGCCTAGTGACAGATGAATAGATAAAAAAGATTATATATATATATATATATATATATGATGTAATATTCTTCAGCCATCAAAAAATGAAATCTTGCCATTTACAACAATGTGGGTGGAACCAGAGGGTATTACACGAAGCACAATAAGTCAATCAGAAAGACAATTATCATACGATCTCACTGATACGTGGAAGTTAAGAAACAAGGCAAAGGATCATAGGGTAAGAGAGGAAAAAATGAAACAAGACAAAACCGGAGAGGGAAACAAAGCATAAGAGCCTCATAATCTCGGGAAAAGAAATGAGGATTGCTGGAGGGGAGAGGGGTGGGAGGGATGTGGTGGCTGGGTGATGGACTTCGGGGAGGTTATGTGTTGTGGTAAGTGCTGTGTGACGTTTAAGACTGATGAATTACAGACCTGTACCCCTGAAACAAATAATACATTATATGTTAATAATATATTATATATAATAACTGTATATATATATTTATATGCATATACTTATATACATAAATTTCTGATTATCTGTTGTTTATCCTCAGCAGCAGTGCTTTGTTGATGCCTTCCCCCGCCAAAGGAAGTTAGAATAGAGCTCTCTGGCACAAGAAGAAATCTTAGAGATAGTCTAGTTTTTAGAACATAGATGATGGCAGTCCTTGGGCTGGAGATGGCTTCATTGTGTGGCCTCATGGTGTTTGGTTTGGCCCACACAGTTGTTTTTTTTTTTTAATCAGAACTCACTTCAAAAAGTCAGGAGGGGGCGCCTGAGTGGCTCAGTGGGCTAAGCGTCAGACTCTTGGTTCAGCTCAGGTCACGACCTCAGGGTCCTGAGATCAAGCCCTGCATAAGGCTCCACACTCAGTAGGGAGTTTCTCTCCCCTCTGCCTCTCTCTTTCTCGCCCATATATATAATGAAAAATAAAAAGTCAGGAGGTTTGATATCAAAACTCTGATTTCTTACTTTTCTAAAAAAATTTTTTAAGAGTTTATTTAAGGAATCTCTACACACAATGTGGGGCTCAAAGTCATGACCCTGAGATCAAGAGTCACATGCTCTTCAGACTGAGCCAGCCAGGCACCCTTGATTTTTTACTTCTTTTGAAAGCTCAGCTCTGGCAACATGGAGCTCACATCTCTACATGGAAACGATAAATAGAGCTAAATTACAGCAGTTCCCTTTAGAGAGGGCATTTGCTTTCCACATCTCAGGTCCCAAGTGACAGCTGCCATATGTCACAGCACTTGTGTTGGTGGGGTTTGTTTTTCTTTGAGAAATTTATCTCATACTCTGTGTCTACCAAATGTCAAAGTGCAAAATGACTAAGAAACTATGCCCATCCAACTTTGTTTATTTACTTAACTTGCCTGTTCCTATTTTAATTCATATCCCTCTTCTCCTTATCTTATAAATTAGGAAATGAGCAAACATAAATATGAAATCATCTATATAAGTTCACCTGTGTATAATTTCTCACTATTTAAAATTACATAGCTATTAGTTATACCACCCATACATCCACATAGCACAAAAACGTCTTTTCCACAAAATAATTCCCTTCCCCCCAGCCTTGGGTCCCCTTAGCAATTTATATTTACAGATTTCACACAGCAAAAGAAAGAGGTACTCATTAACCATTCACACAAGACCCCAAGAAACAACATACAAAGCTAATTACAACTGCATGAGGAGACAGCTTTATTCATTTTGAAGAAATGTAGGTATGATCAAAGAGAAGCCTTAGAAAATGTCACAGAGATTAATCTGTAGCAAAGTTTTGAATAGAAGAAACATTATACAACAGGAGTTTGGAGATTATCCATAAAGGTGCAAAAAGAAGAGAAATGTACATTTATCTGAACACAATGAAGAATACAGCTTGAAATGGGCCTGTCAGGAAATAAATATGTGAGGAAGGGTCAGCAAGAATGAAGTAAAGTACATAAGAAAACCCAGGGAGACTCCCAAAATCCACACACACAACTGCCTGTGCTGTCACAATTCTTACATCATGGGTGTGTGTTGTGGAGGGTGAGGGATGGGGGAGTTCATGGAGTCAGCCACTTTATAGATGCTGTCTTGTTTTTTTTTAAAAAAAAATGCAATGTGAAAAAAAAAATGCAATGTGATAAGAGTGGCATCTAAGGATTGATCTTGGCTGTTATGTTTAGGATAAATAGAGAAGAAGGCAGAAAAGAGCAAAGGAAAACAATGGGGGGGAGGAATAATGGGGAGTACTTTGTACAAGGATTATGAATGTTAGAATTAGGAAAAAATAATGACTTTCAGAATTTCAGTTTTTAAATAATAATGAGAGGACATTCCAAGAGTATCAGTTGTATGCTACAGAAACCAAAAGGTACAAAACTGACATGCACATAGTTTCTAAAAATTAACACAATTAGATAAGGGGATGTATGGGAAATCTCTATACCTTACTCTTAATTTTAATGAGAGTCTAAAACTACTTTAAAAAAAAAAAAACCTTTTATTTAAAAAAAGAAATATTTCTTTTAGTTTAAAACCAAAAAGAAAAAGTGTGCTGGAAAAGATTAATCTTTAGCATGTTTAATGACATATTCTTCCGGGCACCTTGGGGGCTTAGCTGGTTAGGCAGCTGCCTTCAGCTCAGGTCATGATCCCGAGTCTCGGGAAAAAGCCTCACTTTCGGCTTCAGGCTCAGTGGGGAGTCTGCTTCCCCTCTCCTTCTGCCCTGCTCATTCTCTCTCTCTGTCTCAAATAAATAAATAAAATCTTTAAGAAAATAGAACACATTCTTGGGGCACCTGGGTTACTTAGTCAGTTAAGTGTCTGCCTTCAGCTCCGGTCATGATCCTGGCGTCCTAGAACCAGGTCCTGCCTTGGGCTTCCTGCTCAGTGTGGAGTCTGCTTCTCCCCTCTGCTCTTCACCCAGCTTGTGGTCTCCCTCGCTCTCTCTCAAATAAATAAAATCTTTAAAAAACTCAAAAAAAAAAAGAACACATTCTTCATACTTTTTACTATTACCACAGGGCCTGAAATTTTGTGACTAACCACAATTTAGAATCAATAACCTGAATTGTAGTTATCTTCTAGCCTTCATAATTTGTACATGGCATTCACTGTGTGCTCTTTGTAAGGCTGGAAAGCAGACGTGTACTGAAACTTGCATAACGTCCTTGGAGTCTTTACCACACAAGCTCTACAGGAGAATGGTTTTTTGTTTGTTTTTTTTTTTAAGATTTTATTTATTTATTTGACAGACAGAGATCACAAGTAGGCAGAGAGGCAGGCAGAGAGAGAGAGGGGGAAGCAGGCTCCTTGCCAAGCAGAGAGCCCGATGGCGGGGCTTGATCCCAGGACCCTGAGATCATGACCTGAGCCGAAGGCAGAGGCTTAACCCACTGAGCCACCCAGGCGCCCCTGGTTTGTCCTGGAGTACTTCACAATTATCAGGCTGGCGACAAGCCACGTGACTACTGCTATAGTTACACAACTCCTGGCAGGGGCAGTTAGAGGCATATTCCCTTGAGTGTCTTGGGTTGTTGTTGTTTTGTGGTGTTTTTCCCTCTCTTTTTGTAGTGTTTCATTTGTTTTTGTAGATCAAGGAAAATGTTTGCATCCTTTTAAAAGTACTTTTTTTAATGTGGCACATTGACAAACTACATCAAGTAGAGAAAAAATTTTAAAGGAGGAAAATCTGGAATAAAGTTTAACACGCTGTCACTTGTGTCTGAGGGTATGTCTAGAATGTCAGTAATTTTTAAGTAAGAGTAAAATACATCAGTATCTACTACTCATTTTTTTAAAGAATTTATTTATTTATTTGACAGACTGAGATCACAAGTAGGCAGAGAGGCAGGCAGAGAGAGAGGAAGAAGCAGGCTCCCTGTTGATCCCAGGACCCTGAGATCATGACCTGAGCCGAAGGCAGAGGCTTAACCCACTGAGCCATCCAGGCGCCCACGTCTACTATTCATTATTAAACCTTGTCTCTACAATGAAGGACGATGCTTTTAGGGAGGGTAAATACATAATTTCATGCTGTTAACAAATTAAAGGATTCCTTTATATCTATCTTTTTTTGTTTCTATTCTCATTCGCTGGTCTTTTTAAACCTGATAAGAACATATGCTCTGTGTTAATGCGAGGCAATGTACATAAAGTTACTAAAATAAGAGTCTACTCTTCATACAAAACAAGTACTTTAAGTTCCACGAAGGAAGGGATTTTTATCTGTTTCCTTCCCTGTTGCCTTTCAAAATTATCTTCTTCTGAAGAAAACGTATTGATTTCCCCCAATTATTTATTAAGCACCCTCTAAGTGACAGGAACTAGGCTAGGCGCTGGAGTCCTAGTAGGGAACCAATCCAAGACCCTCACTCTTACTGAGCTTACATGCCAGTGGGCGGAGGCAGAAAACAAACAAAGGAAGACAGAACACTGCCAGTAGTGATACAAAGAGGTGAGGTGATAGAGTGATGGGGCTAGGGCTCTTTCAGATGAGGTGTTCAGACACAAAGTCTCTAAGAGAGTGACATTTATTCAGGGACCTGAAAGGAGTGTGGACAGCAGCTACCAGCGCATGGGTTCACAGCACGCGGGGCAGCCGCGCAGAGTGTGCATGCGTGGAACACTGGGCGAAACCCCAGGATGCGGAGACGAATTGGGGAGGTTGGGAGGTGGAGAGTGGTGGGCTGGGGTAGTTCCACCACACGTGTAGGTCTGGGCGCTTGATGGGTTAGATTATTGGTGGGGTTTGTGAGGAACAAGATGGGGATTTCATGATGAAATACAGGGCAGTGGGAAATGTAAGCCTATAATATGAATTCACCCTATTTTTTGCTCCTCATTTACGGACTCACTCACTCCTCTTTTCCTCTCCCACCCATACTCCAAACTAGTTTTGAATATTAGACACCCCCTAGAACTATGTACAGATTTTTAAAAAATCAGTTTTAACATTAACTCTATATGATTCACGTAATAGAAGGGAAATCTTCCCTTTTTCTGTAGCTTCATTGAACTAATTATGCTAACCTCTTGAAATTCAGCAGCATTGTTCCCATCAGCATGGAAAAAGCATAATGAGGCAACTTTGGCTAATTTTTCAGGACTTATTATTGCATCATCCAGTCAATGAAAGGTGATACAAAGTTTCTGCTAAAAATAGGTCATGGTTCTTATGACACTAAAGCCACTCCCATAACTCCCTCAAGGTTAAACGAATTAGTGTCAGCCACATTGACAGAAGAAGTAGCAATTATTTTTAGTTTTTAAATGTATTTTATTTTATTTTATTTTATTTTATTTTATTTTATTTATTTGAGAGAGTGGGTGAGAGAGAGAGAAAGAAAGCACAAAAGCAGTGGGAGGGACAGAGGGAGAGGAAGAAGCAGACTCCTGGCTGAGAAGGGAGGCCGAATGATGGACCCTAGGACTCCATCCCTGGACTCCAAGATCATGACCCGAGCCAACTGCAGATGCTTAACTGACTGAGTCACCCAGGGGCCTCAGTTTTTAAATTTCTTTATCATATTCAGCTCTAAAGGGATACAATACATCCTGAAATTCCACATACAGTCTGTGCCTACTTGCTGGCAAATGGTCAAGTGCCTACAGATGTGACCAGGATTCTAGGCCTACTAAGTACTAGGCACTGGATAAATCTCTGCACCATTCTGTGACTCTGTGAAAAGTGAAGGGTTTGTACCCTTCCAACTGGAAAATGCCATTATCTTAGAAATGAGTATCAAACACCCTATAGATAAGAAATGTACAATTTAAGGATGATAGAACTTAATAAAAATAATGCCTTTCAAGTTGTAGTTTGCAATCTGGTAAAATATGCACTTCATAAATGATGGAAACACTGACATTGAATTTGCCATAAATACTGTTCTATAGATTTATGTGTGTTATCGAATACATATGATGAGCAACATTATACGTACAAATTGATAATCCATCCTATTTTCCCTCCCCATACAGAAGAAATTCACACAAACATGTACCTGTGTACACACACATATTCTTTGTAGAAGCAAACTTGCTCAATCCCCTGGACAGCAAAGAATCCCAAAGTTTTTATCTTATTAATAAAAAATTATCTAAACAGGAAAAAGACTTAGAAAGCTGCAAAGGTTTAGGGAAAAAAGGAAATGGGAGAGAACGAGAAAGCTATCCAGGTACTACTGGCTTCAAAGTGAGAAGCTTAGTGTTATGTTGTTTAAGCATTACTTTAGTTATTATTGTTAATATTTTTAAACATAGTTAATTCTTAAAACAGTTTTTTCTAAGTGTTTTTTCTTTCCCTTTAGACTCCAATTTCCTCAAAAGCTGTGACTCAAATTACCTAATACATACTTGTATGTAACACAGATTTAGCAAACAATCACATAGGGAAATAGGTTGCCATAAATACATATTAAGTATTTCAGCCAATAATTTATAAATACTTGTACATATTTCAGAACGTCATCTTCTATAAAGATAAACGTTTTCCAAGATAATGTTTCTTGACTTAAAAAAAAAAATCATACAAGATAGACAAAATGGGATCTAATCCAGGAGAGGTAAGTAAAAAATACCCCCCAAAATTTAGCTCTCTGCTCCTCAGGAGCCTGTCTGGAATTTTTCCCTAATTCCACTATGAATATGCTTTCTCAACTCAGGATCAATCACCAAAGGGTCTCTATATCATTTTCCCCCATACATATGGGAAGCTATTTCACCATAAAGCTGATGGGGACATTATACATTTAAAGTTTATTTTTTTAAAAGTAACAGGAATGAAACATGAAGCATCACCCAGGGTATCAATAGTTGCTTAAGTGACAGTAGTACTCACTATCATCAGAATTTATACAAGGCTTAAAGCTGTGGGTTATATGACTTGAAAGTTTTACAGCCCTGAAAGAAAAGCTTCTTTTAATTATATGAGCTTCTCATAAATAAATCCTTCTTATATTGCAGACTCCTAAACTTCAATAAATATACTGGAACTATTCTTACTTAAAGCCACCGTACCTTAAAAAGAGACCATGGAAAATGAGCGGATATACTGGATTTAATCAGTGTCAATCATTCTGGCTACTTGGTGTCAGCTGGGTCATTAGAGAACCATGAAGCTGGTAAACAAAATTCACAAGTATTTTCAGTGCTAGTTTTGAGTCAGGTTGGGCTGAATCATATGGGTGACTAATGATTAATGGACTGAAAACAACTTTGAAAGAGCTGCATCATTTGAACTTAATATCACAAGAGGAGAAAGAAATTTCTGATAGCCCAAATTGCCTTTATTTGAGAAATCAAGATGGTTTTAGAAAATATGTTTCGTCTCCATTACAGGCAGAAAACTATTCTGAAACTTTCCAAGGAGCTACTGAAATTCAGTGATGCGTCTATACCTGGTGGATGACAGACTATGTGTTTTTCTCTACGGAGATTTGCCTTAGGAAGTGAATTCACATCATCTTCTGTATTAGAAAACATAGTTTTAAGGAACAAAAAGAGTAGAGAAAACCTAATAGACCTCTGTCTGATACTAAATTTTATCACAATGTTCTCTTCCTCTTTTGAATAATAATTATTTCTTATCTGGTGCTTTATTGTTTATAAATCTTATTCATATTATTTCATTTGATCCTCTCAAGAGCTTAAAGAAGTGGGTAGGTTTAAACTAGCAGTGTTAAGGGAGCGTTAGAAAATGCAGACACTTGCTTCTTTCCTCTCCCTAGAAATCTACCCCAATCCTTTCAGGTTTTTTACCCTCAAAATCTCACTTTTTTGCCATGAGATCATCCCTGGTGACCCTACCTAAAATTACAAATCATCCCACATGTTTCATGCTTTCTTTTTCTTTTTTTTTTTTATTTTTTTCTTTGCACTTATCACTCCAATATATGATATATTTTCTTCTCTAAAATTACTGTTCATTCACTTCCCCTATTAGAACATAGGCCTATAAAGGCCCCTGCTTTTGCCCTTTTTTTCTATGTTGTTCATGGCTACATCTCCAGGTTTAAGAAAAAATGTCTGGCACATATTAGGTGCCCAGCAGGAACTGATCAAATGAATGGAATCAGATTTCTCTCTTGTCTCTTCCTCTATATAAAGTTGTTAATAGTTCCTATCAAGTAAGGTTGTTAGGAAGATGAAATCAGCTAAGACATATAAAGCATTTAGCACACAGTGCCTGGATGGCTCAACTGGTTCAGTGTCTGCCTTCAGCTCAGGTCATGATCCCAGTGTCCTGGGATTGAGACCTGCGTCAGGCTCCCTGCTCTGCTGCTCCCTCTCCCTCTGCTATTCCCCTACCCCAAATACATAAATAAAATCTTAAAATAAAAAAAATAAATAAAGCACTTTGCACAGTACCTAGCATGTGATAAGCATAGAATCAATATAAACCATTATTACCTCCATTTTTCAAATATGAAAACTGAGATTTAGAAAGATTAAATGACTTTTCTAAATCATATAGCAGGTATTGCGTAGCATCTGACCAGGATCTGCTCAATTTTCTTTCCAGTATAGTTTTTAAATAGATCATTCAATACCATAAATGCTACAATCTATACAATGAACCTATTGAAAAACGCTTTGGAATAAAATGTCTCATAAAAATAGCTACCATTATTCAGTGTTTACCATGAGTCAGACATTTTGCTTTACATAAATCTTTTCTGATAATACTCATCAAGGACCCTATAGGATTGATCCTATTATTATCCTTGTGTATTGATTAAAAACAACAACAACAACAACTTGAGGAACAGAGATGGTAAGTAAATTGACAAAGGTCCCAGAGCTAAGAAGAGGCAGATCTGGGATCTAAGGTCCTTCAGCCTCAGAGCCCTTCCCCACCACACCAGAGCCACACCCAAGCTTCCCTCCACTTGACCCTACTCTCCACCCTCCCACTGCAGAGTTCTGACCAGTGTTCATCCTAGGGAGACTCTAAGAGGATCTGGTTCTGAGTGGTTCATGGGAGAACAGAACAGTCTGTGTGACCAAAAAGCCCTGAAACATCTCACACTAAGAACCTAGTGGAAGAATGGGAATGTGCAAAGGGAAGAAGTGTTATGCTCAAAATGCACAGGGCTCTCTGAATTCTCTCTTTGTGTATTAAAGCTTCTATTCATTGGGATATAAGCGGGAAAAAAAAATCCCCTCACTCTCTGTGCTTTGAAGGGTTTTACATCATTGCTTCTCACATTCCAATAATTCAGCAGAAACAGCTGTTCTGCTGTCCTGGGCAAGAAGCCATGAACTGCATTCCAAAGAATATGCTCCCTGCCATTATTATTTATTAATTAATGCTATAGTCCTGCCTTATAATAAATGAATATCTGTGGGAAAGAGTAAAGAGAAAGAAAAATCATGTTATTTCTATTTCTTTAACCCGAAGTAATACCCTGAATTTATATTCCTATCCTCTAAATGAATTGCTACATTATTCTCTCCATTTTTCAAATAAATTCATTAAGAATCCCTCCCTGTCTTTTGGTAGAACATAAACCAGAAACACCTTATCATTAAAACTACTCATAAGCAAAAAAAAAAGTAAAGGATTTCTTTGGCTCAGGGGGTCAAAAAATAAATAAATTTAAAAAATCAAAGACAGTGAAAATGAGAAATGTCTTGCATATAAATTTTCTAAATGATGAAAATTTAAAATAGAAAAATTCTACGCAGCTGGTGTCAATCTAATGACTGAATGACCAGTTACACGGGTCTTCTGAATCACAGTAAGACCAAAATATCTTTGTTGCAATAAACAATATCCAGTCTTCGAAGTTTGCTCCCTTATCTACATATCTGCACTACATCTATTAGATGATAAGAAATGCCTCGTTAGTCCACATTTACTTTAGAAATAAAATCCACAATACAAATATATTCAATTATAGTAAGGAATACATGCACTATTTTTCTGGATTTTTAAGAAACATTTTTTAAAAAAGAAGAAACATAAAAAAATAGTTTGGTTACTTCAGATTTTAAAGTAGTGATATAACTCTGCTAGGAACAGAAAAATGTTGGGCTGCCTGGGTGGCTCAGTGGGTCAAGCGTCTGCCTTCCGCCCAGGTCATAATCCCAGGGTCCTGGGATTCATTCCCATGCAGGGCTTCCTGCTCAGCAGGAAGTCTGCTTCTCCCTCACACTCTCCCTCTGTGTTCTTTCTATCTCTGTGTTTCTCAAATAAAAAAAATAAAATCCTTAAAAAAAAAAAAAAAGAAAGAAAACAATGGGAGCTCTCTCCCTACAACATCATAATATCCAAACCCACATTCTTACAAGTACTAAAATTTGTTGAATTATAATTTTCTCCTGTACAAAAGTATTTTTAGGCTTGAAATGGCTGTGAATCTGTGTTCATAAATAACATACCTCTTACTTTCTAAGATTGAATCCATTCTTTCAAAAAAAATTTAAACACATGAACAAAAATAGTTGTATTTGCTCAATCATTAAAAAGTACAATTTTGGGGACGCCTAGGTGGCTCAGTTATTAAGCTTCTGCCTTCAGCTCAGCTCCCAGAACTCAGGGATCGAGCCCCCCATTGGGCTCTCTGCTCAGCAGGAAGCCTGCTTCTCCTTCTCCCACTCCCCCTGCTTGTGTTCCCTCTCTCGATGTGTGTGTGTGTGTGTGTGTCTCTCTGTCAAATAAATAAATAAAATCTTTTTTTAAAAAGTACAATTTTTTCTGGTATAAAAAATTTTTCTGGTTTTTATGTGTGTTTTGTTTCACCGTATTTATTTCCGTCCATAAAATTAAAGGCTATCGAGATCAAATAAAATCATTTATCTGAAAGTATTTTGCTTGTAAGAACTGACTTTTGTGTATCTAGGGCAGATTTTAGATACAAAAAGTGTGTTCACAAGTTTATTTACAAGTGAGGTTAAAGTAACATGTTCTCTGTGTATCTATTTCACACTATATGTGTAGTGACAGAACTGATGGGAAGTTTTAACTAGATATTATTGAGAAATACAAAATACTTTTAATGGTGATAGTTTAAAATCTAAAAAAACCTACTGACAGATCATTAACTAGTTCTTTTTATGTAAAGAGTCTGTAAGTACATGTATCTTTAAATGTTAGTATGTACACACATCTTTAGTTGCTAATTTAAATAAAAAGCTTTAAAATCCTATCATTGCTCAGGAATAAGATGTCCACAGTGTTCCCCTATACTGGTTGATTTGGGAGAAAGTCCAATAGTTTAGGAGATTTAGCTTCACCTTGATTCATGCAACAACTTAGATGAAAGAAATAATAGCTAATCACAGCGAATTATAGAATTGAAAGGAGAAATTGATATCCTTGCAAGAATCAACAACCCAACTCTGCTCATTCACATCCCAAGCAAATGGGGGAAATGAAAAGGATGGTTCCACCCAGAAATTAGCCCTTCAGGAAGAAAGGAAAGAAGGCAGTTGCCTGACGATGGCTGAGGGACAGCCCAGGACAATCTGTGGAAACATTCCCCCAGCCTCAGGCTCCTGTGATTCTGTAGGATGACAGCAAAAGAAACCATGCTGCTGCTAGAATTGGTATATTCTTTATAATTTTGCCTTGGTTGGCCCTGGCTATCGTTCCCCAAAAATCACCTCACTTACCACGTTTAGGACAAGTGGTAAAGCATCCTTTAGACCCTATGCCTAAACTAAAGTTCTGAACTGATAAGCTGTCACATAGTAAAGAATGATTTAATTTATCTTCCATTCACATAGACTTTTCTCCTAGGAGAATGTGATCAACTTCTATGACAATGACTCAATATAATTCCTTAGAGATTTTGCTACTAAAGTTAAAACCATGCATTTTGATTATAAGCTGGTGTTTTGATTGATGGTCAAGGACTAAAATCCCTCAAAGTATGGCCCTTACTCCAATATAGACTTAATTTCAAATTTTCTCCGAGTCACAACCACTAGCTTTGCAAAATGACTTGCTGTCAAGGTGCCTGTGTTTTATATCATTAATTTTAGCCAGTTGCCTCCAGCTACAGAATACTGGTCTCATCAGTTTGAACATGCGGACATGAGACTGACTGACAACTAAGGCACCCTTTAAAAATCTAATGCACTAAACATTTCATCTCATTATTTTCAAGGGAATTATCATCAAGAATTGTGATAAATTCCCATTGTTTTCACACATACTGCTTTGAACTTTTCTTCTTTGTATCCCATTAAATCCACATAAGAAAGAGTGTCTCAGCAGCCCTTTGCTTTTACACCCACCACATCCAATTATTTGGAAAATGAATGTTTTCAACATCTGAGGATCGAGTCTCATGGGTCATTTGACACTGAAATAAAGGTAGAGAGAAAAAGCTTTTCAGAGCAATTGGTATAAATCTCATTGCATCATACACCTTTGGATCAGACTAGTTAACAGGAACTTCCATAAAAACTGCATGCTGCAGCTAAAATTCAACTTTCACTAGCCAAGTTTTTCTAATCCATTTTCAAGTGCACTTGAAACAATTGGAGCATTAAGGGTCCATATGAAAATCTTCATGTTAATGAGAGATGCAAATCCAAGGTTTGGATGGAACCCAAATAATATGGGTTTCTAAAAGATTTATAGTTGTAGCATAGTTCTTAAGAAAGAGTCCATTAACTAAATTTTAGAGTCTTCAGAAAATGTATTATAGTTTTTATTTCTGCAATGTTGGTTTTAGCTTTTCTATGATAGGTCAAAGTAGAAACTTCAGTCTCACAGAACTTCCTCTCTCTCTTTTTTTTTTAAGGTTTTATTTATTTATTTGACAGACAGAGATCACAAGTAGGCAGAGAGGCAGGCAGAGAGAGAGCGGAGGAAACAAGCTCCCTGCCGAGTAGAGAGCCCGATGTGAGACTCGATCCCAGGACCCTGAGATCATGACCTGAGCCGAGGGTGGAGGCTTTAATCCACTGAGCCACCCAGGTGCCCCAGAACTTTCTCTTTACAGAAAAAAAAAAAGATCAAAAACTACCATGCCTACTACAAGGTATTTACCCAAAGAACACAAAAATACTAATTCAAAGGGATATGTGCACCCTGGAGTTTATAGCAGCATTAACTACAATAGACAAAATATGGAAATAGCCTAAGTATCCATTGATTGATGAATGGATAAAGAATATGTGGTATATATAATGGAATATTACTCAGCCACAAAAAAGAATGAAATCTTGCCATTTGCAATGACATGGAGGGAGCTAAAGAGTATTATTCTAAGTGAAATAAGTTAGAGGAAGAGAAATACCATGTGATTTCGCTCATGTGGAATTTAAGAAACAAAAACAAATGAGCA
Organism: Lontra canadensis; assembly: GCF_010015895.1. Taxonomy (NCBI): domain Eukaryota; kingdom Metazoa; phylum Chordata; class Mammalia; order Carnivora; family Mustelidae; genus Lontra; species Lontra canadensis. Next base: position 94,671,769 of record NW_022630995.1, read on the forward strand.
AAGGGGAACAAAAGAAAGAGACAGACAAACCAAGAAACACTCTTAACTACATGGAACCAACTGATGGTTATCAAGAGGGAGGTGGGGGGGGAAATGAATGAAATAGGCAATGGGGATTAATGAACACACCTGCTATGATGAGCAGTGGGTGTTGTATGGAAGTGTAGAATCACTACATTGTCCACCCGAAACTAGTATTATACTGCATATTCACTAACTGGAATTTAAATAAAAACTTAAAAAAAAAAAGAAAAAACTATTGTGCTCATACATGCAGCACACTGGGCTTCCCCCCTTGTTTTTTCCTATTTTTATTTTCTGTAGAGTTCATCTTGTAAACCAGAATGTTGTTTACAAAACAGAAAAGTGACCAAGTCAGAGTTTTCACACACCCAAGACATTTCTTTTTTTTTTTTTTTTTTTTTAAGATTTCTGTTTATTTATTTGAAAGGGAGAGAGAGAGCACACAAGCGGGGTGGGAGGGGCAAAGGGAGAGGGAAAAGCAGACCCTTTGCCGAGCCAGGAGCCTGATGTAGGTCTGGATCCCAGGACCCCAAGATCATGACCTGAGCTGAAGGCAGATGCTTATTAACCAACTGAGCCACCCAGGTGCCCCCCTCCAAGATATTTCTTGAAATGAATCGGGTGCTTAGAAAAATTCAAGCTATATAAAATATAATGTACTCAAGGAATATGAAATAAGTTTAATATTTAGCTAACCAAAACAGGAAGATAAAGTTTTGCAAAAGACAATCCAGCAGCATATGTTAAGGTAAAAAAAAATAACTGCAAAGACTTTGAGACACTTTTAACCTAAAAATTAAGTACTACTTATTTCCTGTAGGTGCCCACAAAATTTTCAGAAATTGTGTGCCACGTTTCTCAGAATTGTTTGCCACGTTTCTATACCTGCTTAGAAAAACAGTGAAGGGAACAGTAGAAAATGCTAATGGTAATTCTCCTTCACCTGCTGGAGAGAGGACTCAGGCTGAGAGTATGGAGACATGGCCCCCAAGCCCTCCAAGTTGATGGGAGGTGCGTAATCAGAGACAATCCATACTCCTCTGAGCTCAGACTCAGCAGGTCAGGGGATGACAGTAACAAAAGTAGGCTCTTTGAATCTACCTGCCCTCACTACTTTCCCACAGTCTCTCCACAACCAGCCTCTCTGGCAGAATGTTGTAGTAGTCACTAAAAAACCAGAATCCTTTCCTCGCTCTTATCCTGGATTCATCCTCCTTTTCCGTAATTTTCCATTCCTTAGGGTCTAAACACAGCCCTTGTAAAAAGCACAAATCTATGGTGGGGGCGATAGGTCACAGCTCTTGCCACAAGAGGTGAAAGGAGGCGTTACATTAAGAGCTAATGCCTTCTGTAGCATTTTAGCCCTTTGCAGGACCAAGACGGCAGACCAGCAAAAGAAGCAAGACCTGGGAAAGAGCATGCCAGCGCAAAGAGACAGAGGGATTCTGAGAAAGAAAAGGAATTGTTATCAAAAACAGTGTCACAATTTTACCATTCCATCAAAACTGTCTTGCATCACCATCTGGCATATGAGCTATGAGCTGAGCAGAAACTTGGTAGGTGAAGAACCTACCAGAATTTGTGCTTCCTGTACATTAAAAATATCCATAAAAGATTCTACGGGCTACACATCAGATGAGGCTTCTATCTCTCTAAGGCCTCCTGACCTCTCCTAATTGCCCTCAAAGATAGGAAACCTATCATTTACTGGAGAATTTTGAAAAGAAAAAAGCTATCTCATAAGAATTTTCTCTGATGATTCTCTTGACTGCTTCTGTATCTTTTTTTCCCCTGAAAAAGTTTGTGTGTGTTTTGCTAATACTGACTTCTAAAGACCATATTATTATCTCCTTACTAGCTTGTCTCCCCAAATGCACAAAATGCTAATCATACAACTTTGAGCAACACTTTTTTTTTTAATTATGTTCAGTTAGCCACTGTATAGCACATAATTAGTTTTTGGTATAGTGTTCAATGATTCATTAGTTAAATATAACACCCAATTGAGGAAGACTTTTTAAATGTATGCTGAATTGTCTTCAATCATCTAGGAAATAAACAAAAATTCACAAAAGTAAAAAACATGACGGACAAAAGAAAATATACCCAACTAGGAACTCAGAATCTGTCAGGTTTTCATGTTATTTCTAAATTCCTTTTGTGATATGGCACCCAACATAACAATAATCATTAGACCATGTAGTTTGCACAGAAAATGGAAGATGATTCAATGTGATCTAACAACCAATATATTTTTCATTATTCATGGAGTAAAACTAAGAGCAGCAAAACTGCAGGAAGCAAAAACAAACAAACAAACACCTAATGGTACTGATACAATGAATGATTTCGTGAATATATTAAGCCGTAACATTTACCCCAACAACTAAAAATGCAGTAAATAGCATATAGAGAACTACAGGTTAGATGTTCTCAAAATTTAGACCCATGATCAGGAAAGTAAGACCTTTCCCAAAATTTCAACTAGTCACATCATTTTAGAAAATAGTCATCAGCATTTATTTAGGGCTAGGTCTCTTCTCATCATATCCTTAAACTTTATCATGACCCTGAGAACTAGGTATTATTACATCTTCTCAAAATAGGAGGAAATTAAGGCTTAAAAGAGGTTAGGGATTTGCCAAACATTACACATTATTAGGTGCCAGGGCTATTTCTAACAATTTCTTTAAACCTGCTCCATAGGGGCGCCTCGGTGGCTCAGTGGGTTAAAGCCTCTGCCTTCGGCTCAGGTCATGATCCCAGGGTCCTGGGATGGAGCCCCACATTGGGCTCTCTGCTCAGTAGGAAGCCTGCTTCTTCCTCTCTCTCTGCCTACCTCTCTGCCTACTTGTGATCTCTGTCAAATAAGTAAATAAAATCTTTAAAATGATCACTACATTCTTCTCTAAAAACAAACAAACAAACAAACAAACAAAAAACCTGCTCCATAAACAATAGAAAAAGTATTATGTGAGCCCCACTTATGGATATATTGCCCCAATCCAATCAATATGGCCAGAGTATTGGCTTATGAGCACCACATGACTGACACAGTACCAAGCACCTCACATACTTTTTCTCATTTAATCTATAGAGTAACTTTAAGAGAATATCTTAGGCCTTCAGGCTGCTATAATAAAATACCACAGACTAGTGGCTTATAGGCAAAGGAAATTTATTTCTCACAGTTATGGATGCTGGAAGTCCAAGATCAGAGGGCCAATATGACCTCCTTCAGGTTGCAGACTGCTGACTTCTCACTGCACCCCCACGTGGTGGAAGAGACAGGGGAGCTTCCTGGGGTGTCTTTAATAAGGGCATGAATCCTATCCATGAGGGCCCAATCAACTCCCAAAACTCCCACCTCCTAAACCATCACTCTGGGCTTTAGCTTTTCAACATATGAATTTGGGTGGGAGAGGGACACATTCAATCTATAACACACAGTTACTTATGATTTCTAGTTATAAAGATGAGCTAACCAAGGCTTGGAGAAGTAGCTTCCCCAGAGGCACACAGCTACTAAGTGGCAAAATCAGGACTGAACCCAGTCTGTCAGCCTGCAAAAGTTGTGCTCCTAAACCACTTTGCAATACCGCCTACTCTTTAAGTCTACTAGGCAGCAAATAAAGAAGTAAACTGTCTTTTATCATAACAAAAGGTGAGCTAAAGGCTTGAAGAAAAACCAGTTAATACCAATGGGGTATTGGGTAGTTTCATCAGTCCTATTGTGAAGAGAAAGTGCACAACCCTCTTTTTTTTTTTTCTTGATGTCATATATTCCTAGAATTAAAGAAAATCAGATACAATGAAAATGAAAACTTACTTCTCTTGAGAAATACTCCAATTCCATTTTCACCAGAACTTTCCCATTTGTAACTTGCTTCCCCAAGTAGATTTATACAAAGAGGGGTACCTGGGTGGCTCAGTCATTAAGCATCTGCCTTAGGCTCAGGTGGTGATCCCACGGTCCTGGGATCGAATCCCACATCGGGTTCCCTGCTTGTCCGGAAGCCTGCCTCTCCCTCTCCCACTCCCCCTGCTTATGTTCCTCCTCTTGCTATCTCCCTCTCTGTCAAATAAATAAATAAAATCTTAAAAAAAAAAAAGATTTATACAAAGAAAATGAGGTTATGTTCTGCAGAGATGACTAGTTTATGTATCTGGAAAAGTTGTATCTTCCTTTGCAAATGGTTTAAATGGTTTATAATCCACACCCCGTGCATTGATTCATTGTGAACAAACCACTGAAGACAGTATACCCCTGGATAAACCGACAAAAACCACAAACAAGTTTCTGGACCAGCAAAACTGTGGATGAAATCATGGGCCATGAATCCAATAGAATAGCTTAGCTTAAACACCCACTCAGTATCCCCCAGAGCAAAGCAATGGTTTTAAAAGAGGGCTCTGGAAGTGAACTCTCAGTTTTGAGTTCTGGCTCTGATATCTAGCAGCCATGCAACCTTGGGAATCTGTTTAGCTCTACTCTGCCTCAGTGATCTTACCTATAGAATGGGAATAACAGGGCACCTGGAAGGCTTAGTTGGTTGAATGACTGCATTCATCTCAGGTCATGAACCTGGAGTCTAAGGACCGAGACCCGCATCAGGCTTCCCACTCAATAGGGAGTCTGCTTCTCCCTCTGACCCTCCCCTCTCTCATGCTCTCTCTCTCATTCTCACTTCCTTAAATAAATAAAATCTTTTAAAAAAAAAAAAGAATGGGAATAACAGAAATCTTACAGAGTTCTCCTAAGTAATAGAACCTTCATATGGTATCCTAAAGCTTAAGTGAATTAATAATGAAACTTTTATAGCAGTGCCTGCCATATAGTGATTTTTCAAAAATTTTTGGTCCATAAGCACCTCAGTCTTAATTGATTAGGAAGCCATCCTATGGAATCTTCAAACATTTTCTGTTTTATTTTCATTTCTGGGTCTCTGTGAAGTGACAAATGACAGAGAATGCCACTTATAGTTCATAGCTCATCCAACCACATATTCAGCCAACCTAAAACCAGTTTTTCAAACTTCCATGATCAACCTGAATAGGCCGTTATTTTAATTCCTTAAATTGAATCAAATTCTATTTTACAAAGTTGAAATGAAACAGTCATACAATCTCTTTCCCTCACTTGAAAGTTTAGTGACTGAAACAAGAAAAAAAATGCTGGCTTTACATTCCACTAAGATGGTGATTAACAAAATCCTTAACCAAATATTCTGAATAGGACAGAGCAGTTATTTCATAAACTCAGAGGCTTTCAACTCTGGGACTAACCCCTTGACAATTTCAATGTTTTGAATGGACTTGTGAGGGAAAAAAACGTGTTCAAAACTACAATAGGGCAAACATGAAGACAGCTTTAAAGCAGTTTAAAAATGCAGTGTAAGGTTACCTTTGAAAAAAACACACTGCCAAGGAAACATACACATGTTTTATATCTATTTATTTAGCAACCGTGGATGTACACGATTTTTACTACAAGATGTTAACAGTAGTCAGCTCTAAGAGATTTTTAACTATCTGCTTCATGCTTTCTGAACAGTCCTCATTTTAGATAAGATTTAAATTAGAATTAGAAAAAAACTATTTTCATTTTAGAAAAGAGAAATAGGAACACTAATAGAATTTTTTGGAGTCATCCACATTCTGATGTATGAGAGAAACACAAAATGATGCTTTTCCTTTCAAATAATCAATGTGTGATCATTGATGGTGTGGCCACTTTGGGAGCCCTTGGAATGGTCAGATGGAAATGACCTTGAATTAGGTGGTGTCCATGAAATTAAAACACTTTAAAAAACAGGCTGTTAGATTACCACCCTCTTAGTGTAGATTACATACTCTGAACTGATCAGAAACTGGAGTTCAGTTCATTGGGGGTATGATTCCTTCCCCAAGAACGGGATTCCTGCCTTATGCTAGCTAGGATCACTTTAAAATACCACCCAGATAAACAATGTCTTTCACTTATGAATTCCAACTGATTGCCGGGGAACTTCAAAGTCCTAGCAACACTGTTGCTATAGCAATGCAACCTGATTAGATATTCTTAGCAACCAGCCACAACTCACACCCACGGTCCCTTCATTTATTCCAAGAAGAATAATGTTGACATTCCAATTTTTAAAATATTCAGATCTCAGTGATAGACATCTATGCTTGAGAGGCCTGTGAGATCCAGTGGAATAGAGTTAATAAATAATGCACCTGGGCCTTGAACACATCCTGTAGGCATACATTAAGCATGTAGAAAAGTGTATTGTACATAGTAGTAAGTAAAGAAGGATTTCATTTGGCCCTTGGAGTACATATATGTAAATAATGGCAGAATCCTTGAATTTTATATTTTAGTAGCTGAAGTTTACACAATTTGTCTGAAAAGCATGTATTCCTTCATACTGAATTAATAAAGATGATAAAATTACATTTGCAACAACAAACAACAACAATTTGACATTTTGATTCTAACCCTCTCTTTGGAACTGGCATCACACTGAAAAACCACAGGGACTATTGAGAAAGAGGGTACGATTTATTATAAGAGTACATAGCAGAAGTGTGGCCTTGATATCACACATGCTTAAGTCAGAGCTGATTTGAGGGGCTGTTGAGTTACTGCTCTGAAGGGAAGGATCTGTCACATTCTGAGCAGAATAAGATTTGAAGACTAAATTCTGGAGTTATCCCAAGGCTGATCTTAATCAGGAAGGTCAGATGATCAAACCTATGAAGGCTCAGAGAAGACAATGACAGCCCAGAAATCTGCAAATACAACCCATGCTTCTGTAATTAAATGAAGGATGCTTTTCTACAAGCACAGATCCTGAACCATTCTGTTTTGACATGGAAAATAAACCAAATACACTCTCCCCATCCCCTGAGTGGCTACATTTTAGTAGTTAATAATCCAATCTCTCTATCTACATATGTGGTTTCTTTTATAAATTGAGTAGTGAAAAGGAATTAAGGTAGAAACCAACCAGAAGCAAAGATACACTTTATTGTTGTTGTCATTGGCTTTAAAAATTATTAAATTTGAGCCACGAGTTTTGATGTTATGAAAATAATTACTCTCAGCTAAGCTATAGAATTAGGAAGCTCTTTTGAGAAGTCTTCAATTTCAGTAAGTTACTGTAAAACATCAAATCTATATAAAAATATGCATAAAAATTTTTTGTACATCCCTTATATAACAATTCAATGCTGCCTAAGAAAATCATCAGAAATGTGTACAAATACACAGCTAGAAGAATGTTCATCCCAGCAGGCTAAGATAAATACTTTAAGTGGAGACAGTCTAAATATATAAAAATGTGGCTTTAATTATGGTGCTTTGTACCATGAAATATCATTTCCCAATCCCCCTTACCTATGATCTTAAAATCTAAAAAATGCCAAAAATCAAAAGTTTATATATAACCTAAATGGCAGAAAAATCCAATCTCACTAGAACTCATCAGACACCAAAAGCTAATTGAAAGTGAGACTATTCAGAGTTATTCACTGATCTCACACAGTGTGATTATTCTTATGCTTCACTGTAGAAATATTCATGTGTTTGATTATACGGTGCTGCTCCAGACACTGCTGAAAATGTTTTCAAATAAATGTACTTAACCATAGTATTTCAAAAGTTCAAAAAAATCTGAATTCTAGGGGCACCTGGCTGGCTTAGTCAATGAAGCGTTGACTCTTCATCTCAGCTCAGGTCTCAGTCTCAGGGTCCTGAATTCAAGCCCCACTCTGGGCTTCACACCCAGCCTACTTTAAAAAAATCTGAATTCTAAAATATCACCACAAGAGTTCTCTATTAAGAATTTCAGACATTCATATTTAGTGGAAAAATACATGTTAAAAACTGTGTGGACAGCTAGCGTCCCCTCTACCTGAAATATTCTCTCCCTGACTCTTACATGGTTTGTCCCTTCTCATCCTTCAGATCTGAACTTACAAATCTCCTCCTGAGTTCATTCCCATCTACCACAACTAAAGAGGACCCCTTGGTAGACTGTCCATCTCATGTGCATTTATTTCCCTCACAGCACTTACCACAACCATTGATGAACTCATTTGTTTCTTCACTTGCACATCCAGTGGCTATCTCCCCCAACTAGGCCAAGACAGAGACCTTATCTGTCTTGTTAATTAGAATGGTGACAGCATCTAGCACAATGTCAGGCACCTAGTCTGTGCTCAGCATATATTTGTTGAATGAATAACTGAGTAAACAAATGAGTTTTTGTAAACACGTGTGCATTAAAAGATGAAAAAAGACCCAATTTAACAATTTGGTGGAAGTACGTAGGGGTATTTTCTTTTTCCCCTTTGGGGTTTATCTTTATGTGTGAAATTTTCTGTGAGAAAATAGAGGGAATGATTTTTAAGTGATCAGTATATTAGTGATTGAATTGATTCACATTATACCAAACACATCCCTCAAAGCACTTATCATTGCAAAAAGTACCCAATCTTCCTGCTATCAAGAATTTCTTCAGTCAAGATCACAAAGAGCAGTTCTTCCAAAATGAGAAGCAGGCAAAATAAAAGTGAAAGATAAAAGTAAACCCCAGCAGAGGTTCCACATTTCTTCTTTTGCTTCCACCATGTGTAAATTATTGTTATTTGTTCTTCTATGATAGCAGGGGTGTGTGTATGTGTGTGTGTGTGTGTGTGTGTGTGCACGCGAAATCTCTCCTAACAATGAAGCCTTGGAAAACAGGGAATCTGACAAATCTTTGGGTTCATTTATGAGGATAAGATGAGAGTTAGAACCACATACCTACTTTATTAAGGCAAAACATTTCTTCAATATACAATTAAGCATTTCCAGAAATGATTTATCACAGCGACTTACTGTGGATTACTTTATAAAGGACATATAACAATCCAGTGCTAAAAATTCCAAAATCATTCCTAAGACTTTCTACCCTCAGGAGAGCTCCAGCACTGAGCAAGAGCATGCACTGGGCATCCCCTGACCCAACTGCATGTCAGTCACATTTACATAAAACATTCTCAATATGTTTTTCTTCAACCTCCAGACATGTTTTCAGATGAACTACCTTTAAATTTCCTGGTGTTTGCAGAATTTTTGCATACTCTGTTTTGTATTTATTGTGTCTTTTCCAGATTAACAACTGGGCCCTTTGTTTTAAATTTGGAGATACCTCAACAAAAAAAAAAGGATCTGGGGAATGAAGAAACACACACCAAACCCATAAAAATATAATAATAACTGATGTCGGGCACCTGGCTGGCTCAACCCATAGAACATGTGACTCTTGATCTCAGGGCTGGGAGTTCACAACGCACGTTAGGCATAAACTTACTCATAGGGGTGCCTGGGTGGCTCAGTGGGTTAAAGCCTCTGCCTTCTCAGCTTGGGTCATGATCCCAGGGTCCTGGGATCGAGCCCCGCATTGGGCTCCCTGCTGAGCGTGAGCCTGCTTCCTCCTCTCTCTCTCTGTCTGCCTCTCTGCCTACTTGTGATCTCTGTCAAATAAATAAATAAAATCTTTAAAAAAAACTTACCAATAAAAAAAATAAAAAGAACTAATGTATATCTAAAACAGTTCCAGATCTTCTGGACACTCGAGTTTCCAGAATACATGTAAATCAAAGAACAACCTGGATTTGCCATTGTTGTGAGGAAGCCATTGGACTCCACATCCACCTCATGTAGCTCTTGTTCTAATTCCAGTAGCAGCTCCAAGAAACAAAGCCAACAAACAAGCAAAAACCTCACTAACCAGAACAGTGTTCTCCTTTCACTGCATCTCCACATGTTCATCATTTAAAATCTTGGGTTAAGGCACAGTGGAAGAAACCAGTTCCTGACAGCCCTCCAAGTAGACATCTGTGGGCAGGTGTGTTGCATTGTTATTTAAAACACGCTGGTTTGGACAAATTGAATTCTTTCTCTGAGGCCCCTTAAGTGAGGCAGCTGAAGATCAGCAGCTGCAAGTTTTTTGCTTTATTCCCCGGCTTGTCTTTGTTAGCTCTGGTCACTGAGCCCTTTTCCCTAATAAACAGATTCAGTCTGTGGGGCAGCTGGACGGGATTGCTCCTATTCACCACAGAGTCCAATCTGCCGCCAGCCAGCAAGGATTGTGCTTACTTGAAGTAAGGGAGTGTCTGAAATGCTGCATAATAAAATCACTCCATGAATGATACAAAATTGAAAACGACCCCTTGGTTCAACAATTTCTGCCCTGTGATCTCCAAACAGTATTTGGATTCATTTATTCCACAGTAAGGCCCTCAATAACAAAGGCCTATTTCAGGGATCCCAACTTCGTCACAAGCATGAATTAAACTGAAATTCTTATATCACCTACTTTATTTTGTTTTTTTGTAAGTGCCTTTCAAAATTTTAGCCTAAAATTCGCTTATAATCAGAGGTCACAAATATTCTTTCTGGTATGAGAATTAAATTTCCTGTCTAAAAACTCCAGTCCTAACTAAAACTAAAATAACATTTCCACTGGCAATAAAAACTAAATTCTAAGGTCAGTCGTGCAAAAACAAACAGATGGTGATCATGTGAGGTTTTTCTCTAACAAATACAAGACTTAGGTACAATAAACTCCACTTAACTGCTTTTAAAACACAATAAAGTGTAGCACACATTGCTTTAAGCAGTGTACAGAGTCCTGTGCAACTGAGAAATCCTGAAACCCCAACCTTGTTTATTTTCAGTAAAAACATAGTTTAAAAGGAAAAATAAGAAAATTCCATTCAGGGGGAAAAAATGCAAAAAATTAAAAAGTGAATGGTGTGGGTACAACACTGCCAGGATAAAACTATTCTAAGAGGTAAGAATTGGGGTGCCTGGGTGGCTCCAACAGCTAAGCGTCTGCCTTCGGCTCAGGTCATGATCTCCAGATCCTGAGATCGAGCCCCCTTTGGGCTCCCAGCGTAGAGGGGAGTCTGCTTCTCTCTCTTCCTCTGCCTCTACCCCAGCTTGTGCTCTCTCTCTCTCTCTCTCTCTCTCAAATGAGTAAATATAATCTTAAAAAAAAAGTAAATATTAAAATGGCACATAATGGCGGCTCCAAAAATGAAAATGTATACTGTTCCTGAAACTAGAGGCTGACAGAGATGGACTGGAATGGGTGAACTCACTAGCCTAGATTTACATGGTCTTCAGAAGCGGCATTTTGCAATTCCCAAAGGCTGCATTTTCTTTTTTTTTTTTTTGATGCCACATTACAATATGACAGTATTGTCTCATATTTAGTTGGCAATCCATTCCAATGCTGGTGTTCATTTTAGCTATGCTTATGCTTATATAACATCATCTTATTTATTCACTTTCATCTCTGTGCTTCTGTTTTTAAAATCTTAATGCTGTACTTCAAGGTACAAACTTCTTCAACATCAATACATTCAATATGCATGTTCTGTTTGGCAACCCATGTCATTAATTAAATGCAGTGTGATTCTACATAATATTTCCTTACATCGAAGTCTTTTAGAGTTCTTTCTCTGAGGAATACTTTCCCTCTGGGATGGGGAGAATAAAACACTCTCAAGGAAGCACGTGGGGAAAAAAAGACATCCCCACCCATTTAGGCACATGGTACTGTGGGGATCCTATGATGGAACTATTGATTATACACAGTTTCTCTGTGTAGTTGTCAGGTACAAGTAAATCTTTGGGGACTCATGGCCAGGGCCAGACTTAGCCACCTGCTTCTCCAGGACAGCACAGCACGTAGCCATATGTGTGCGAACTCCATTCTGAGAAGCTTAATGCTTACTCTGCTCCCCAGAGGCCAAGATGAAGGTCAAATATTTACACTAACAGCTCTACAAAACCATCAAGTCAGGTAATTCCATATAGTACATATATTTTTTATTTTTCTGATAAGCTAAAATAAGTGAACATTTGATCAAAGCATCTACTCTAAAAGACATAATTGACTTTTTTTTTAAAATAAGTGTTTTGAAAAGCAATGTGTGATATATAAGCAATATATGCTGCGTCAGTAATTTCTTAAGACCATTTACTTTCGCAGGCTAAATAAAACGCTAGCATTTCAGTTTCCAAATAGAAGATACGAAGGGTAGACATTTTCCTTCTAAATTTTCTACTAATTGTTAGCAATTTTTAATGTCTGTAGTTTCTAGAGAAATGTATTTGTCAGATTCACCATGGATTCATGACAGTCCTGTACGTTTGAAACAAAATGGAGGGAGAACCTACACCTAAAGATGGTGAAATGATGATTTTTCTAAATCAAAAGTCCCTTTAATTTTAAATTTAAAATTTTATTTACATTTTAAAATAGGAAATACCTTAACACCCCAGATGTATCTGTGAATTAAATCCTCACACACGGAATTGCTGGATGAAACCATTGGATTTGTAATTTTTGTAGGCATTACCAAATTTCCCTCTATAAAAGTTGTATTCATTTACACTCCTACCAACAATCTAAGAGAAAAGATTGTTTTCCCACATCTTTTAACACAAAATGTTTTTGTATTTACTAATCTGAAAAATAATAAATGGTATCTCACTGTGTTTCAAAATGTACTATTCTCGTGCTTTTATTCTTATGTTGAAGAGACATTTATATTTCCTTTTCTGTTAACTATCTCCTCCTTTATTTTACCTATCTTTATTTGTTCATAGCACTTTTTCTTATTGATATGTGAGAGTCCTTTATATATTAGGTAAACTAGCCTTATGTCTGTGATATGAATTACAAATATTTTCCCCTGATTTGGAGATTATTTCTTGAATTTTACTTATGGCAATCTTTGCATGCAGAAATTATTTACAAGTAGTTATCAATTTATGAAACTCCTTTCTTATAACTTATTGTTTTTATATCATATAGTTAGAAAGCTTTTCCCTACTCGAATTTTATAAAGATTTTTCTATAGCTTATTGAAGTATTTCTTTTATGCTTTCATTCTTCACATTTAAATCTTTAATTCAATGCCACTTCTTGTGGTGTCACATAAGATTATTTTTTCAAAACTGATCATAGTCTGTATAGCAATTATTGGTCTCCAGAGACCAGAGATGCTACCTTAATCATATACTCAATACTCATATGTATCTCAATCTATTTGAGCTTCTATTTCCTTCCATTGGTTTGTATCTTTTTCTATTACAATACCATGTTCTATGTTTTAGAATGGTATAGTATTTTTAAATATCTAGTACTTTATATATCTAATATAATATTTTTAAAATATTTGAAATATCCAGGCTAGTCTTCTTCCCTTCACATATTATTCTCCTTTTCCAGCAATTCTTGGTCAATTTTTGATTATTTTTCATTTGAATGTTAGATTCAATTTGTCAGGCTCAAAAAAATAAAGAAAAAAAACAGTAATACTATTTTTGGAGGTATGTTAAATATACAGATTAACTTAGGAAAAATGTATACAACATTGAATTTTCCTATGTGAAAACATGATGTGCCTTTCCATTTGTTCACATCTCCTTCTGAGGCCTTGGGAATACATATAAAACTTTTTCATTAAAAAAAGTATATATTAATGTATAAATAAAAACTTTTTCATTTCTCATTCTGTTTATTCTTAGTCATTTTATCTTTTATGTTGCTATTGTAATTGAGGGTGCAAAGAAGTGCAAGATAAGATTTCCATACGCAAATAAAACACACAGGTTACTAAAACCGCTAAAATAAAATGCAATACATGGCATAGAAAACTCAGTAAATGCATGCTACAGGAATGGGATCACGGAGATGACTGCAGAGAAGAGAGTCACCTAAAGGATAAATAGGTGTCTCCCAATAGACAAAGAGGCGAACGCACTTTGGACGGAGGAGTTTGTACAGAAAAGCAGAGGCCAGAAAGAAAGCGGTAACTTGATGTATTGCAAACAGCTTCCTAGAGCAAATCTGTCAGACTCAGACAGAGTGGGAGGAGATGAGGCTGAGAAGGTGGGCAAGGGCCCCCATCACAACGGGGATTTACATCCTGCCAGGGTGTTTGGGCTTTACAGACACTGAGGGTAAAAACAGACGAGGTCCAGAAAGGGACTAATTGGGTAATTAGGAAAACAGAGGTTATTTCCATTTTCAAGTTTCCTACCTTGACAAATGTCTGAATGACAAAGGTCTGAAATAAGGAGATCAAGGAATGGATTAAAGAGATGCTTAGGAAGTAGAATTTTAGGACTTATAAATGACAGAATATGGAAAGTAAGAGAGAGGATTCCAGCTTTTGGCGTGAGCACATGCCTGGCCAGAAGGAGAGAGAGGATATAGACAAATAAAGGGAAATGAAACACACTGTTACAGTCAACATACTCATTTGGTGACATTTTTTCTCACATTCACCCCCTGAGAGCTGAGGGAGAGGACAGAAGCCTGACAAGAGAACACCAGGAAATCCCAAATATTGAGTGTCAGGTGGAGAAAGGAAATCCTTGCAAGGCTGACTGAGAAATGACCAGACTAGTAAGTGGAATTTACTCAGTGGTGTCCCAGAATCCTGTACAGGATCAAATTCATAAAGAATGCATGGTCACTAGAATCAAAGGTAAAACAATATTTGAATAACTTTCACCCAATCAAAAACATAGGGACATTTGAAATGCTTTGAATCTGGGGTGGAAAGGAGAAATCTTAGTTAAATATTTAGTAATCTGACACAGTCCTAGAATATTTAAGAATACATCAACCATTGATCACAATCTTCCCTTTGGAAGTTTTGCTTTACGATTCATGTTTTTTCTTTATAATGAAGGTATTTTTATTAATAGCTATTTATAAAGGTCTACATTATTATTAAGGAAAAGTGAAAGGGAGCAAGAAAATGCATTGAGAAGGAGAAAGATTTTCAACATTCATCTCAAACATGAGCTCAAAATATTGTAGAAATTATTCCTGTGTCTTTTGTAAATAATCAGAAAAAATATATATAAAAAAGTAGACATTCTGGGGTGCCAGGGTGGTGCAGTTGGTTAAGCGACCAACTCTTAGTTTCAACTCAGGTCATGAACTCAGGGTCTGGAGACTGCGCCCTGCGTGGGGCTCTGTGCTCTGTTGGGAGTCTGCTTAAGACTTTGTCTCCCTCTCTCTCTGTTCTCCCCACCCCGGCTCTCTCATGCTCTCAAATAAATAAATAAATAAATCTTTAAAAAAATAATAAAAGTAGGCATTCTTCTTCACAGTGATGACAATACGGGTAATGAGGAGGATGATCATGATATCAACAATCCTAATGTCATTGTTTAGTCATGAAGCCTGTAAAGAGGAGCCATGTAAAGGTACTGGGAGTTTTCCATCAGAAAGGATGAATACCCAGTTTTTGTATCAACATGGACAGGACTGGAGGAGATTATGCTGAGTGAAATAAGTCAAACAGAGAGAGTCAATTATCATATGTTTTCACTTACTTGTGGAGCATAAGGAATAACACGGAGAATGGAGATGGAGAGGAGAAGTGAGTTGGGGAATTGGAGGGGGAAACAAACCATGAGAGACTGTGGACTCTGAGAGACAAACTGAGGGTTTTGGCGGGGGGGTTGGTTTGAGCCTGGTGTTGGGTATTAAGGAGGGCACGTATTGCATGGAGCATTGGGTGTGGTGCATAAACAATGAATTTTGGAACACTGACAAAAAATTAAATTAAATTTTTTTAAAAAAAGGTACTGGGAGTTCTGAGTGGATTTACTTGTTATGTGAACTGCCTACACTTTCTCACCAGAACCTGTGGGCACACATCTAGTTTTCCTGGTTTACTCAAAATGTAAATATTTAGTTTTTCTCAACTTCTATTCTAGTCTCAACTTTTAAGGATTTTTTTCACATCATTCTACATCCCTGAAAAATTTGAAGATCACTGATCAGATTACCTTCCTCCATAAACAACATTGGTTGGTATAGTATGATGGGGAAACTACTGGACAATAAATTGAAAAAAAAACACAAACTTTGGGCCACCTGGCTGGATCAGTCAATAGAGCTCCCCAGGGGTGTGAGTTCAAGCCCCATGCTGGGCACAGATCTTAACTTTTTTGTTTTCTAAAAGGAAGGAAATATTTTTAAAAAGCAAAAAGAAAAGAAGAAAGAAAAATAAACTTCACTCTCAATTGCACCAACTTAAGTTATTGAATAAGTCCCATTATCTCTCTAGAAGTCAGTCATTTCTTAGACCGTCCAGATATCACATCCCCAAATTAACTTTGCTACAATATTTGCCAAGAAAAACCTTAGAATTCTAGGAGCCTTGAATAAAATTAAAGTCCACAGCAAAATACTTCATATTTGGCATTATGACAGTTATATGTGAGCACTTCTTCTTTCTTTTCTTTCTTATTTATTTATTTATTTATTTGATGAAGAGGAGGAGAAGGTGGGGATCAAGAGGAGGACTTTGATAAAATTTCCTACTCCTTTTGCAGTACAACATTTTAGGTATTCTTTAATGAACACTGCAGAGGAAAATGGGAGAGGTGTAATGCATGACAGGAAATTATTTTAATGTTCAAAAAGGCATAATGCACATATATGTGGCATTTTGTATAATACATGTCTAACAGTATCTAATTATTCCTAATTAATATGTATGTATTTTGGGGGCGCCTGGGTGGCTCAGTGGGTTAAGCCGCTGCCTTCGGCTCAGGTCATGATCCCAGGGTCCTGGGATCGAGCCCCACATCGGGCTCTCTGCTCAGCGGGGAGCCTGCTTCCTCCTCTCTCTCTGTCTGCCTCTCTGCTTACTTGTGATCTCTGTCTGTCAAATAAATAAATAAAATCTTTAAAAAAAAATTTAAATATGTATGTATTTTGTACATATACAAGTATGGAGACAAGACTACTTTTGCTAAATTGATAGTCATTTTTTGGATTTTGATGTGCAATTATAATACATGTGAAGAAGAACATATACAGAAAGATTTCTCCAAATTAATTTCAAAGTGTGTTCATGTTCTGCAAGATGAAAATGAGGCATTTTTTTGAATTTTTAAAAAAGGTGCTGTAATCAAATATGTTTAGCCAATATTGTGTACTATGTGGTTATCTTAGAGATTAAAAATTCAGCGACATATGAAAGGTTCTGAGAAATCCTACAGCAGAGGAAACTGTTCAACTTTGTTTAACACACGGTTACCAAATTTATTTAATGAGACACTCTAATTTTTTTTAACCAACCTCCTTTTAATATCCCATGCACCTCTTGTGCTCTGTACAGCACCGTTTGGGAAAAGTTGATCGATGCAATGTGTCACAAATACACAGCAGCCATTTATAAAATAAAAGACAGTACCCCCAAAAACAAAAGATGAAATTAATTAAAACAAACCAAAACAAAAAGACACCCAGCACTGACTCTAAACTAGGCTTGCTGAGCACTTTTTTTCTCATTCACTAACATTTCAACATGAAAGTCATCCTGGAAAACCCAGCAAATTCATATGATGCATGTGGCTGAGATGGAATGAAAGGCGAGGACACTTCTGGCAAATGGATCCAACTATTACAGTTGTTAAAGACCATCACTCATTTTGGGTACAAAGCCTCTTCTGAATTATACCCTAAGGGCTCAGTGGGTGAGGAGAAAATTGCACCTATAAGAAGGCAGGCATAATTGACTTCTGCTTGAAAGAGTCAGTTTGCCCTTGGCAAAACAACCAAATGTACCTTGAAAGTGGCTATTATTTATTATCACTGGATTACCTAAGATTTACGAAACACTCACAATGTGTCAGACTCTGTATAAAAATATTAGTCTCAACTAACAGAGTTTGTATAATTCCAGTAGCTTTTAAGAATAAAATATGAAGAATTAAGACCATCCTAATTAGGACATGCCAAAAAGATGACCTTTGTATAAGCTGCAATTTCCTACACCCTATCTAATCAGACAAAGTAGTCAATGGCACCAATGTTTTGTGAAAACTGACCCCACAATTAGAAAATAATAGCCAAAACATTTGTGTACGCATATACTGTGGGAAAAGGACACAATGCTACATTCTCCCAAAACAGGGAATTTCTATTGAGTCTTTTTCAAGTATTTAGCTAGAAATGGGGAAAAAAATCCAAGTCAGTTGATGGAGACATCACCTCTGCATCAGAAGTGTTCCAAGTGAAGAGGTGGTTGTGTCTGTTAAGCATATTTTACATCAGTAGTGTTGAGGGAGGGGGACTGCTGGAGTTGGTCTGTCAGAAATTCCGTGGAACCGGGATGTACATGCAATTTGAAATGTTTACACTGCCTTACCACAGGAAAATTAATTTCATCATAATTTTGACCAGTGAAAATACATGCCAGACAGAGAGCCCAAACGCATTATGAGAGAACCCTAAAATTTAGGTGGATTAAAATAAATGAAGTATTCTGAAAGTTAAGTGAATGGCACAATAAAAGGAACTACTACTGTGTGGTATAAGCATAGGACATGTTTTATATGAGTATATATGTTTTCCTTTTTTAATATTGTTTTATTGAGCTATAATTGATGTACAATAACCTGTGTATAAAAAGCACAATTATATGAGTTTTAATGAATAGACATACCTGTAAGCTTCTACCACAATTAAAATAATGAACATTTTCATTACTTTCTGTCAAATTACAAAACTAAAACAATTCAGTAATGGGTTCAATGTCCTTTCTTCAAGGGGACACAGCACATGGATTCGGGGAGCACTGTGCCTCACAAGCAGTGGCACACTCTTCTGATTGGATTTTGGGTACAAGTCGGTTTTAAAGAGCGTTAGAAGAGGTCTACATAGAGAAACAGGGCATGATTAGCTAGGAAGTCAGGATTTCCTTATAAGACCAGAAAGGTCCTGTTTTCTAAGTAAGGGAGACTAGACAAAGCTGAGCTGGAGGACTATGATGTGTGTCGGGTTTCCTTGACAGGGAGGCATCTGTAGCAACTGCAAACGGAGTTAGGTTTGGATTTGTGACATGGGCCGGGCCACTGGAACTGCCTCCTTTCTGTGGGTCCTAATATATAAATTAACCTCATCATCCCAAAGGCTTCCTCATAGTCTTTTGTAATCTGTCTCTACCTACTCTGGTCCTTGTCCCCAGGAACTCACTGTTCTGCTTTCTGTCACTAGAGAATAGTTTGTACTTTCTAGAATTGTATATATGTGGAATAATGCAATATGTGTTTGTTTTATGCCTGACTTGTTTCACTTAGATACTTTTTTTGAGATCATCTGTGTTGTATGTATCAATAGTTTACTTTTCTTTTTCTTTTTCTTTTTTTGTTACCCATTTACTAGTTGATGAGTTGTCTCAAGTTTGGGGCTATTATAAAAAAAGCTGCTATAAATATTTGCATACTAGTCTTTGTATAGATTCATGTTTTTCTCTTTTTTTTTTTGATTCATGCTTTTCTTTATCTTGGGTGAATATTTAGGAGTGAAATGGCTGGATATGATAAATGTATGTTTAACTGTTTAAGAAACTGTCAAATTGTTATGGACAGTAATTGTTCTATTTTACAGCTGGTGGCAGCTGTATATGAAGTTGGAAAGGAGGTGAAATCCTCACCATACCCAGAAAAACAGATCGTCCTATGAAAAACCCAGTTTAGGGGCGCCAGTGTGGCTCAGTGAGTTAAAGCCTCTGCCTTCGGCTCAGGTCATGATCCCAGGGTCCTGGGATTGAGCCCCACATTGGCTCAGCAGGGAGCCTGCTTCCCCTTCTCTCTCTGCCTGCCTCTCTGCCTACTTGTGATCTCTGTCTGTCAAAATAAATAAATAAAATCTTGAAAAAAAAATTTTAAAAACCCAGTTTATATATCACAAAGAATTTTTTTCTAAACATTTCAATTTTTTATTACATATAAATATAATTTGATTATGGACTCCTACATTTTCCATCTTTCAGTTATTACCTATTATGTAGGGCAGAAAGTCAAGAATAAATAGCTCCTTGCTTCACTTTGACTTTCAAATTAGAATTCAGTTTGTGTGAATGCTAAAATGTTCCTTTCGAAATTCAGATTTTATAGAAATAGGCAAAGTCCTTCCACTACCAAAAGTTTATATTTACACACCAAGAATAAGGTTTGGGGAATATAAAGTATACTTGGAGGAACAAAATATAAACTTCATTCTGATAAGGTCTTTTTCAAGGAGGATGTATAATAAGGAAACATATGACATGGAAACTCATGTCATGAGTTTCTTGCATTTGACAAAAAAGTTAAAACTTTCTTGCATTTCTTGCAAGAAATGGGAAAGACTATGTAGATACTGAGGGTGGGTATGAATTGGGAAAAAGATGGGTAAATGATATGGAGAAATGAAAATGTCTAGGAATACTAAAGCAAGTATTCTGGCCTCCTACTTACAAAGCAAACCTCAGGGGAGCTGGGAGGGAAAACACCCAGCACATCTGGGATAATCCAAGACTATTGACAACAAGTTTCTCTAATCGTAGAACAGACTTCATTTCAAGTACAGTCTCGGGACCCCAGGGACCAAACAAAGTGAACAACTTGAAGGCAGAGAGAAGACAACAAAGCACCAAAACCCTCCCCACCAGAGAGTGTGTATCTAGACCTCTCATTTCAACTGTGGAGGGAAGAAAGGAAGGGAATGCATGTTGACAGAGGGGAAATGGCAATTACTGGGAGTTGAACTTCGAATTGACTAAATAATCCAAAGAGAATTTGGAGGTGACACCAAGATGTGCTGACAGACTATTCGTTGGCAATTTTCGTCTTACCCCTGACCCGTATTATTCCTTGTTCTCCCCAGCACATGTATAGAAGTATGCATAGGCACTGATACACCATTAAGCAAGAATGGTGTTTTAAAGAAAGGCAGTATATAAAACATGAGAAATCATTCAATGGTTTTTTATATCTATTTCCTGGTGTGTGCATTCTACACATCCTAAATATTTGTCAAATTCATTTATTTCTCTCCATTTCCACACCCCTAGTCTAAGCTACAAACATCTCTTACCCAAAATAACCCTACAGCTGTCTCCTAAAGTATTTCCCTGAACCAACTGATCCCTCATAAAGAACTTTTTAAACTAATGAGACTTGTTCATGAAAACTTGTATTCTGAGTGCTGTCAAAACTTTTTTTTTTTAGGGGTGCCTGGGTGGCTCAGTGGTTAAAGCCTCTGCCTTTGGCTCAGGTCATGATCCCAGGGTCCTGAGATTGAGCCCTGCATTGCGCTCTCTGCTCAGCAGGGAGTCTGCTTCCCCCTCTCTCTCTTTGCCTGCCTCTCTGCCTACTTGTGATCCCTGTCTGTCAAATAAATAAATAAAATCTTTAAAAAAAAAAAAACCCTTTTTTAAAATTTTATTTATTTATTTAATTTAGAGAGAGTGCAAGAGAGCATGCAGGTGGGGGAGGAGCAGAGGGGAAGGGAGAGGGCTCTCAAGCAGACTCTGCACTGCTTGCCCACTGTGTGCCCCCCACCCCCACCCAATCTTAAATTGGTGTCTTCTCTTTTTTTGGAGTGCCTATCACTTGAAAACATGAAATGTTGATCCACCTGGGTGCATTAGAGATGATAAATTGGAATCTCTCTCCCTGGAACAGACCCAAGCATGGACATATAACTCTTAGATATACCAAGCCAAGTATAAAAAAATTCCTCTTGCAAACATGCTGGACATTAAAGGACAAAGAAGCATCTGGGATTAATCACAGAATAATTACTGAGAATGGGGCGTTGTCTAACATCTAAGAGAAAGGACTTTCATATATTGACTATTTGAGATTCGGATTATGCCGGCCTTCTTACGGCCTCAAAACTATTGTTTTGGTTCAGTACCTACATTATTTTAGAAAACTGTTAGTTTACTAAAATACTGTTAATTTCAACAATGCCTACTGAGCTATGAAATTAAATGTTAAATTTCAATCTCATCTTGGAAGGGTACAGTCATAAATTATCCAAAGTAAGAAATGTACGCACATGCATGTGTATGTGAGCTTCCTTATAATTAATTGATTTAATAGCATGTATTACTTTTACGTTATTTTTTTTTAAGATTTTATTTATTTATTTGTCAGAGAGTGAGAAAGCACAGCAGAGGGAGCAGCAGGTAGAGAGAGAGGGAGAAGCAGGCTCCCCGATGAGCAGGGAGCCCAATACAGGACTCGATCCCAGGACCATGAGATCATGTCCTAAGCTGAAGGCAGACACCCAACCTTCTGAGCCACCCAGGTGCCTCCTGTATCACTTTTACAGTACAAAACTAAGCAGAGTAAAAAGTAATGATGTACTATATGTTGGCTAACTGAATTTAAATTTTAAAAAAACTAAGCAGAGTATTAACATACTACATATCATCATTAAACCATCAAGCGTCCTGACCTCACTTCATTCCTTTTTAAAACTATATTCTTCCAAAGATGTCTGATGAATTTCCACCATTTTTGGTGAGTTGACAAGACTATACCACAAAGCTTCAGGATATTTTCTAAAACTATTCATTTATCTTAACATCTGGTAATCCAGAGACTTACATTATGAAAGTATAATGAGAATGTACTGTACAAGGCTGCTGAGTCTTTCAGAGGCACCAAAGCTTATTTTTATCCCCAGAATCAATTAGCTACAATAAACACAAAACACCACTACAAATAGAAGGAAATTAGGTAGGTTAATATTATTGCTAAGAGGAATCAATGAATCAATAAGACCACATGTTTTATCATATGTTTGTGTCTACAGGCTTCACTTTCACCAATATTATAACGTAAATTGTCTTATTAAAGTTATCTATAATATGAGTTTCTGCTATCTTAGTGAGAATTTTAAACTTGGGAACCGATAATTCTTTGTATCCCAGTTTTCTCATTTAAAATACGACAACTAGATCTCTCAGGTTATCTCTAGTCCTAGTGTTGGATTTTACTACTTGAAGAGAAAAACAACTTGCAGATAAAGCTACACATAAATTAAAATAGGATTGTAGCATTTGCTTATACAGAGTCAGCAGAATCATTCCCATGGGGCCTGGCACACCTAGAAAATCTTCTTCCTCTCATCAGTCTGTTTTAAGA
This sequence comes from Lontra canadensis, assembly GCF_010015895.1. Taxonomy (NCBI): domain Eukaryota; kingdom Metazoa; phylum Chordata; class Mammalia; order Carnivora; family Mustelidae; genus Lontra; species Lontra canadensis. The sequence continues at coordinate 94,694,798 of NW_022630995.1, forward strand.
CCAAGACCTTTTTCCTCCCATCAGAGTATTTTTTTTTTTTTATTTATATTTACCATTTGGGTTACCCAGCAAAGGCTTATATATTGGTCTCTGGTTAAAAACTGTGAGCGCCTCAAAAACCCTAACCTCCTTCAACTAACCCATCCTCCTGTCCTCATGTACTCAATTAGGCTAATACTACCTTTCCTGAATACCCAAAGGATTTTGGTTAGGTTCCAGTAAGACAAGTGAGGAGGAAAGAAGACTGTGGACAATGAGGCACTGTGCATATTGTAACTCTTGCTATTTAATAAAAAGAAATACTAAGATACATCCCAAATTAATCAGTCATTGTATCTCCAGGTACTATTCCATTTCCATCCCTGGAGACTGGAGGTAACTGTATTTGATTGGTCTGTAGCAAATAGTTTCCTCTCCCGCAGCGAGTAAATGTATGCTAACTTCTTCTCAGCTCAATCTTTCTTTCCACTGACCTCCTAGATCCCTGCTTCTGCATCTCAAAACGTGGAATAACAAGTCTACATAAGTCAGAAGTGGATCACCCACTTCTGGGTGTGATTTTCGTCATTATCCTGTAGGGGATACTCCTGATGTGGTCACAACGGTAACAAGTACAAAGGTCTATTGAGGACACGTGACAGCAGAGAGTTTTCTCTATTTTGTTTAATGGTGCACCCCAGTTGTTGGAATAGTGCCTGGCATACAGTAGATGTTCAACAAATATCTAAGGAATAAATTAACTGGCTTGTAGTATGCTTCCTTACCAGTTCCTAAAAGATTTCTCTTTTCACATAGCAGCCACATACATACAGCTACTACTACTCCACAGCGTAAATCACAGATTCCTTTTCACTAGAACACTGAGGAAATGGTAGAGTATAAACTACATCTTAATTTGGAATCCATTCCTCCTTTGTCATGCTACGTCTGTCTGCTCTGGTATCTGAGTCACCTCCCCTGTTTCTTTATCCTTTGCTGTTGCATAATGTTGTCACTTCCTGGAACCTGAAATACATACAAAATTCCTTATTTTCATATATATCTGTGAAAAAAGATGTTATAGAGTTTATTGTCTCAAAGTTGGACAATAGACCTGCTCGTTATAGTTGTCACTTCAGAAACCAAGCACGACAAATAATTTCTGAATTAAATTTCTTTCTGGTACTGCCTCCCACGGGGCCATGCAATCTTGTTGGTAGGTGATAATTTTGAGGGTTGTCTGGAAATTGCTGACCTGGAAGCCAGCTGGTCATTTCCACATCCCACCATATTTAGTCAGGCATTCCATTCCCCAAAGACCTGCCTCTGATCTGAACCTGGTTAGTACCAGAAGCAAAGGATCAAGGGTTATTGTTTCTCTCCTGCCCCCAACAACCAGAAAAGGTGAGTTCAGCGGGCATCACCAAGCTGTACTGCCACCTGCTTCCAGCCGAGCCCTGCCCACAGCACTGGGGAAGAGGAACCTCAAGCAGAAAAGCAGATATTTGCCCTGTATGCCAACCAAGTACGAACAGGATGGGAGGATGGAATGACAGACCCACAAAGATCTTGAAATCATTAGGTAGCTGATATGTAAGAAATGGACTTAGATATGCACAATGCATGTTGAGGTCTATCTAATGTACGAAGGTGCAAGTTAAGTGCAATTTGAACAGAAAAGGTGGAACACGGCACAGACTTGTCTGCAAGCGCTCAGGGCTCACACTACACGGCTCCACCTACTTCATCACCCATTATGCTACTACTCTAGCGATTTTTGCCCGTTTGATATTTCACAAAGCTAAAACATTGGAAATGTTTAACAGTGAAATGCCTTAAAAGCACCGTGTTACTCCCTTCTGTAAAAATGTCACCTACAAAGATATCTGTTGCAGACACAGAATGGGGGCATCTCAGATGTGTTGAAGGTTTTCCAAACTGAACGTTACCAGGAAGACTCTTCTCCCAAGTCAAACACCTTTTCTTCTATGCCTATGTTTCTTCTCCCACCTCTCAATAGTTCCCTGATGAGAGTAACATATGAAAAAACACGCTGTTGACTACCTTTCCGGGGCTTTTACAATTTGCCTTTTATGCTCATATGGGTTACCAAAACACATGCCTTCATGTAAAACTAGCATTGTAAGTACTTCAAATTCTCTAAATTTATATTTTTTATAGATGAAGCTTCTACTATGTTTTAAATCCTAAAATACATTTGCATGGTATACACAGGCATAACTTACTCAACCAGGAAAAGAACTGCCTCTTTATATATAGAAGTTATACATTTCTGTAAATGTAGTGCATCAGTCGTTTATAAACAGAAACGAGAGAGCTAAACTGAAGTTACTTGGATCTTGAGCCCTCTGATTCTGTTAACCTGGACGAGAGTATATCACTTTAATTAGAGCCTACGCTATCTGACTCTCAGTCCCAAATCGTGCCTTCCAGGGACAGCTGTGGGCTCCACTCAGAATGTCCACTAGACAGCTTGACAATGAGACTCAAGGTAGACTTCTGTATTATTAACACAATGTGCAGATGTCCTCTAAAGCTGGTAGCTTCAAAGAGCTAGCATTAAACCACACAGGTCTGTATGGAATAGCAAACGTCCTCATACATCTTCAGATGAGAACCACTTTATAAATAGGAAGAATGAGGACGATGCTCAGTAAAGCTGGGCAAGAGTTCTCTTTCTGTAAAAACCACAACCCAGATAGAAGGAAAGCACACTCCTATGAGAGCCCTGCCTAGAACCTTTCTGCTCTCACTGCCTTGTTTTTCACCTTGTTTTCATAGTAAAATGACTGGAGAGAGGCAGAGAAGAAAGACTGGAGTTAGAATCCTCAGGGTTTTGGCACGGATGGGTGTTGTGGGGTAGTCTAAGCTGTAATGCAAATCACTCATCTGTCAGAGCCAAACATGACACGTTTGCAGACGGCCTTGATTAACACCTAGAACCTTATCTCAGGTGGAGTGGCTCAGGCATTGAACAGTCTTCCATAGGTGAATATTCTGAGGGAGGCCCTTAGATAATTTAGTAGACAGGTTAGAGATACAAATAATTCTATCTTCTAGGAAGCAGAAATAGGAGTAGAGTCCAGTTTCAAATGACAACACTGCCATCGTTCTAAAAAGCTACATAAAAGTTTAATTGTAGAATTGAGGTCGTGGATCTATAAATATATTCACTATACAGTGATTTCAACTTTCTGTATATTTGAATGTTTTCATAATAACATGCTGGGCAGGGTAGAGGGGAAATCTAGCTATAGAAGAGTTAGCTCACTGGGCTCCGTTCATCAGGTACTACGTATGGCTACAAGACATACTGGTGACATGATTGCACAACTTAAATCCAGAGACTGTCTGAATGTTCTCCCCAGGGTGGGGTGCGTGAGCTCACTCTTGACTGCTACTGTGAACTTTAATAATAGTAACATCTGCGACAACATGCAGGGACCTCGAGGGCATTATGCTAAGTGAACTAAGCCAGACAGACAAAGGCAAATCCCACATGGTTATCACTTATATGCAGAACCTTGAAAAAAGTCAAACTCATAGAAACAGAGAGTAGAAAAGGGGTTGCCACAGGGTGGGAGATAGGAAGGGTTTGTAAAAGGATAGGAACTTCTACATATAAAATAAATAATGTCTGAGATCTAATGTAAAAGATGGTGGCTATAGTTAATAACACTGTATAGGACAATTTAAATTTGCTAAGAGAATAGAACTTAAATGTCTTCACCAAAAAAATATAAAAATGTGAGGTGTTGGCTGTGTTAACTAGAGGGGAGGATCTTTTCACAACGTTATACACACATCAAATCAACATGATGTGTGCTTTAAATATCTTACAATTCTATTTTCAATTATACCTCAATAAAGCTGAATTTTTTTTATAATAGTAATCTACTAGATTTGGATAAATTTCTAAAGAGCTCTACATGCATAGTCCTCTTTATTCTTCACAGAGGCAGCCAGGAGCCTAGAATGCTAAAAATATGGATAAACTCTGTTAAGTAGATTTTGTCTCATTAATTTTCATACATCTATAATAAAATACGTGGGTTGTTCAATGTTGACCCTGAAGCCCTGAAAATTCCTGAAGTGTCTAATGAATCATGGAAGCACAATGGAAGAGAGGAAATGAAAAAGATAGCTGTTCACTCTTCTTCTAGAACTCAGCACCCACTGCCTTCTATTTTATCCACCAATATATGAAGAAAGAGGAATAGAAGCACAGGAGATATATTTATAAAGGGAGTTCAATTTCTTAATTTTAGCACACTGATGTTAGAAGTCCATGCACTTCAAATAAATAGAAATTTAATGCACCCAAATGCTGAGGGAACATAATCATTTTTGCCACTGTCTGAATAATTATTTTATAATATGCATATGTGAACTAGAAAATAAGAAAGAAACTAAGACACTGAATAAAATGAAATATATAACAACATGAGGGAATAAAGCCATTATATTCAGAAATGCATATTATTTTGAAATTCAGTGAGACAGTTTTTCTTCAAGAAAATAAAAGGGAATTTTGACTTTAAAGATTCCTAAAAATACTGCTTAGAGTTAATGAGAAAAATGAAAATGATTACTATTATTAGTCTTGTTGGGGTGGCTGAAATGCCTTATGGGCCTGGTGCACTGGTTGCCATGGTGTATACTGTTGCATTCTTCAAGCAGAAGATAATACAGTTCTTCAATCAGTAACAAGGGATGGAAGAATGAATTCTACTGCACAGATTGCAAAACAGCTTTTTCATTTGGGCTCTCTCCTTCAGCTACCATGAAGAACCATACGGTATATACTAAATGATGGGACTTTCTAGAACTGCTTACCTGAAAGGTATAAGCAGCATGTTCTAAGTAATTTAGTTTTGAATTTGGTCAGCATTTTTGTCATTTTCCTCCCATCTATGGGGACAGCTTCCAACAGGGATTGATTTATCATATTAAGAGTCACAATTCACACCCATGGTGACTTCTGCCCTCTATGAATTTTCAAAAGCCCTTTTCTAGTGCTGGCTCCCATGTTATCTGTGACTTTTCAGTCTAGGACAGAGGTCCTAGAAATTCCCCTAAGATATTTCCCCAAATGACTTTTTTTAATAAATATTTTTTTAAAATTTCTTGTACCAATTCAAATTTATTTTTCAACAGCATAGCAACAAATTATGCTTCTGTTTTCTTTTTTTAAAATTTTATTAATTTTTTTGAAACAGAGAGTGAACGAGAGAGGGAGAGAAGGAGAAAAGGAAGGGGCAGAAAGAGCAGAGGGAGAGGGAGGAGCAAACTTCCCGCTGAGCAGGAACCTTAAACTCCAGGATCATGACCTGAGCCAAAGGCAGACATTTAACCAACTGAGTGACCCAGGTGCTTTTTTTCCTTTTTAAAATATTAACTGACTATATTCCCCATGCTCTACCTTTCATCTCTATGGTTTATTGAATCTATAAATGTAAGTTTGTACCTGTTAATGCCCTTTAATCTGTCTCACCCATACCCCTCACCCATATCACTTCTGGCAACCAATTACTTGCTCCTTCTCTGTACTTCAAAGTTAGTTGTTTATTTGTTTTGTTTTTTAGATTATATATACATATAAGTGAAATCACATAGTAGCTATCTTTCTCTGACTTATTTCACTTAGCATAACACCCTCCCAGTCCATCCATGTTATTGCAAATGGCAAGATCTCATTCTTCTTTATGGCTGAATAATATTCCATTATATATACACCACATCTTCTCTATCCATTCATCTATCAGTGTACGCTTAAGTTGCTTCTGTATCCTGACCATTGTAAATAATGCTGTAATAAAATATACTGATAGTTCTACATAAGATAATAACATGACTTTTCAGTGTCTGCCAAAGGTGATGATCATGTTTCAAAATTTGATGTTGGAGATCTGTAACTAAAAACTAACTAAAACCTTTTCTCCCTTCGGGGCACCTGGGTGGCTCAGTGGGTTAAGCCTCTGCCTTAGGCTCAGATCATGATCTCAGGGTCCTGGGATCAAGCTCCACATCAGGCTCTCTGCTCAGCGGGAAGCCTGTTTTCCCCCTCTCTCTCTCTGCCTGCCTCTCTACCTACTTGTGATCTCTCTCTCTCTCTCTGTCAAATAAATAAATAAAATCTTTAAATAAAAATAAAAAATTTTGAGGGTTGCTGGGGGGAGGGGGGTTGGGGGGGGTGGGGTTATGGACATTGGGGAGGGTATGTGCTATGGTGAGTGCTGTGAAGTGTGTAAACCTGGCGATTCACAGACCTGTACCCCTGGGGAAAAAAATATATATGTTTATAAAAAATAAAATTTAAAAAAAATTTAAAATAAATTAAAAAAAAAAACAAACAAAACCTTTTCCCCCTTCAGCTTCTATAGTCCATCAACTTTATGCTTGGCCTGCTGCTTTTCAATGCCCACATATCCTGCATTCTACTCCTTTTCTATCTTTCTATTTAAAATAGACACTTCTTAAAGTTTCTTCCTTTGATCAATTTTTGTCTCTGTCATCTTTCCCTCCATGACCTCATCCTTCACTGGGCTTTAAAAATGTCCTCTACAGGGGCGCCTGGGTGGCTCAGTGGGTTGAAGCCTCTGCCTTTGGCTTGGGTCGTGGTTCCAGGGTCCTGGGATCAAGCCCCACTTGGGCTTTCTGCTCAGTGGGGAGCCTGCTTCCTCCTCTCTCTGTCTCTGCCTGCCTCTCTGCCTACTTTTCTGTCAAATAAGTTAAAAAAAAAAAAATGTCCTCTATGAAGATGCCTACCTCATTGTAAGGAAATGTTAGCTCCAGGCTTTCCCTTTAACATTCCTCATAACTGTACATATATGTCTTTATAAATGAATTGTGTATTAGTCTGCTAGGGCTACTGTAACAAAGTACCACAGACAGAACAGCTTAAACAACAGAAATGTATTTTCTCAGAATATGGCAGCTACAAGTCTGAGATCAAGGTTCCTTGTGAAGTCTTGAGGGAAGGATCTGTTTCTGGCCTCTCTCTTTGGCTTGACAATGACTGTCTTCTTTCTGTATCTTCACATCATCCTTTCTCTGTACATATGCGTATCCAAGTTACTTCTTTTTATAAAGACTTGTCATATTAGATTAGGGTTCAGCTTAATGGCCTCATTTTAACTTAATCACCTCTGGGAACAATCTCCAAATGCAATCACATTCTGAGATACTGGGGGTTAGAACACCAACATATGAATCAGTGGAAGGGGACAAATAAGCACTGTATGGTTATATTGTGCTGAAATGGAATTTTTTAGTTAAAACTTACAAATTAATACCACTTCATACTAATTGTAGAGAATAAACTACTCAAGTGAGGTCATCCTTTATGTCAAAGACCCACAGGAGAAGCATATCCACAGAAAAAGAATCAAGATAGGGCCCAGCTGGGAGGGAAAAAGAGATTAACTTGTCTGTCTTGGTCAAAAATCTTAAGATAGGGACGCCTGGGTGGCTCAGTGGGTTAAAGCCTCTGCCTTCGGCTCAGGTCATGATCCCAGGATCCTGGGATGGAGCCCCACATCGGGCTCTCTGCTCAGCAGGGAGCCTGTCTCCTCCTCTCTCTCTCTCTCTCTCTCTTTCTCTGCCTGCCTCTCTGCCTACTTGTGATCTGTCAAATAAATAAATAAAAATCTTTAAAAAAAAATCTTAAGATAAAAGATGTTAGGATTGGGATCCTGCACAGTAGGTTGGAGGACGGTCACATGGAGGAAGACCGGAGTTAGGAGAAGAAACACACCTGTAGCATGTCCCAACTAAAGAGAAGCTAGGAATACTTTTATTTAATTTATTTATTTCTGTTATTCTTAGGATTTTTAAAACTTACTCTCTATTTCAAAACCTATCAAATGTTCAGCGTTCTGTAGCTTTCTCTTATTGACAGACAGTGAATATTAATAATCTCAAAACCAAAAAGTCCAGTCAAAATGAAATGAAGTAAAATTAAAACCACATATTATAATTTGTAAAAGATTATTTACCTTTGCTTAACTCTAGCATGTCCAAACTCTTTTGACCAGAGACCTCTTTTTTGTCCCCATGGAACGATGATTGTTTTGTCAAGGAACACACTGAGAAGGGCTAAGTTTGGTAAAGAGTTGTTGGGATTTTTAAACTCTGTCCCAGCTGTTCTCTGAGTCAAAGTGAAAGTTTTGCTGCCTTCACAAGCATCATGTTGGCAGAGACAACTGTCAAAAGGCAGAGAAACCCTTTCACATCCCTACTCTCAGGAAAATGCATTTTATAAATATTGAAGAATAAAGATCACATCACACAACCTGGAGTCCTCTTAGTCATGGAGTTTAAGGATTTGTTTCTAAGGAAAGGGCAGTACTTCACAATCCCAAATTCCTATTTTTAACTCAAACTCTCCTGACTTTAAATTTTGCAAGGCCTCTTTTCATGTCCACCAAAGCTGATGTCCCCTAATATTCCTTCCTTAGGTATATTAGCAAAAGGATTAATCACTAGACTCTTCAACTCAAACTACCCCAAACAGAATTCACCCCCTTCTCTGAACCACTTCCTTCTTCTGATTTTATTATTCCTGCTATCAGAACCATCATTCAATTAGCCCTCTCAGCCTGAAATTTTAGTCAGCCATTCTCTCTTCCATTTCTCATCTAATAAGGTGTTGAGTCCAGTGGATTTCACATTTGCAATGTCTCATTTTTTTAAGGATTTTTATTTATTCATTTGACAGAGAGAGACACAGTGAGAGAGGGAACACAAGCAGGGGGAGTGGAAGAAGGAGAAGCAGGCTTCCCGCAGAGCAGGGAGCCCAATTCGGGGCTCAATCCCAGGACCCTGGGATCATGACCTGATCCGAAGGCAGACACTGAACAACTGAGCCACCCAGGCACCAAGTGCAATGTCTCTTGAATTTATCCCCTTTTTCATTCCAAGCTATCACCACAATCCAGACCCTTTATGTAAATTCTTCTGATATAAATTCTCAAATGGCCTCTTCACTGTTCTCAATCTCCATCCCACTTCCCCCTTTTGATCCTTTCTACACTTCTACTAGTTAGTTTTCATGAAGGTAACCCTGACATTTCTGTACATAAATCTTCAATATCTTGCCATTGCTTATCAAGTCAAACACAAAAGTGCCATTCTCCCTAGATACCTACGCCACAATTTCATACTCAAATTGTTTTTTCCAGCCTTACTGCTCACTCTTCTCCTACTCATGTACCAGTAAAATCTTAAGCATGCACATCTCCCCCATTTTTATCCAGAATGTCCTTCCTCCACACTCTTCCCCCACTTTTCCTTCCAGATCCACCTCATACATTTACACTGGCTGAAGTATGCTGTAGTAAAATAATGAGTACAGGTGTGCACAAGCTTCACAATCATGCAGATCTTAATTCAACTGAGTTCTTAATAATTTGACTCTGTCTCTTACCAGCTATAAATTCTTTAATCCTTAGTACCTTTGTCTGTAAAACTGGGGATAATAATCATACTACATACGTTATTCATAAATATTAAATGAAACACACACACACACACACACACACACAGGGTCTCTGGCACATAATCATTATTGTATAATCACTGAAACCTCTCCTAATTTCCTCTATTCTGAGATAATCTCTCATGGTTAAAAATTTCACAATTAAAAAAATTCACTTTAAAGTTAGCTATAATGACACAAATTCTGCTTTATTGCGCTAATTCCTACTATCACTCCTACCTCAACCCCAAGTACCCTGAAGAGGAAGAACTACAACACCTGCTAGCATACACTAGATCACTTAGCATGATATCTTGATTAGAGCACTCGGCATGTACATGTTTAAATGAATCCAAGTGGCATGGCTAGTTTGCAATACTCTTCTAAAAGGCAGAAGTAGGTGTCCTTTCTTCACATACCATTCACATCCTTTGTTATTCTATTATTTCCATTGTAAAAATGTGGACAACTGATCACTGGGAGGCTAAAATAACTTACTAAAGATCATATGGCTCATGAATTGCAGAGTTAAGATTTGAGCCCATGTAAGGGCCTAACCACACACTCTGGTCTCACTAGTGTTAAAGGCCAAATGACTACATAAAATTTATATTTGTTGAAGCATTTTCAAATTGCTAAAATCACAGTCCCAGAAGCATCAAATTACTGAGTAATTTTTTTTAAGTGGATGGACACAACTCAAATGTCCATTGATGGCTGAATGAATGAACAAAATGTGGTGTATACATTCAGTGGGATATTATTCAGCTTTAAAAAGGAAGGAAATTCTGACATATGTTACAACACAGATGTTAAGTGAAATTATGATAAGTGAAATACATTATGATAAGTGAAATACATGAGACACAAAAGGACAAATACCTTATAAACTCACTTATATCAAGTAACTAAAGTAATCAAATTCATAGAGATACAAAGTAGAATGGTGGTTGTCAGGGGCTGGAGAAAGGGAGAAATGAGGAGTTACTGTTTAATGAATATGGAGTTTCAGTTTGGGAAGATACAAAAACTCTAGAGCAGAAGGTGGTAATATTCGCATAGCAATGTGAATGTACTTAATGCTACTGACCCGTATACCTAAAAATGTTTAAATTGTATGTTATGCATATCTTACCACAATTTTTTAAAAAGGAACAAAATTTCATTGCAAACTCAGAGTAGAGTGAATTTTTAAATGAAAGCAACAAAAAACAAACTTCAAAAAAACTTTTTTTATCAGAATTTTATGAAAAAAATCAATACTTATTGAGTGCTTAAAGAAGAATAAAGGTAGCAAAATGAGAAACTCTAAAAAAAAAAAGAAGAAGAAGAATAAAGGTAGATATTAGGGGAAATCATGTTTCAAAGAAATTCAGAAAAGACATTACAGTCAATGATTAAAATTTACTTTTCAACTTTCTTTATATTTTGAAATTAATATAGAACTATTCTTCAATGTCCACAAACTACTTTCTAACAAGTCTGTGCCTTATTTAAAAAGAAAAGTGTGCTCTGCTATTGTTCAATCCAACAATATTTTTTAAGGAAGAAAGGTAATTGTTCATAATAAGTAACTTGAAAGCACTTTTTTTTCCATATGGAAACAGCCAAACTGACATTGTCAACTCATTTCTTTAAAGACTGCAATAAAGATGGAAGAAAGACATATGGATAGAGACTAATTCCTACTGTTTGCGCCTTTCATAAAAAGGAGTTTTTAAAATGGTTTTTAAAATATACTTGGACCTAGAATAAACTATTCTTTTAGAGGAACAAACCTCCCCTTCAAGAAAACCAAGAGTAAGAATAGAGCATAAAATCCCTGTTTTCCAGTCTTCCACATTAAACCTAACTCAACAATGACTTGCAAGGGCTTACAGTTGACAAGCCCCAGTATGAGATGCTAAGGATCCAAAAATAACTAAAACCCTCTCTCTCTGGTCTTGAAGAACTGAGCCCATGGGAAATGCAAGCAGGTATGTAAATGCATCTCCATGTTGTGGGCAGAGATTAAGGGAGGTAGACTCAATAAAAGAGACAAATTCCCAGTATAGTAGGGACACAAAGAAGTAGTCAACTCTAAGCTGGAGATTCTGGAGCTCTCTTGAAGGGAAGAACAAAGAACGAAAGGAAGTTTTAAGTGTCTCTGGATTAGAATGAGTGTCTTTAGAAAGAAGCCAATATCAGCATTAATGTCACCTTACCTTTCAACTGTCACCTTATGCTTCACCGTAAAATTTGTTAAGCGATTTCTTGTACTTTACCGGATGTAACACTCCGAGGCCTCTGCGGTTATTCCCACAGTGCAGATGAGGAAGGTGTCTCTCGGAAAGGAAGCCAGCTCAAAATTATGCAACTAGTAAATCCAGGGCTATTTATAATAAACTCTGAATTTCTAAACTGCTTCCTAACTAAACTTCCCACTTTTTTGCTTATAAAAGAAAGGGATAAAAACTTTGTGGATTTCAGGAAAAAAATAACATGAAAAGAAGACATGTCAGGAGCACGTGTTGGCACATTAAATTTTCAAATTGAGAAATATCAACTAAATACAACTACTTAGGCATCTGAGGCTTTCTGAATAATACTAATTTTAAAAAACCCTACTGATTGACTAGTACCAGACACAAGATTAGTCATACCCAAATGCACCCATAGATGGTACCCAGTTACCAATTTTAGAAAATTCTCTAAAAAGTAATGAATTGGTGCTCTAATCTTATAATCTGAGAGTTTAAATAAAATATCTGATAATCATGATGTAGGGGAACCACCCCTGAGCAATGCTACCTGATTATTGTCAACATTAAGGGACGCATTTGTGCAAAAACAAAAGAGAAATGAAGACTTGTAAAAGGAAATGTATTTGCTCCCAGTCCTGCTGTATATTATTTCTAAAAGAAATAAAATTTAGAGCAGTTGATGGTGTTTGCTTTCAATTCATAGTTCACATTAAATAAAACTATCAGCCCTTCCTTTTGATTTATATCCCCCCCCCAGTTCAATTAAACCCATTTTCCCTGGATTACTAGATACACCAAACAATGGAAAATTATTTAAAGTTGTGTGTAATATTTTCCAAAATGTTAAGATTCAAAAGGGGTTTTTTTTGCCTTCCAAGTTTATATTTATCTCATCTATACTTGACAATCTGAAAACTATGAACATATCATTTTATTTGAAGGAACACTAGCATCTGCAAATTTATCCTAGCCAGAAAAAAAATCATAAGAAATAAATATCATAACCTTAGAAAAATTATGATTCCTGCTAAGTGAACATAAACCTCAATAGAATATACTCATCTTATACAAGTAGCTAAATGGAGGTTCCTAAACAGTATATTCCTGAACTAAAGATAATGTCAGTCAGATAAGTAACTTCAATTTTTCACACTGGAAGGAAAAAAGGGTTTGAAATAAAGAAAAGCAATGCAATGTATGAAAAGTGCTGGACTAGGAATGGGTAAAATCAGTTTCTAATCCAGATTAACTTATTTTTTTTTTAAGTTTATTTATTTGTTTGACAGAGAGAGAACAAGCAGGGGAGTGGCCAAAAGAGGGAGAGGGAGAAGAAGGCACCCCACAGAGCAGAAAATATAATGTGGAGATCTATCCCAGGACCCTGGGATCGTGACCTGGGCCAAAGGCAGCTGTTTAACCGACTGGGCAATCCAGGTGCCCCATCTCATCCAGATTTACTTTTAACTAAATGTTTCACTTTATTATCTTTAAATATAGCTAAGCCATCCAAAAATGAAAATGTTGAACTAGATCATCCGCCAAATTGCTTCTTATAGCATGCGCACTCTTCTGTTGATAACCCTGCCTCTCTACCTCAAGTAGGCAGAGACCACACCGATGTTCACTTCCTTTCTTCTTTCTACTTTTGCCACAGTTAGGACCAAGAGCTAAATTGGAAAGTGGGAGAAGAGAAACTGAAAAGGAATTTCTATGGAGAATGTGAGTTCTTCATAGAAAACTAGCTAGGGAAACTAGACCAATTTATTCGTTAATCTCTCCAGACTTCATTGTCCTCACCTATGAAGTGAAATAGTAAAATTATCACGATAATCCATATGTAGTCCCCGATGCATAGAAAGCACTTAGTAAAGTCTATTAGTGCTGTTCTTTATACATAATATGGAGATGAAAGGAGAAACAGGACTCGTCCAGGTTCATCTCTGTCTTCGCTTCCTCCTTTTTATTTTCCTTCTCTTCACATTTTATTTCTTTACAAACATCCATTTCACTCTATATGATGATCTGTATGAAATATCAGGTAGTATTTTAATTCAGTAACAAGAGAAAGTAGGCCTTTTGGATTAGCACTTTATACTGTTTTTTCGATCCCTCCAGCTCCTTATATTGGACACAGGAAATTAGCAAGGAGCCTCTTGAATGGAAGACATTTTCTTGCTAAATCTGTATTGCTTTCCAATTTAGGCCCTTGTCATTGTGTTCTCACAAATGACACAATTTAACAGTGCATGGGTGGATTCTCTAGAGACTGAGAAGGTTCATAAAAATATTCATAAGAGAGGTGTGTCATTTTCCCTCAGTACTACGCACTGCACCCAATTTAGAAAGACAAACTCTCAGCAGATGGGTCTCTGGCCTCTTTCCAATACATGATTTGAATTGTCTTTCAAACACATGGCAAATCAAAAGCTGACTGATGTTGCAAATAATTTTTATGCCTCAGAGAATCAAGTGGCAAGGTCAGTGTGAGGTACTGCGTTAGTTCTTATACCTTTTAATGGCTCTTTCTATGGTGACATAAGTAGTTTGAGGCTTTCGTAAGATTACAGTGAATTATTTCTTATTTTCAATTATCTATCCAGTCACGTGGACTGTGACTGACCCCTAACAATGGTGCAGTGGCCCGTAAGAAACAAGTTTCTGGTTTTAATCTGGTTTCTTAATGGAGAACACAACCCATCATCCAAAGTGTGGCCTTTTAGACTGAAGGAACAATGGTCAGAAGTGATCCTGCATCAGCATTATTTAAGATTTCAGTCAATATTCTCAATAACGGCACAAGGAACATGCTCATTAACTCTGCATAGGAAGCCAGGCTGAGAGAAAGACAGAGACTAGCGTCTGAGAAAATACTAATCCTCTCTCTGTGACTGTATCTAATTGGACCCTTTATCAAAAGCAACACAACAAAACTCAGCAAGGAGAGTAGAGATAAACATCATGGGGGAGGAAAGAGAAGATAGAAAAGCAATAAACGGGTCAGAAGTTCTGACGCCAAGACCTAACTCTGCCATCTACTAGATAAATATACTACATATATGTTTAAATCTTGAGCACATCACTTCATTTAGTCATAAATGGGGATAGAAATGCCTACCTTATTTGCTAGAGTTTTGTGAAACTCTACATCTGCTCATTTGATTTTGAAAATAAAAACATGAAAAATGTGCATTCCAGAGAAAATAACCTCAACTCTCGGTTGTCCTACTCATATCAAGTCTTACTAAGGAAATTATATTTGTGGAAGACTGATTACTACCCCCCCCCCCGCCATTCACTATTTGTGCTGTCCTACTGCCAAGGCCACTACCACCCATCAACCCATCTTTTCCAGGCCCTCCCCTGGCTTACAATAACTCCTGTACACTGGCAACTCTCAAACACTTATCACCAGTCCCCTCTGTCCTCTGAACGTCAGTCTACCTGATATGCCCACTTAGATATCTCAGAAGCATTTTAAGTTTATTTTACAATAGTAATAGTTAGAGCAATGATAATAGTGGCCATGGTTAGCAAACATTTACTTCATGTCAGGCACTATGCTAAACAGGTTTTCTTTATTTTCCTGCCCTGGCAAGACTCCTCTCCCTTTAACTTAACACTGTTGTTGACAGAATTATGAAAAGAGCCCCCTTGAACCTTGAGTGATCCTTTCACATCCCCTTGATGAAGAACCACTGCTAGAGACGCATCAAGAGCGCCATCTTAAACTACTGACTCTTGAACTATAACGACCATTTCTTCTCTGTTCTCCCTCCACTGGAACTGGTTTCTCTGGGTGGATTTCAATGGTACATCCAAGGCTTCCATCATGGGGTACTCCAAGAAAACAACCCTCTGGCATCTGTTATTTCACTTGCTACATGGCCATTTGAGGATGTGGGGATGTGTAATTCCAAGCTCCAACTCCATGAACCCCAGTATGAAGCTCCCCAGGATACACGTGTCTTTTCCTGAAGAGAAATTTTTCTTCTCTGAAGGAATTGATGTATTTCTTCTTCGTCACCATAAAATCCTCTAACGTTTCACATCTTCCATTCAATTTGGCTTCCACAGAACATGCAACTAAATGCAAATTTCAAATACAGCAATTATATAGGCCCTTATTGCCTATGTGCTTAGTTTCACTTCCCACCTTGATTATAGTCCTTTACACAAATTTTAAAAATTATTTGTCAGAAAAATTACCCCAAATTTGGAAAAAGGCAAAAGAAATTATCAGGTATGTTTTCAGGGCAGTGCTGGGCTTGACATTCTATTTAGTAGCCATTTACAATTGAGTAGGGACAGAGGTTAACTTGCAGATTCTGTTTAGTAGAAATGCAAATAATGATTAGTAGAAATGCAAGTGGAACCCAAAGGTTATGGTTTATGGTGCTATTGGACAGTAGCCAGTTTTATAACTAATCTAGTAATCTAGTAAACTGCAATAAATCTAATAAAAACCAAATGTCATTGGATTGTTTTTTAACGTTATACTGTTTTCTCACCAATTAAAAAGATGAATGAGGGGCGCCTGGGTGGCTCAGTGGATTAAGCTGCTGCCTTCGGCTCAGGTAATGATCTCAGTGTCCTGGGATCGAGCCCCGCATCAGGTTCTT
Source organism: Lontra canadensis (assembly GCF_010015895.1). NCBI lineage: Eukaryota > Metazoa > Chordata > Mammalia > Carnivora > Mustelidae > Lontra > Lontra canadensis. The sequence goes on from NW_022630995.1 coordinate 94,711,138, forward strand.
TGCTCAGTGGGGAGCCTGCTTTTCTCTCTCTCTCTCTCTCTCTCTCTGCCTGACTCTCTGCCTACTTGTGATCTCTCTCTCTGTCAAATAAATAAATAAAATCTTAAAAAAAAAAAAGATGAATGAAATCTATGACATACATTCATTTTGTATTTTCTTGAGTCAGGATTTTTCATTTTTTAAAATTATACTTTAGCATATTTTATGTAATCATAAATTTAAATTTCCATTTATATTTTCTCATTTTGTTATATGTATTTTTGTTGTAAGGTCGCCTGAATTATTATCATTTGTAGAATGAAGTCAGATAGAAATAAATTAAAATGAGATTATATTTATATATGAAAACACCATATAAATATTTTCTATATACATATATATGTGTATATATATATATATACACACACACACACACATACATACATATATGCCTATAGTTTAGCAGTATTGTCAAATAAAGCAATATGACTGGCACTTGCACCAAAAACAGTAAGCAGAAGTAGACACCGGACCTCTCATACTTACCACTAGTGGGATCATATTAAAGTATTATGTGAGGGCTCAGCTATGAAGAAATACGACATTCCTTATCAAGTTTAAAAGGAAGTTGCTGAATAAATTGCTACCCGTATCTACGAAGGATAGAATAAGAAGATACGGATCACTCCACAGGGCAAAAGTTGGGTTAAATGAAAGAATCAACATTCTATAGAGAAAATGTCCTAACATATTTTGAAAAACTGGCTAGATGAAGTTTGCTTGCGTTTTTCTTCTCCATACCATTCAGTTCATATTCTGCCTCTTCAGAGCATTACCCTCAAGCTCACTTTTCCTCCTTATTCATCATATCCCTTAAGCTTTCCCTTGCAGAATCTACACTTCTTGTGGAAACAGCATAAAGTGCTTGATATTAAAGTCCTGAGCAAAGGCAAAGACATGAGAAGTCAGAAAGAAAGGCTGAAAGGGTAAGAATTTGAGAGAGATTTGGAAGTAAGGAGGGAAATTCTGGTCAACACCTATACCCTGGATACTAAGGAAATGGTAGACTCTTCCTCAGGAGAAATGAGACGCAGCATATCCAAGGCAAGAGTATTTAGTGAAGCTGAAGTAATTCTCATTAACAGAGATAGTATGGATTCACAAAAAGAACTCCAGTGCCTGAAGTCTGAGGTTTCAATGCCACCATTTATTAACTATGCGGCCTTGGGTAAATGTATCCCAGAGCATCCATCTTCCCATCTGTAGAATATGGATGATGGCACCTACCCTGCAAGTTTAAGGTGAAGATTAAACAATGCAGAGTCCCCAGCATAGTTCCTGGACATACAATGTGCTAGGTAATTAATTCAATTCCATAGTTATTAAGAGGCAATTCTAAATTCAGGCTGTGGAGATGGATCTGAGGCCAAGGCACAAAAAGACCCTGTTTTTCCAGGGCTCTATCACCAGTTTGAAATGGTATGAACAGTCAAGAAAGGTCAGTATCAGGAGGAAAATGAGCAACTAAAGAGCCAATAAAAATATTAACCTCTCTGGAATAGATTAATACTTTAACCTATACTAAGCTAATGAAGGAATGAAGGAATGTGTCCTGTATGGAAAAAGCATATCATTTCTAACTTGAGATTTCTTCTCACTATAGTAAAAGTTGCTTTAAAGGTTGTAATGGTGGTTGCTATAGGCAACAGGAATCACATTGTGGAAAAGATTGGCAGGGGGGAGGTGATAGTACTAGAGGGAATCCGTCTTTGCAGAAATTCTGTATTCCCATTTCCCATTCCCATTCTCCGTTCTGAATCTGAGTGGCAGCATAAACTTAGTAGAGACAAGCAAAAGAAAAAGTCTGGCCTACGGTTGCAAAAACAATTCCTCAACTAAAGATGCTCTTTTCTCTGGGATGGCCATCTTCTTCTGTCAAGGGCAACAGTCCGAGAGCTAAGGTAGGAAACAGCACTGTCCAGCCAGTCCAGTGAGCCCTGTCAACGATGAAGTGATAGATATCCCAGTCAGCCCTAACCTCTGTAAGCAGAGTCTGTGGCTGAGAGGATCAATTTATCTGACCATTATTCAATAGCACTACTACCTCTCTGAACCCTGTGCAGTAATGACAATTTCAGTTCAAGAATTACACTAATCTACTATTAATTAATGTCAAATACTAATTAATGATTCATAGGGAAGACCTTCAAATGAATCATCAACTGAAAAAGAGTTTAATGCTTTTGAAACTTACACATTCTGTAAATTTACTGAGTAAATCTCTCTGGAATAAAGAAAGCCAAAGATGGGGGCGGGGGGAGAACCAAGTAAGTATTATCTAATATTTTACCTACTAGCATAAGTGAGTCTACTATCAACTACTAGGGAAAGATGCCTGCAGAGTAGATGAAATGGATCAGTTAGATTTTTCTTCATGGGAGACAATGGATTCCACAGCCTTCCTTGACATATCCACAAGCCTCTTTCTATTCACCTCAAGCTGAGAGGGAAGATGATTAAATATTAAAATAAGCAAGCTGCTATCTCTCCATTTCTGCTGCCTTCACAGAGGGTTTTATATTTAAAATCTGCACGTGATTACAGAGCAAAAACTGAAGGATCTAACTACAATAAAAATCACTATAACATCAAAAATATACTGACCTGACATTGTTTTTTTTCTTTTCAAGGAGAAATAGGATATCATTAACACTTTTGATTTACTACAACTTTGGTTTTATCAATGATCATTTTTATTTTTCACACCTTTGGAAATGTACACATCATTTCAATAGACTTTTTCACAGATTAAAAAAAAAAAGCAAAAGCCATTATAATACTGGGTAACTTTTGTCATTTAAACTACTATTTTGATTATAAAAGGAAGGAGTGACTTCTGAATTCCTATACTAAATAGTGATGATCAAACCAGGTCTTGCAAAGACAAATTTCAGCTCTGGCCTGGAACTGTGTGACAATTATTGGAGAAACAGTTTAACTTTGAGAATTATTGGAGAAACGGTTTAACTTCTTTTAGCATCATTTTACTCACTTGCAAAAGGAAAGAGCTGGATTAGTCTAATCTTGACTCGTGGTTTCCAGGCCCAGGAAGACATAAGAGCTAATCCAGCCTTCCTTTGTCTCTGATAGGGGAAAGCTAAAGCCATAAACACAAGCTTACAAATCGTATCTTTCTGGAGGGTAGAGATGACGTTGCATTGACTTCCTTATTTGGAACTCAGTACAATGCCGTAATATTTCAACATTTAAAATTTATAAGTACTTCTTTCATGAGGGATTCAACTGAGGAAAATGTCTAAATTGTCTATAAAGAAGACATTTTCTCCTACAACTCAGAACTGTACGTGTCTTAAGAACATCACCAAATAACTATTATTCCAAAACAGCCAGCAATTTTCCCTGACATGCTACCCCCAAGCTCTCATCAAGCTTTCTTACATTTTCCTATATCTATTGACAGTGCTTGTTCAGGCTGAAAATGAGATTTTGCCATTCCAGGAAGAGGGGGTCAGAGGGAGTCACAATTTCATTTAATAAGGTTTTATAGCATTTTATGTATTGTCAATCAAACACCACAGATCAAGTTTCTTAAATGTTTCTAAAACAACTTCATAATAGATTTTTAAAAGATTTATGTAAAATACATTATTTTTTACATCTACCATCTTACCGATGGTTATGGTTTCCAGTGATACTCAAATAGGGACCTCTTTTTAATTCTCTAAAAATCTATTCTAGGAACAAAAATGTTCACTACAACATTGAAATAGCAAAAAAAAAAAAAAAAAAAAAGATAAAAGAATATTTTCTGCGAATATTTACAAACATAAGAAATTCTTATTATATAACTAAGTTAAAATATTTATTTTTAATATGGCCACAAATTTGCTTTTAAATACTGCATATATTATATATGTATATATTTATTTTAAAAACACTAGAATGAAAAACAAAGCACCATCATTAATTTACATGATAAATGTGACTAATGTCACACTAATTTTCTCCATTTTCTACTGGTAATATGGATTACTTTTTTTTTTTTTTAATCTTTTATTTATTTGACAGAGAGACATTGACAGTGAGAGAGGGAATATAAGCAGGGGGAGTGGGAGAGGGAGAAGCAGGCTTCCCACTGAGCAGGGAGCCCATTGCAGGGCTAGATCCCAGGACTCTGGGATCATGACCTGAGCCGCAGGCAGACGCCTAATGACTGAGCCACCCAGGCACCCTATGGATTACTTTTTAATGAAAAGTGCATATGAAAAGAGTTATGCTCATACTGCATAAACAAAAATTATTTTAGTATATTTTAATTTTTTAATGAGTCATATAATGTTTTAGGAAGAAGCAGAAGGTATCATAAATTTAATCAAACATTTACAATATAATTTGGTGTCACAGCAAAAGTGTTCATAAGGAAATGGAAACATATCACTGTAGTTTCTGCCTAAAGTGTTTTAACTTTAGTTGATGCAGGTAGTTAATGTATTATAATAAAAAATGTTTATAGATTTTAAGTTTTAAAAGCTTTATACTTAATGTGATACATAATCCTATTTAAATATATTAAATTTGAGTTTTTCTATATTTGAAAGTGTCATAAAATTCTTTTTTGTGAATTCTGATGTCTTTGTAAAATTATAAGATATAGTATTGCATTGTTTCCTATAAAAGAAATATCTTAACAAATGTGATTCAAAATATCATCTAAGATAAAAGGAGAGTAAAAATTGAAAATGTCATTCTTTTTGTAAATAACATTAAGAATCCAGAAGAGAGAGTTGAACAACAATATAATGCAGGCATTAACATGGTAAGTACGAGGACTATAAGGGATCATAGAAGTGGTTAGAAAACATCAACATTAGTAAGTATAAATAATTGGCTACTATAACGAATGGGATAAAGACTAGGAAAGGGACTGTTAAGGGACAGAAATAATGAACTTGTGCTGATATGTGGGTGCTATTACTTGCAATTTTCATTTTGCTATTTCAAAGTAACGTTAGATGTTTTGAATTATAACTGTTTGTTTCTTGCAATTACCACATTCTATATGGACCTAGTTTTTCCCCATATTTTATGAAGATATTTGTATGCTATTATTTTATCTTGAAGGAAATATGTGAGAAGTTATAAATGTTTTATTATTCCCATCATATAGAGGCACCCATTGAGACCAAAAAATGTCATGGAGAGAAACGGTGTCTGAATTGGAAATGCAATTCGACCTTCTTCCTTCTCTGAACATCCACTATGAAACCAAGTGCTGCTCTCTTACTGTAGCCCATTAATTATTTTTAGTTATCAGAATTTTGAACTAATAAATTATTTCTGTAATTTCAAGAATGATTAAAATCTAAGTAATCTTACCAAAACCTACTCAACGCAGGAGCTGTAATTACCTCTGGTGCTGTGATACTTTGACTAGCAGAAGTTAAGAGGTAGGGCTCCTCATTGGCTCAGCAGGTTAAGCATCTGCCTTTGGTTCAGGTCTTGGTCTCGGGGTCCTGGGATTGACCCCGCATTGGTCCCCCTGCTCAGCAGGAAGTCTGCCTCTCCCTCTCCCTTTGCCTTTACCCCACTTGTGCTCTCTCGCTCTCTCTCAAACAAATAAATCTTTAAAAAAAAATAAGTTGAGACAATAGATGCATGAAATATAAATATATTTCGTTTCCAGAAAAGAATGTTCTTGCCTTGTATGGCACAACTATAAAGATGGAAATGGCTTTATTATCATCAAAATCATTAAAAACTAAAAGAGTACACCAAGAAAACCAACATACATTTAGAAATACACTTGGCTTTGAAAGAGAAAGTATTAAGTCAAAATACGTTCTTATTGCTTTCAGAGAGAGGACAGCTTCAAATCACTTAGAAAGGTCAATCTCATCACCAAGACAACAGAGCCAGAATGTGCCACTGCCTATTAAACATTTCTCCTAGGGAATTGTCTGTGAAGCAGTATATAAAAAAATATGATGGGAAACAAAGTAAATAATCAGGAAATATTCATCTATTAGCTGGGGGAAAAAAGCTGGGGTATAAAAAGGAATTACACTTCAGCACACAAATGATTAGCAGTAACCTACTAGAGATTCCCGAAGTAGTTTCCTTTCTTATCACTAAGTGACTCCATATTTAAGTCCAATTAAGGTTTAGTGAAGTCATGCCATTCTCCTCTTGCCATAAATCAGTGATTCTCAAAGGCTTTTAAAAATACAGATGATTAAAAAAAAAAAAAATACAGATGATGGCGGTCCTCTCCCCATAGATTCTGGTTCATTAAGTTGGGATGGGGCTTAGGCATGTTTCCTTAATTAGTCCTCATTATCTACAAGGAACCAAAATTTCAGGACCACCAACTAGATTAGTGGTTTTCAACTACAGCTGTACATTGTAGGTACTTTGAAAGCTTTAGAAAAATTTGCAAACCCAGGCCCCAAGCAAGACGAATTAAATCAAAATCTCTGGAGAGGGGCCCAATATCCGTATAGTTCAAAGGCCCTCAAGTCATTACAATGGGCAGACAGGGTTAAGAACGACGGCATTATTTTCACTTTCTGAAACAATTCAGTCAGCTCTGATCATTATAATTATGCCGGCAATTTTTATCTGAAGATCATCAGCACAATACCTCACACTAATTTAAAGAGAGAAAACGGCTAACGAGAAGTTAACCAGAGACACACGGTTTAACAGGCTTAAACAAGACGAAAGGAAATGTAGCATGCTTTCATTCTGGTTAAAGTATTTAAGTCACAGCCTGCAGAAAGCCAATGGTATTTTCAACCTACAGTACCTACAGGTTAGCCAGGCCCAGTCTCTACGGCATTTTAAAGTATTTAGAGTCCATTAAAGAAACAGGGAACTTATTACACACATTTTTCCTTTCTCCATCTATGTTCACGAAACTTTATGTTTGTAGCTTCGAAGTAAAGAAGGGTTCTATTTGGTAATATTTTTGAGATAGAAACGTATAACTATCATTTTATATACCTAAAAAAAAAAAAATCAAAACTTAATTCAGTTCTTTTTTTCCTACGTACACTGCAAGGAGCACATAGGAGTTTTTTTTGCTCTTGTTACACTGACTTTTAGAATCCAGAGAAAGCACTTGTTTTTCTTTGCACAGAATTCACGCAACCGGATCAGATAAACACTTTCTGCGGGCTGTCTGCCCAGACAAGGAAATAGCTTTTGTACAGAACTGTTCTCCGTGGTGACATTTTTGTAATGGAATTGTATCTGTAGCCTTATTTGTCTCCATTAAGCCCACTATTATAAGAGCAGTTATTTAAATAATTTACATAAACTAAAAAAATTTTAATAGGTCTTAAAAAAATAACAATGCTATAGAAGATTGACACAGAAATTCAATATTGCAAATACCTTATGTATGTGATTATTTGTGAAAGTGTCTGATGATTTAAGGCAAAGTGGCAAACCAAGAATATTGTGGACGTTATGTCCTAAAGGAAAAAACAGACTTTTCTGAACCTTGCTTTTATCTGTAAATTAGAGTGATGATACCTTCTCTCAGTATCCTCCTAGGGATACTGTGAAGGTATAAAGGCGAAAACCATGGGAGGAAACTTGGCAAACCATTATGTAAAATTATGTAAAATATGTAAAATAAATTATGTAAAATTAATTGTGTAAAATAAATTACTCTTATTATAAAAATGCTATTGTTGAGGAAAACACTAGTGGAGAACCATTAGTGAAGAAGAACTATCACTAATTTATTATTATTTTTTAAATTTATTTTTATTTTAGTTCCAGTATGGTTAATATACAGCGTTATATTATATTTATATAATATTACAATATATATTACATTTCAGGTGTACAATATAGTGATTCAATTAATTTATTATTTTAAAGAAAAAATTTATCAAGATAATAGTGCTCGTAGGTTTTTCTTTTTTTATTTTATTTTATTTTTTCAGTGTTCCAAGATTCATTGTTTATGCACCACACCCAGTGCTCCATGCAATTCGTGTCCTTAATACCCAAGACCAGCCTCACCTAAACCCCCACCCGCCTCCCCTCCAAAATCCTCAGTTTGTTTCTCAGAGTCCACAGTCTCTCATGCCTCATCTCTCCCTCTGATTTACCCCAATTCACTTTTTCTTTCCTTCTCCTAATGTCCTCCAAAAATTTTTCAAGATAATAGTGCTTATATAATCAATATTCAATTGATTTAATTCTGGTCTTGAACTAAATACGATCTAATTTGGAATGTTATGATTGCCCCAAAATTCAGGACGAATGAAATCTTATAAAATGAAGGATTTTTTAAAATTAATTAATAAAAGATGTTTTGGGTTCTGGTTCTTAAAAAACAGCAAACAACAGAAGAAAACGAACAGTGTTTATATTTGGGAGCCAGGAAAACTGTCAGAAAATAGAAACTTCTGGGGCAATCAGCTGGCTCAGTCAGTGGAGCATGTGACTTTTGGTCTCAGGATTGTGGGCTTCAATCCCCACGATGGATGTAGAGATGGCTTAAAAATAAAATCTTGAAAAAATGAAAACAGAAGCATCTTATGTATCTGGTATAATACTCAACTATTTTCTCCGCTTTTGAGTGGTTTTGGAAATTCCAGAAGAAAACAATAATATTTTTTAAAATTTACAGCAGATATTAACACTGTTACTTCTCTGGTTTAAAACCTTCACTACAGGGGTGCCTCGGTGGCTCAGTGGGTTAAAGCCTCTCCCTTCAGCTCAGGTCATGATCTCAGGGACCTGGAATCAAGCCCCGTGTTGGGCTCTCTGCTCAGTAGGGAGTCTGCTTCCTCCTCTCTCTCTCTGCCTGCCTCTCTGCCTACTTGTGATCTCTGTCAAATAAATAAATAAAATCTTTTTTACAAAATAAATATATAAAAAATAAAACCCACGTTACAGGGACCCCTGATTGGCTCAGGGGGTTGAGGGTCTAACTCATGGTTTCGGCTCAGGTCAGGATGGTGGTGAGATCCAGCCTCACACTGGGCTCCGTGGAGAGTCTCCTTTCCTCTCCCCTACCCCACTCTCCTCACTTTCTCTTTTCCTTTCTCTCTCTCTCTAAAATAGATAAAGCAATCTTTAAAAAAAATAAATAAATAAAATAAATAAGCAAACAAATAAAGTCTACCCTACATACATTTCATCTACAGTCATCCTATCAACAACCATGCCCCAGAAGAAGGCTCTCGGAGGGGTGCCTGGGTGGCTAGGCGTCGCCTCAGGTCATGATCCCAGTGTCCTGGGATCGAGCCCTACATGGGGCTCCCTGCTCATCAGGGAGTCCGCTTCTCCCTCTCTCTCCCCACTGTCTGACCTACTTGTGCTCTCTCAGTCTGTCTGGAAATAAATAAAATCTTAACAAATAAATAAGAAGGCTCTCAGACAGAAATGTAGTTATTATTAGGCACTTTGTTTTTCTGGTTTCAAACTACTTGAGCTGCTTAACATTAAATCAGTCTAAGCCTTGGCCTTCAGGTTGTAGGCACATTTATAATTGTTGACAGCTCTTGAGACAGATTTCAAAGAAGGGGGTCCCTCAAACTAATTCTCCTCAAGGACCCAGCAAGTAATTGGAACTGGATTTGGCAATTTTCTCAATCTTCCTGGGGTCTACTATCTAGTGTTCCTTTTACTTCTGCTCTTTGATCTCAATGCCAGCACTTGAATTGCAACACTGAGAATTACAAACACGAAAACTGTAATACGCATATATTCCTACACATGGACACATTTGAGGTAGGAATTCTGGCCAGGAAAGGCAATTACACTATAGATGGAGACTTTATGAAATAGAAAAAAACATTATCTACCTATTCAATGCATGTGTCCCATAATATTTTCATGAGGTTCCAAACCTTCACTTTTTTACCTTTGCAGCAATACAATTAGACAAACACTAATGAAAGCATTAGAGACTCGAAGATAACTTTCAAAATCCCTGTTGAGCATTCTCTTATCTGTGGCAGTGGGGAGGACTTCCTAAAAAATTAACATCTTAAAATGAACTTTTTTTTTCCTGTAGAAAATCTGCTTCATTGGAGGTGAAGTTAGGGTTCCACTCTGCCTTTTAACCTCCCTTTTTCCCAATAAGATAACCATTATCAATGGATGGGGTAAACACTTGGCTCTACATATTAGTAATAAGTCATCATAACATGATTTTCAAATAAAGTCAAATCAGAAAAAATATCAAACAACCGATTTTGTGTAGTATATATTAAATCTTTAAGGCAAGGGCAACATTGCAGATTCATTCGCATCTGGGGAATTTAAAAGGCCATTTTAAAAAAATGTATTATAAAAAATACATAGTATGGCCAGTCTTTCTATCTTTAGCCATTAAATTTAACACCTAGTGCGACTCTCGATCTTGGGGTCGTGAGTTCCAGCCCCACACTGAGTGTAGAATTTACTTAAAAATGAAATCTTAAAAATAAAATAAAATAAAATAAACTTAACACCCAGAGCACTCAATGTCTTTACAAACTTAATGTTCTTCATTCAATTTCTTCATCAAGACCATAGGTGGTAATGATTGCGGGATCATCCACAATGATTACCTTAAGGATGCCTAAGATTGATAAAATGGAATGGCTCTATTTGGATGGAAGAATATAAAAGGAATTATCTTTAATGTTTGTATATATTTATACTAACCATATCTCTCCAGCACGAAGTACCACAACTAGCCCACAGTAGGTGATTAATAAGCATCTATTAGGCAAATGTGTGAGTAAATAAATGCCCATATTTGCTAGAGGAAAAAAGATTATTTAAAGAACAAGATGGTATCCACATAAACTTTCCTAAATAGGGATATGAGTCCTTTGTTTCTGCTTATCCCTCAAATACTATTTATTACTAAAGATTAAAACATAAATATTGGTAATTATATATATAATGTTCTACTATGCCCAGCATTCTACTCCATACAGCATGTTTGTTTTTAATAAGTAGTATTTATGACACTGTAGACTAGAATCCCATTATATGAGGCTGTATGTGTACTATGTAATAAATTGCTAATTCCTTACCTAATTAACTGTATAATAACTTCACTTTCATTTTTCTAAAAAAAATTACATTAAGATGTTCTGTGGTTTAAAAGATTTTGAACCAAGACTTAAAAGACTAGGGTTTTAGTCTTCCTTGTTACTCATGTTCTCACATCTACATGCCAAATGGAAATTTAGAATACATGATCTCTAAGTTTCTGGCCCTCTCCCTATTAAAAACTCTAACCTTGAGCATAATCATAAATTATTATGAGTTAGAGATGTTTTGTTGAATCATTAGGACTAGGTCAATCTGATGCCTAGTCCTGGGTCAGGAATGCCTCTTCTTTCATTTTAAAATCATTTTAAGATTTTATTTATTTATTTATTTATTTATTTATTTATTTATTTATTTTAGAGATAGAGAGAGAGAGGGAGAGAAGCAGGAGAGGGACAGGAGACTCACACTGAACAGGGCATTCCACACAGGGACCAATCCCAGGACCCTGAGATCAAGACCGGAGTCGAAATCAAGAACTGGACTCTTAACCAACTGAGCCACCCAGGCGCTCCCATACGTTTTTTTATTACGCAGGCAATATGATCTTTTTAACTTAAAAAAAAAGGAAAAGAAATATATTCATAAAAGAACCACTATTAATATATTGAATATTTTCTTCCAAACAGCTTCCAAAGTTGTTGCCTGTTTTTAATGAATTTTACGTGATTTTACCAAAGAATGGTTTCCATCTCTTTTTTTACTTACATTGTTCTAAGTTTCCATATTAGTGTCTGGTTTTGTTAACATAATTGTGATGTAAGCATAGTTGGTAAAACTTCATACCTCTTGATATTTGTCAATTATAAACATATCTGGCCATATAAGGATGTTGCTGTTTGGGTTTTGGGGTTTTTTTTGTTTGTTTTTTGTTTTGGGGGGGTTTTTTGTTTGTTTTGTTTTTGCATATTTAGGATTACTTGCTTAGGACTGATTCTTAAAGTTTACTTTTTGCTTATGTACATTTTCATCTGTTTAATACATATTTCCAAATTATTTTCTAAAAATATCATCCCTTCTTACACTCATACCAGCAAACAAACCCTATTAATAATACTGGATTTACATACAAAAAGAAAAGATGGCCAGATAATTCTCTAAACTTCTTCATTTCTAAAATTAGCACCTTCCTCATGATCTCAGGGTTATGAGATCTAGCCCTGTGTTGGGCTCCACACTGAGCATGGAGCCAGCTTAAGATTCTCTCTCTCTCTCCTTCTCCCTCTGCCCCTCCCCCTGCTTATGCATGCTCTCTCTCACTCTCTAAAAATAAAAACTAAAATATTTAAAATTAGCACCTTCCTAGTTTAAGAAGACTTTGTGTTCTTTTCTTTTTTTTTCAGATTTTATTTATTTATTTGACAGAGAGAGAGATCACAAGCAGACAGAGCAGCAGGCAGAGAGAGATGGGGAAGCAGGCTCCCGGCTGAGCAGAAAGCCCAACGCGGGGCTCAATCCCAGGACCATGAGATCACGACCCGAACCGAAGGCAGAGGCCCAACCCACTGAGCCACCCAGGTGCCCCAAGACTTTGTGTTCTTAAAGACTGTATCTACATTTCACTACTTGTATTGTTTAAAAATAAATGTTAAAGGCTGAATAAAATTAAAACTATTAAGAAATCAATGGAGGATGAAAGTCAGGAATTACTAGTCTAGAGAACTAAAGCCATTCCCAAAGCCACCACCTGTTTAACAGTTTAGAGTTCTTACTAGTGTATTTGTATTTGAATTATGTATTAGATATGAGCCATCTAGATTCCTAGTGCACAATCTCTTCCATTTAAATACTTTATCTCATTGTCTCCATAGACAGTAAAAGGCATAACCAGATATAAAATAATATTCTGCCTTGGTCCAGAAAATAATTCAATGCAAGTGTTTTTGCCATTGTAATTCTGTAGAGGGAACTATGCTCTTCAGGGTCGACATATTACTGAACTGGCTTTTGAAAGAATGGAAAGAAGGAAAGAAGGAGGGAAGGGAAGGAAGGAGGGAGGGAGGAAAGTAGGAAGGAATAAGGGGGAAAGGAGGGAGGGAGAGGGTGGAGAGAAAGGTGGGTATCATCCAGTGAATTTAATTCCATAAATTAGTAAATTTAATTCCATAAAAAGAAACCAAATTATTCACAGAGTAATAGCAATCAAATACTGAAATCTTGTTTGTGTTTAAAACAAGGACCTAAGTCACTGCATTTTTTTAATGAAATGCCAACCTAGCCTATATTCTAGTCTTTTTTTTTTGTCTTTACATTTACACAAAAGAAGAAAATATCTGTTCATATGACTTCAACCACCTAAAAGAAACTGAAAAATTGAGATATTTGAACAGAGCAGATAAGCTCTCTGTGGCTAGTTCTTATTTTCAAAACATATGAGATACTTACTAAACCGCCAAATGCCTGAAACCAATTTTTACCAAAGTTCAAAAGGCAAGCTTTAGTGACAAGCAGGCAAAAGAAATACCTTCTAGCAGAATGGAGAGCCAGGGAATAACCAATGAACTGACCTCTAGTGAATGCCAAAAGTTTAATTTCCTCAATTGGAAATTAATATCTATCAGAAAGAGTCCCATGTGAGAAACTCTAATGCCAAAGCTCTGAAATTAGTGCACAATAAAATATGTAATCCTCTCAAAAAACTAACGATGGGAGTCTCCCCACAGCCATATGAGAAGACTTGGGAATAGTAAGCAGGGTGGTCCATGCTATAAACATCTCCCTCATTGGAACTTGAGAAAAGAATTTAGCCCTTAAGTTCCCATAGCATCAAATATCTGAATATAGCACTTTACTTCTTTCTGGAATGATGCAAAATAGGAACATATGTAGCTGAAAACAATGAAACTGTACTATTTAGTAGCTATGTTTAAAAAAAACACAGTCCCCCAAATGGTAGGATATTAAGTTTATCAAGGGAAACTCACATAAACAAAATCAACAAGCTGTATTGTGTTGCATACATAATAAGGATGTGGTAAGATAAAGTATATTTGTTATGAGAAATCAGTTTAAATTATTTATTATTAAAAATAGCTATGGTGTATTCTTCTCCTAGGTATCAAAATAGTCGAAGAAGAGAAATTACTACCATACATTAATTCTTGGATGAGAAGTTTCTCAAGTGAGGTCAAGGGTAAGCAGGGCAGGTCAAAACTGTCAGAGGAAAAAAAAAGGGGGAAAGGGAAGTATGGACACAAAGAAAAACAATAAAGCCATAATCAAATATAATATCTGTGTTTTAGAAGTAGTGCAGTTGTTTCAGTCAGTATTATTTCTACCACAAATTTGGGGGAATATTTTAATGCCAATCGTCATAATTTTTTTTTTTTTTTTGCTTACTTAAAAGAAAGATATTAAAAATCCCTTGTAGCCTCTTAAAATAAGAGCAACTTTAAGAAATAAAAAGGAAGGGGTGCCTGGGTGGCTCAGTTGTCAAGTGTCTGCCTTTGTCTCAGGTCATGATCCCAGGGTCCTGGCATCGAGCCCCACATCAGGCTCCCTGCCCAGCGGGAAGCCCGCTTCTCCCTCTTCCACTCCCCCTGCTTGTGTTCGCTCTCTCGCTTTGTCTCTTTCTGTCAAATAAATAAATAAATAAATATAATGAAAGAAAGAAAGAAAGAAAAAACAGGGCTCTTGAGTGACTCAGTGGAATAGGCGCCTACCTTCTGCTCAGGTCATGATCCTGGGTCCTGGGATCTAGTCCTGCATCAGGCTCCCTGCTCAGTGGGAAGTCTGCTTCTCCCTCTACCCTTCCCCCCTGCTTGTGCTCCAGTGCTTGCTCTTTCTTTTTCCTTCTCTCCTTCCCGATCTCTCTCACAAAAATAAATTTTAAAAATCTTAAAAAAAAAAAAACGGGAAAAACAATTGTGTTTAAGGAGAAAGGTAGCATTTATTTATTTATTTACCTGACAGACAGAGATCACAAGTAGGCAGAGACGCAGGCAGAGAGAGAGAGAGGAGGAAGCAGGCTCCCTGCGGAGCAGAAAGCCCAATGCGGGACTCAATCCCAAGATCCTGAGATCATGATCTGAGCCGAAGGCAGAGGCTTTAACCCACTGAGCCACCCAGGTGCCCCGAAAGGTAGCATTTAATGATATTTTCCTGAAATTATTTTTGTAATATTGAAGCTATAAGAAGTTATATCTGCTTGAGGAATGGATAGATTATGAAACTGCATTGCTAGTTCTTTATTTACATATACAGAGGACAGATTGGGAATGGGGGGTAGGAGGTTATAGAACTTCTTAGAGTCACGTTCTGGGGTCAGACACACCTGGCTGTGAACCCCGTGTTCCCCACTTCTTTTATAATCTTGGGCTAGATCTACCTCTCTGGTCTGGTTTCCTTACTTGAACAATGGAGATTTATAGGGTTCTTGAGAGTATTAAATGAAAGACCACCTGCAATGTATTTAGAATATTGCTTAGCATATTTTCAGTGCTCAGTCAACCTTTCTGTAGTGACATTGTTGCTTCTGTTGTTATCTTTATAATTATAGCTCTCCTACTCTCTCCTGACCTTGGTCAAGTCTCTTTACCTCTCTGCATTCCCATTTCCCAACCTGTAAAATGAGAGTAGTAATACCCTCCTCAACAAGTTGGTTAAGAGGGTTGAGTGAGACAACATGGAGAAGCAATTTAAAAATAAAAAGATTAGGGGCGCCTGGGTGGCTCAGTGGGTTAAACCTCTGCCTTGGGCTCAGGTCGTGGTCTCTGGGTCCTGGAATCAAGCCCCGCATCGGGCTCTCTGCTCAGCAGGGACCCTGCTTCCCCTTCTCTCTCTGCCTGCCTCTCTGCCTACTTGTGATCTCTGTCTGTCAAATAAATAAATAAATCTTTTTAATAAATAAATAAAATAAAAAGATTTCATCATAAAAGTATCTCCAAGAGATATTTTGGTTTAGATCATTGTATCTGTATAGTAATAATTTCAGGAAGTAATTAAGAACTTAGCATGTATCTTTTATGCTTTCTTTTTCTTCTTCTTCTTTTTTAACCAGAAGCTCAAATGCTTAAAAGACACAGTAAGGAAGAAAAATCTCCATAGCTAGTGTATGTTAAGGAAGCAATTACTCTTTCTTAACATGCACTAATGACAGATAACAATAAAACAAGCCATAATATGCTGCACAAATACAAATTAGAAACTCAAAGAATGGTTCTCTTCATGGTTCTGCAGCAGTTTTCCTAGAACAATAAAGACAGAAGGCAAAGATAACAACTATATTCAGGGACGGGCTGGAGCTGACTCACACAGGCTTGCGAGAGCCAAGTGTTAAATTTTCAAGAATTCTGCAAGCTCATTTTTAACTGTCATTTAAGTTATATAAAACTAAAAATTAAAGAAATCATATTAAAAATAAAAATAAATACACATTTAAAACTCTCCACTTCCTACTAACTATACTACATTTATTTTATCTTACTATTAGTGATGCTTTTGAAGTTACATCTAGCATATCTGTATGGTAAAAGTACTATATATTGGTGTGCTACTGTGCATCTATTCCCAGATCCATGTGCAGTGGTGGGAATATTTATACAATCAAAATTTACAAGTGCAATGCCTAAGGGCTTGATTTAGTGCTAAACCTGAGATCAGAGTTTAATGAATACAATTTGTAAAAGGGTAAAATACAGTTATACAGTAGATCATACATAATATTTAATGATAATTGGGACAAGAACTGATGGATTAGAATACAACTCTATGTGTCAATTGATTATTATGCTGCAATTATAGATTGGCTATAAACACATGAGTTCAGCAAAAATCAATAAAAGCATTTTGTGGTAATCAATTAAATATATAAAATTTAAATAAAGAGTATTTCTTGTTTTATTATTACTTGTAAACTGTGTGTTACTTTTACATAAATTGTGTGTATCCTTTATGTAGGTAAAATTCACCAACCTTGTTTTTTGCAGAGTCAGTTGTTAAACACTGACTATACCTCACTATTTATTTTTTAAGCTCTTAAGTAAAAAGAGCTATCTTTGGAAAAAAACAAGCTATGATTTCAAATAGTCAAAAAGTAAACTAACATTTATCCACTAGGTGGCAGTAACAAGAATTAACAAAACAGGAAAACAAACTAGAAAGAAATTTACAAAGATATTACTTTGTCTGTTTTCTTTTCATTTGATTCATTAAATAATATTATAAAAGTAACTTATGACGTTTTTAAAAGCTATCTTATAAGAGCTGGCTATGAAAATAACACATGTTCAGTATAAAAAGTTCAGAAAATAAACAAGGGCATATAAAGTAAACAAAATGACCCATAACATGACTCAAAAATCAAGTAGTGTCAATATTTTGGTGAATAACTTTGTAAGACTATATTAAACATACTTCTTTATAATTTTATTTTTCCCAGTGTATCACATTTTTTAATGTCAAGATATATAGATCTAAAACATTTTCAGTGACTTCATAGTATTTTGCTAGTCGGATATACTTCAGTATATCAACTTCCTATTATTAATAGACATTTCACCTGCTAATAACTATTCCCTATTATAAATAATACTTCAATAAACAACCACATACATGTATTTTTGTGAACTTGTCTAATAATTTTCTTAGGATAAATTCCAAATTGCAGAATTACTTGACCAAAAAGGTGCACATTTGCGGCACCTGTGTGGCTCAATCAGATAACTTTTGATTTCCCCCCAGATCATGATTTCAGGTCGTTAGATCCAGCCCCATATGGGGCTCCCCACTCAACAGGAGTCAGCTTGGGACTCTCTCTCTCTCTCTGTCTGCCCCTCCCCCCTACTTGTACACACACACATCCGCATGCTCTCTCTCTCTTCCTCTGTTTCTCTAAATAAATTTTACAGGGTGCACATTTTTAAATGTAATGCAAACTGTCAAATTTTCCTGCAGAAATAATATGCTCATCTACACCTCCAGGAATGAAAATACACTATTACACCCATGCTTGATATTTTCAGTTTTAAACCCTTTCCATTCAACGGTAATACTGTATGTAATTGTTTTGATTTACTTTCTATTAATTTTTTCATTCACATACACATTTATTCAATGACCATTTGAGAGTCTGTTCAGACCAATCACTAGACATGTATCAGGAAAAAAACAGAGATTAGGTCCTGATCTTAAAAAGCTTCTATTCAAATGGTGGCCGACAGAAAAGCAGTAACTCAGTAGCTCAGAGTTACTGAGTTGAAGAATATTAGGGTGAAGACCTGAAGGAACAGGAATCAACCTTATAACACTTGTGAGAAAAGGGGAGAAGTATTTAAAGTGGACCAAAGGGAAAGTTCTCTGTGAGAACAGCATGTAATCACAGTTACATTTATTGGTCAATTGTATTTCTTCTATATTGTTGCCTATTTCTAGCCTTGTTCATTTTTCTCTATTTTTCTCAATGTTATTTTTCTTTATATAGTCAGAGTATTAATTCTTTTGCAAAGTATCTCTCCATTGTATAATTAGTCTTTTAACTGTTAATGGTGATGCCATGGAGAGGTTTTTAATTTTTACATATCCCAGTTGAGCACTCTTTTCCTTTAAGTTTTCTTAGCTTGGACATGAAACTTAGAAAGGTCTTTCTCAGACCAAATGACAATATCTCTTTTTTTCTAGTACTTTTATCAACTTTATCCAGCATTTCAATCTTTAATCCATCTCAGATTTCTGTGTGTGGTATTAAAATAGAGATCAAAGTACATTTGTCCCAAGTGCTTAGCAAGAAATACAAATGCCATTTAGAAAAAACTTTCTCCAATATAATTGATTATTACATTTGAAAAAAGGTGAAATGAAACTCTTTAGCTTGGCTCAGGATTTAAATTGAAGTCTGAAACTGAGATAATAGGTCAGCAATATCCACAAATATTCTAAAAATAAGCAATAGATCCATCATCTTTATGAGAATTAAAAGACCATAAACCCCAGCCAATAAACATATTGGCTACTGATTCATTAGGAAGACTACCTTTGAAGAGAATTTCAGGAGAGTGCTCTGTAAGATTTTCCCTCTCTCAAGCTGTAAAGGAAAAGGAGGGACCAAAAGAACCATTCCAGCAGCACCTGGGTGGCTCAGTAGGTTAAAGCCTCTGCCTTCAGCTCAGGTCATGATCCCAGGGTTCTGGGATCAAGCCTCACATCAGGCTCTCTGCTCAGTGGGGAGCCTGCTTCCTCCTCCCTCTCTGCCTGCTTCTCTGCCTACTTGTGATCTTTTAAAAAAACCTTTAATAAAATCTTTAAAAAAAAACAAAAAAGAACCACTCTAGAGATGGTTGCAAAAAAATGTTTTAGATGGTTGTAAATTTTACCTAGCTGAGGAGATAGCAATCTCTTCCTTCAAGATGAAACCAATGAAAGTAGATTTGAGCAGTTAGTTAGACTTCCGCCATCTTGACTTGACAGGTATGGCCCAAGAAAGTTGCTACCTACTAGAGCAAAAGAGCCTAACAGGAAATGGCTGGAATTATGCTGCTTAGAGCAAAAGCTCAGGGATGAGAGAAACTCTGAGAGTGGCTGGAGAAATCCCCCATATAATCTTCAAAGAACTCTTATGGCCTCACAAAAGAGACAACATCTGAATACTTGAAATGAAAAGGGCATTTGATATAAGGAAAGTACCACAGACATTATGCATTATGCTCTTTCTTCTAACCCCAGCAGATCTAAAAGTGGGCAGAATATAGGGCAAGGAGAATGAAAGAACAAGCCACACTCTTCCTCGTCCCCTGCCAATTCCAGTGTCAACCGAAAGTCAGACCTGAGCTGAAAGAAGACAAAGCCCTTAAACTGGATAGCAAAGCAAAGTTTGTATGTATCTGGACCAGATTTTTATTTTTATTTTTATTTTTTTTAATAATCTCCACACCCCATGTGCAGCTCCAACTCATGACCCTGAGATCAAGAGTCCAATGCTAAAGCCAGCCAGGCACCCAAGGCTTTTTAACATCTGAAAATGAGACCATTTGGTCACACGAGAGTGACAAAAACTATCGGGTGACTTGAGATAATATCTAGGGCCAGTAAAGAGGGATGACAGAGCCTGTCTGAATGAAATGTTGGGAGAAGAATCAAAGCTGTTTCCTGTGTACAACTCCTTCACTGAATCAAGCCAGTTATATACACATTTATCATATAATTGCATTTCTTTCTGAATTTTATTCTGACTCATTGATCCGTCTCTCTCTTCACCAGGGCCAGCTTTAATGACTAATTACTGTTACTATTAAATTGTTCAAACACAAGTAGCAAATATGTTCAACTTTAATCAAAACAGTTAAGGGGTGCCTGGGTGGTTCAGTGGGTTAAAGCCTCTGCCTTTGGCTCAGGTCATGATCTCAGAGTCCCAGGATCGAGCCCCACATAGGGAGGGAGCCTGCTTCATCCTCTCTCTCTCTGCCTGCCTCTCTGCCTATTTGTGATCTCCGTCTGTCAAATAAGTAAATAAAATCTTTAAAAAAAAAAACAGTTAAAATTTGTGTCAATTCTCACAAAAATGAACTATAGATAGAAAGCAGACATTTGGCTTGTCTAAGGTGCTGATTTTTAGGAGGTAGACAAAAGGCAGCTTGCCAGCCCTTCAAACAGCCTTATTGGGTGTTAATGCCCAGTTAGCCCAGCAAATGGCACACAACTGATCCTCTGTGATAATACCCCCAAAAGTTAGTTCCATCTCCCATCTTTCCCTACTCTGATTTCTAATTTGGGCAGAAAAATGCAAAGAGGAAAATGATGATCATGGGTCTACATGTATACAACAGGAAATGCATGTAATTAAATGACAAGGGAGACAGGCTCTGAGCACTTAGTGGGACCAGAAACTTTAGGTCTGGTCGTAAGGTTGGCAGATACTATAATATTCTCCAATTAGCCACAGTGTGTTCTCCAGAAAAACAGAAAAGATGGCATCTTCATTAAATTCTTTGACTTAACAAAATTGTCCTGAGTGTTGGGCTTCAACCATGATAATAATAGTAATTACTATTTACAGAGTACCTGCTCAGGTCTCAATGTTTTACTCACACTTGATCCTCAGATCAACATTACGAGTTAAAAATTACAAACACCACGTAATAAATTTTCTGAGATTCAAAACGATTATTTAAATTGGTACGGGTGACATAGCTATTAGTGAGAGAGCCTGGACATGAACTCAAGCAGACCTGACAGACCACCCCGTGTGAGCTCCATTACTTCCCACAAGTTCTCTCTCTCATTACTGTAAATCGCATTGGTTTCTTTCACTTTATAAATCTTGGACATTTTCAGTCTAACAGCTGTGTTAAATATATGCCCTTTATTTCTCTGAAAACAATAAAATGATAACCTTCAGTTGTAAGAGTTTCCGCCATCTTCCCTCTGCAGTTTTGCTTGAGATGCCTGCATGTTTCCTTTTCCCATATTTAAGGTTATAAAAATAGAGTTAAAAATCTGTAGTCATTGGGGCGCCTGGGTGGCTCAGTGGGTTAAAGCCTCTGCCTTCGGCTCAGATTGTGATCCCAGGGTCCTGGGATGGAGCCCCGCATCTGGCTCTCTGCTCAGCAGGGGGCCTGCTTCCTCCTCTCTCTCTGCCTGCCTCTCTACCTACTTGTGATCTCTGTCTGTCAAATAAATAAAAATAAATTAAAAAAAAAATCTGTAGTCATTTTTGGCATAAGTCAGAACAAACTGTAAGCAACTTACTTGATAGCAAGATACTAAAGCAAAGATTTTCATTAAAATTTGGGGCATATATCATCAGTTAATGAGCTACATAAAATGCCTAACAATAAAAAAAACTACACTTCATAAAATCAGCCATTAATGGAAGGGCACCACACTAAGAATAATGGGAGTTAAACAACTGTGTAGCTATGGTTCCTATTCCCAAAGGGCATACGATATGATGTGGCTCTAACATGGATTTAATAAGCATGCAGTACCTATTGGTGAGTGAAACATTTGAGAGCAAATACCGTTTTGCTGTTTCTGTGTATCAGTGTTAATTGGGAAAGGTAGCTTAGAAAATGTGGGGTGAGTAAAGACCTGAAGAAAGATGTAATTCTTCAACTTGAAAGAATTGATCCACTGAACGTAATCACCCATGTAAGTGTACTTCAAAGGAAAGTAGATGTTTGAAGCTGAGCACCACCACTTTCCACCCAGACAACTTTGAGGAAATTACGTCATCTCTTCAGGCTTCAGCTGTTTACCTATCAAGTGGAATAATAACGCCTGCCTTATAGGATTGTTGTAAGGAGTCAACAAAACAATCTGTATTTGGCATTATACCTGACTCTCTTGCATAGTCAATTTTAAGAAAAAGCAGATATTTACTATTACAAATTCCAAAATTTGTTAATCTGGCACTATTCCTGTATATAAATTATATATACAAGGTATATAAATGATATAGACCTCATTTATTTATAAGCTAGAAACAGTAAATAATAGACAGCTGCATCTGATTGACTGGCAATTTTACCCAATTTGCATTTTAATTCTCCCCCAAGTGCCATCTCCCTCCCTGGGTGATTTGCTTTAAGCACTCCTATAAAGGTCCATTAGCTATCTGTGCCCTGATCAAATTAGACGTAGTCTTTAATTTACAAGAATCCTCACGGCCAGTGCCATTGACACCCGGTTCTGGCTTTTGCAGCACTTAGGGCGGGGTAGGCTAACAGAATCCCCAAGGCCGTTCAGTCCCTCAGCACTCAGGCGCATGAAAACCTACCCCACCCTCCACCCGCACCGCATCCGGGCATAAGGAGGCTCTTCTGCCCAGCAAGGGCTCCTTTCCAGTAAGCACTCTGCTCTTCATCTTCTGGGATATCCCTGGCTCCTGGCCTCTTAAAAAGTCCCTCTCCCAAGCTCAGGGAAAACAATAACTGAGCTTATGTAGCAAAAGCCCAGAAAACCACTAATATTAAAACACTTCTGTGTTCTGGTAAAATTATGAGCACGACTGCTGTGGAGTGCCAAGATCAGTCACCCACCCCTGCCCCGAGGCCAGCTGATCCAGTAGCTCCAACTCTCCCCCCACTGCTGTCTCCTGAGCCACCCAGTGTTCAGATACCATGGGATGTTCTAGTTTGTGGCCAGCTAGCAGAGTACATAGATGAGCACGTGAACTTCAAGGCCGGACAAAACTCTGTTGTATCTGAGCTGTGCTGCTTGGAAAATGTGACTTGATAAATGTGACTTTTACAAAGGAAATAAACTTTTCTTTAGTGAGAATTTGCAATTAATAGATATTCCAGAAAATAATATGTTGATTTCTTAGAGTGACTGCTGTGTGGTTACCAATCAGAAATGGTAGCTATGACCCAAGGGTTTATTAAATAAGTTTTTGTGATTAGTCAGTATTCCATTTTTTCCTTAACTAATTTATTACTTTTAAAATCTTGATATAAATAATATTTGGAGATATTATTTGCTTTTTTGGATGGAGTTTGGTGCAATTCCCCAATATTCCTGGTTCTCCTCCTTCTGGGTATAAGGTTAGACTACCCTTTCCTTGACTTGCTTTGGCCAATAACGTATGAGTAGAAGTAACATTTCTCTTTTCCAAGGAGGTTTTCACAATCAACACACATTCCACCCTGTTGATTTCCAGTGCCATGGCAGACACCAATATTCCAGATGGTAGAAACTCAGCCCGCCTGTGCCCTGAATGAGGACAATGCAAAGCAGAGTCCCCACCAATGCAGGATGCACATGGGGTATGAACAAGAGATAATTCTTTGTGGTTTTTAAGCCACTAACTTATACTTTATCCTAGTGCATTCTGACTGGTACACAGACGGTTAAATATTATGTAATAACTTGCATAAAATCTTGGATATAGCTCTCTCGGTCTGAAAATGTTAGCTCTCACTACAGCATTGCGTTTATCAATAAGGTATCTTTTCCTAAAAGGTAACCAGCCCTTAGAAAGAGAGCTATCTGCACGAAATCATATGCTTCCTCAAAGGCAAGGTATCCTCTTCAAAGGCCATAGGAAGCTGTGTCACCTCTCATTCCCTCAGACGTCCTCTACAAGCCAGCTGTATTTCCATTCTGTGCTATCTGCCTCAGCTCTCTTCAGTGCAAACAAGCTGTAGTTTTTTTCATTTATTTTTCTATGTTAAACCTTAACCTTGGAATCACTTCCCAATTACCATATGCAAGCAACTACCTGCTCATCAAACCTCAGCAATCTGTCCACTAGAGATCCCCACCAAGGCAAGAAGAAATGGACATAAAAAGAGAAAATTAGGACTTAGAAGGCCCTAGACTCTTAAAATTAAGAGTACCTTTTATATGTTGTAACATTCTTTAAACGTATTCACTAATAATAATCTCCCATATCCTCCTGGTAGAATGTTTGCATTTTTTACAAACTCCAAATTAATGGGTGATTTTATTTACCCAAGTTAAAGAAAATACTATGTTTGGCAGGTCTGTCAACTGCAAAAATTATTTCCTCAGTTTACTATCTGGAAATGAAAATACTGGTGCGGTAGTCTGTGGGTGAGATCATGGTAAACAAATAGACAAGGCAGCTAATTCAACACAATATTTCTTGTCAATTAGGAAAAGGCCATAACAAAGAGATATATACCAAGACCAAACCCTACCAGAACAATGACTAAAAGTCTTATCCAGGAAGGGAAGCAGATTTAATGGCTGATTTCTATATAATTAACCTTTCTACCTCTATTCTCTAGTCCTTGCTAAGTATAAATATTAGTTCAATGGACTGAAAAATCTCAAAATATACCTAATGTTTCTCTAGTCAAGGGCTGCCAAAACCCATTCCCATTTCATATAAAGAGTCTGAAGACATCTAAATTATATCTGACACACAAATTAGGTTTGAATTCATAAACCTTGTTACTGAATACAACTCTGCTTTCCTAATTAAAATTTGTTACCCAAGAATGCCAGATAACAAATTAAATTATGTTCTCTCACAGTAATCTTCTCTTTCCACCATCCCTGCTCCATCCTCCAAATGTTTACAGCAAAACAAGGTAGAGGAGAAGAAAGTTATAGGCTCCATTTTACTATTATTTTTGTGAAACTTCATTAATGCTGACATTATCATCTTGTATACAAAATATGCACGTACAATCAAATTAGAAGGGTTTAGCGCTCAAAAGGGTCCTTGGATGCCTCATGCCATTATTCTGAAGATGAGGAGACAAAATCCTACAGAAATCACATCTGGGACTGGAATTCAGGTAATGCAACTCCCAGTCAAGGGCTTCCTCCTTCATGGCACAATGGCTACGAGTGGAAGTAAACAGAAAGGAGAATAACAAGAATCTGGTTCTCCCAGAATCTCTCATTTTTTCCAGCAGTTGTTTAATCATTAGATTGTTAATTGAGGCCACCTATATTCACAAGTAGATGAACGAAAGAAGGGAAGGAGAGAATGAGAGAAGGAAAGAGGGAGGAAAAGAACAAAAGAGAAGCAAAAGGGAGGAAGAGAGAAACTTTCAGTTTATGATGAGAGTATGAGAACTCCCTTTCCTTTCAGGTTTTACATTTGAGACATCAGCACCTAGGACCTAGAATGAGAATTAGCTACCTGCTGAAGCCTCTTCTTACTGCTTAAATCTATTCTGAGTTAGGGGTCCATTATGAGACTTAGGCTCTGCCCCGCCCCTGTTGACAGAAATCTGGAGAAAGGAGAAAGATTAAGGGGCTCTGAAAATGGTTACCACGTTTAGCCATTTATATATTGGGCAAGTAAAATCGTGTTCAAGTTACCATTTGTTTTGGGGCTGATACTTCAGATTGCAGTCAGTTTAAAAAAGCACTCCTCAAAAAAATTTTTTTAATATTTAAAAAAAGGGCGCCTGGGTGGTTCAGTCATTTAAGCATCTGAATTCAGCTCTAGTCATGATCTCAGGAGTCCTCAGATCAAGCCCTGCATGGAGCTCCCCGCTCAACGGAAAGTCTGCTTCTCCCTCTCCTTCTGCCCCTATATCCCTGGATGACAGAGTTTGGGTACTTAAAAAAAAAAAAAAAATCCTAGAAGTAAATGATATATTTTTAAGTAACTTAATTATAATTTAACATGTTGATTAAAGAAAGTAATACTTATGCTTAGAACAGGGTCTGGCATAAATGGTAGCTATTATTATTGTTTTTATTACTAGGCATAGTGTTTTATAGATTATTATAGACTTTTTTTGTTTGTTTTCTTCATTTTCCTAATGTTCTATAAATAACATCTGATTTTAGAGCTTTGTTTTATTTTAGAGTATTTTTGAGCATATAATAGACTATTATATAAATGCCCAATATAAATATCTTAATGGAAAATAAATAAATAAATAAAATATCTTAATGATACATTTAATAACTTCATGAAAAAGTAGCCAGACACCTCTAACAATTTTTCAGCATGCGTTTTCCCAATCTGTAAAAATGCAAAGTCTTGTCAACAACAACAGGAGTGGGTGGAAAGTATCTGTCCCTTTTTCCCATTGATCTTACCTTCTTAATGGCAATGCAAGTATTAAAGTCTGTGTTCCAGAACATAAATAAACCATATTCCTTGACATAAGAATTCTTGTTTTGCTATGCTTTCACCAAGACAGAACGGATGCCTCAGCGCCAAATCAATGCGCTTTAAACTGTCTGAACTAAAAATGCTGTTTTTCCATGCAAAAAAAAGTTCAAAGATTTTCAGTAGATTCCATCACTACTGGTTCCTTTATTTGAAACGTAAATACTAGGCTACTATTGTACTTATAATTCAAAGGCTGTTATGCCAAATGGAGTCCTACAATAGTTGTTCAACTGAACATATGTCAGACAGTCTGAACCCCAGCACATAATACTAATGGGTGTTCTCATTTTCTGTACAATGGCTGCAGCATTTGAGATTCTTGAAAATACTAATGGTGTCACTTC
Source organism: Lontra canadensis (assembly GCF_010015895.1). NCBI lineage: Eukaryota > Metazoa > Chordata > Mammalia > Carnivora > Mustelidae > Lontra > Lontra canadensis. The sequence continues at coordinate 94,738,093 of NW_022630995.1, forward strand.
TCATTATAACCAAATACTGAAAGTGATCTGGTGTCAGTAATTTTTTTTTAAGTAATTAGACATTCCCTGTGTGTGTTCGGATAGAGCCAAATTAGTAAATGTCACTAGATTTATGTGTTCCAAGGTAGGGCTTGTCCCACAAATGCTCTACATAATTATTGGGTGATTTCTGCAGTCTCTAGCATAAAGTATTTAAGAATGACTTGTCAGGGGACGCCTGGGTGGCTCAGTCAGTTGGGCCACTGCCTTTGGCTCAAGTCATGATCCCAGGGTCGTGGGATCAAGTTCCACATGGGGCTCCTTGCTCGGCAGGGAGCCTGCTTATCTCTCCACCTGTGCCTGCCACTCTGCCTGCTTGTGGGAGCTCTCGCTCGCGCGCTCTCTCTCTCTCTCTCTCTGACAAATAAATAAATAAAATCTTTAAAAAAAGAAGAAGAAGAATGCCTTGTCAGGGACACCTGGGTGGTACAGTCGGTTAAGCATCCAATTCTTGGTTACAGCTCAGGTCATCAATTCAGGGTTGGGCTCCATGCTCAGTACAGAGCAGGCTTGAGATTTTCTCTCCCTCTGCCCCTCCCACCTGTTTTTTTCTCTCTCTCTCTAAAATAAATAAATAAGGTTTTTTTAAAAAAAAGAATGACTTGTCAAATGAGTATGTATCTCGCATCTCTCTACCATTTTCTTAATAGCAAACTAAAGAAATTAGGGGGAAAAAATTGGTCCAGCTCACAGATAAATAACATTTGATAAGGCAGAATGCCTATAATTGTATTTTTTCTACCTGCCAATAGGATTACAGCAAATTATTAAGGCACTGGAAACACAAGATGATTTGGTGGACACTTACAACCTAGTAAAACTATCACCCAACATACTGAGAATCTCTATGAATAATTGACATGCAAATATAAATTTATTATAAAAACAAACTAAAGATATTGGCAAGGCTAAAATAAAAACTACCATTTAAACATAATCCAGGGGGGTTCCTGGGTGGTGCGGTCAGTTGAGCGACTGACTATTGGTTTCAGTTCAGGTCATGATCTCAGGATTGTGGGATTGAGCCCCTGTTGGGCTCCACATTCAGCTCAGAGTCTGGTTAAGACTCTCCCTCTCTCTCTGCCCCTCCCTCTCATGCTTTCTCTCTCGCCCCCTCCCAAATAAATAAGTAAATCTTTAAAAATAAAAAAATAAATATAATCCAGGGTCTACCAACAGGAAGTTTTTTTCCATAGGAAAACACTGCCGTTTCCATTAATAATTAAAAGCATATTATGACAGTTGAGACTTAAGTTTTCTGACAAATTTTGTTCTTTATAACAATAGGTACAATCTGTATAGTTCTACTTAACATAATAAGTATCATATCATATCATAATCTACTTACCAATTTTATAGAAAGGTATATTAACTTGCAGACACCTAAGAAGTCTTAGGAAGGACACATGGAAAAATAGCATTGGTGGCTTCCCAGTAAGGGAATCAGGTAACTGGAGGACAGAGATAGGGAGGGAGAATTTTCATAGTATGTCTTTTTTGTACCTTTGAATTTTGAATCATTTTAATGTCCAATTTTTTTTTTAATTTGTTTTAAATGAATGTCCAACTGGGACACCTGTGTGGCTCAGTGAGTTAAGCATCTGCCTTTGGCTCAGTTCCTGCTCCCAGGGTCCTAGGATCGAGTCCCTGATTAGGCTCCCTCTGCTCAGCAGGAGCCTGCTTCTCCCTCTCCTTCCAGCTCATGCTCTCCCTCTTGTTATCTGTGTCCCTATCTCTGTCTCTCTCTCTCAAATAAATAAATAACATCTTTAAAAATAAATAAATAAAAGTCCAATTTTGAAATAAAATTTAAATTTCAAAGAATGGGTTGTTCCCTGATATTATTGTTTTTTAAATTTATAGTCTCTTGTGAATTTGACTTGATTAATATGCTTACTAGCGTTCCCATTTTCTACTGACTAGCTTGCTATTTCCCAAGCATATTTAAACACTAGAGCCAAGAAGATATTCCCACAAGTCTTATTTTAGTTTTAAAAAGACATTTGTTTCAATTTCCACCAAATAGTAGCAAATGAACTTTACAGTAGGAAATAGGATAGAAAATTATAAAGTGCAAATAAAACTGACAAACTGTTTTCATATATGAACTATAGAAAATTATCCAGCAAAAGGAAATATATGAATAATATTTTTACTTTTTTTTTAAGAGAGAGAGCATGCATGAGGCCGGGGGTTGAGGAGGTGTTTGCAGAGAGAGAATTCTAAGCAGGCTCCATGTCCAGGGCAGAGCCCAATGTGGGGCTCAATCTCACAACACTGAGATCATGACCTGAGCCAAAATCAAGAGTTGGATGCTTAACGGATCCATTCAGGCACCCTTATGAACAATGTTTTTGACTAAAAAGAAAAGAAGTCAACTTCAACAATTCATTTAATAAATATTTATTGAGTTCCTACTATATTTGGTAGGTACTATTCTGAGTTTTGGTAGATACATTAGTGAACAAAGCAGAAAACTTATGGCATTTCCACTTCAGTGTACTAGACCACTGATGAGAGGTTAACAGTATACCAGAGACTCTGAGATGGCAAAGAGACATTTTATTTTACATCCATTTATTTCAGCTTTTTCCATTTATGATCTTGCTTCCTCCAATTTTCTTTCCTAGATCACCTATCCAGAAAAAATCCACTAGGTGGCATTGTCTCATTGATCAGAATAAAAGCAATTTCCCTTGTTTCCATGGGAATGTATTCTTTGTTTCCTTTGGTTTTGTTCTTTTAACTCAATTTTTTCTGTGACCAAACGACAGCTTAAAATATACCATTTTGGGGGGAAAATATACAAAAAAGATAAGCTAAGAGTCTGAGTTTGCTGGAGCATCTTCTAATATAACCAGACAAGCTATAAGCTATGATCTATCACTCAGTCTTACTCCAACACACAGTGGTGGACAGACCCTTTACCATCAGTGACTCAAACGGCTCAGAAGAAATTGGTATATATGATGGAACAAGAAGTCTAGAGAAAGTTCGACAGATATGCATTCAAGTCCTAGCTTTAGCTCCCCGTAAATACAACTTGAGATGAGCAACCAGGGACGATTCACCTAATCACCACAAACTTAAGTTTCTCATTAGAAAACATAAGGAGCAATAATATATCCTTACTCACTTACAAGGGTCTCGTGAAGATCAAACGATTTAAATGATTAAAAGTTTGCTATTTTAGACACATTTTGCCAAGATATTTTGGCTTAGAGAAAATACATGACTTTTGGAATTATGAACATAGTAAATAGTATTCTTTTTTATTTTTTTTTTTTTAAGATTTCACTTACTTATTTGAGAGAGAGTGGGAGAGAGCATGAGCATGGGGACCAGTAGGGAGGGAGGGGCAGAGTGAGCATGGAGCCTGATGGAGGGCTCCAACGCAGGACCCTGAGATCATGACCTGAGCCAAAAGCAGATGCTTAAGGAATTGAGCCACCCAGGTGCCCCACAGTAAATAGTATTCTTGGTTTTACTTTTTTTCATGTATGGCTTACTATGTATCATAAACTGTTTCAACTACTTTAAAATATTAAATCATTTAACAAGGTGAACACCATTATTATCCTCATTTATAGCTGAGAAATAGAGAGAGATAGAATAACTTGCCAAAGGCCACGCAGCTATCTTTCCCCAAGGACCACACCAAATACACCACACCCATCGCACGAGCTGTTTGAAGAGCTCTTATAGCACTGATAATATCATAGACAATGGAACATTTGGGGTATGCTAGGACTAAAAAACAGGAATTCTTTACAGAGCATAACAAAGTAATGAATATAACTGCTTCATACAAGGAACTGAAGCTAATCAGACCTAAAAATGCCCAAATTAAGAGAGATGAAGAACTGTGATCATTTAGATAAAGTCTATACTCATATATTCTGGGTAGCTTTATAGTCGCTCCAACATTGAGCCTACCTTCCAAAAGGTAAGAAATGAAATGATTTGGGGGGCACCTGCGTGGCTCAATGGGTTAAAGCCTCTGCCTTCCGCCAGGTTCATGATCCCAAGGTCCTGGGATGGAGCCCTACATCAGGCTCCCTGCTCAGCGGGGAGCCTGCTTCCTCCTCTCTCTCTGCCTGCCTCTCTGCCTACTTGTGATCTCTGTCTTTCGAATAAATAATTTTTTAAAAATCTTTAAAAGAAAAAAAAAAGAAAGATATGATTTTCAACACCTATCACAATGTTATCCCATCCTTCAAAGTCCCGCTCGGAAACTTGTAAGCTCTTCAAAAACAAGTTTGGATCTATTTGTTGGGGATTTAAAAAAAAAAACAAAAAAACAATAAACTATTGAAGTGAAAATAAAACTTATCAATAAAGTACTTTGGGACATGGTCTCTGTAGAATACAGACTGTTTTGGTTTTAATTCTGGCTCCCCACTTGCCAAAAAAAAATTGGGGGAAAGTTATTAGCCCCACATTTGTAAAATAGGAATAGTAATAGTACCTCTTATAGTTGCAAGAGTAAAATGAGTGAATACACGCTAAATGCTTAGAGTAGGACCTAGCACATTGTAAGAGCTCAATAACTGTGAATTATTATTAGTATTATTATTGTCATTCCTACTTCTCAAATCACATAAGCACTTTATACTTGGGGGCCAAATCATCTGACATTTAGTGTCGTACAATACAGAAGCTGTTCCACTTACACACCTTCAGTTAACACCGTATCAGAAACAGACCAAATGATGCTCCAGAAGAAAAGCATCTACTGCTGATAGAGGGTGACAGGGGTCACTGATATTGTCATTTTGAACTAATAGCAGATTAATTAGTAACAGTCTCTCTGAGACTAAGGTGTCTCAGGAAAAGTAAACTTTCTCTATTTACATCCCTGCTGTTGCTTTGTCATTTTAAGATGTCAATTTCTGTTTGTCTGCCTTTCTCTCTTACTATGAAGGATGATAAACTCCTTGACTCAAGGGTCTTATATATTTTTATATTTCTTAAAATATTAACCAAGGAAGACCCTCAAAGAGCATCTGTTGTTATCCTTTTATGTCTATTCTATGCTTCAAAAATCACAGAACTGAGAGGACAAGGTGCCAGACAGATGGTCTCAAAGGCAGGGAAGTGACTTTAATATCTTTTTCTCCCAAGAGTGAGCTCGATAGGAGGTGCTACAGTCCCATAACAGGTACCCCAAAAACATTTACTCAAATAAACAAATGATGATATTGTATGTGCTCTCACAGTTTGACTTCAAGATATTTTTAACTTTTATTTCCAAAAGCAGTAAGTTCTAAGTGCAAGAAAACATTTAAAATGCAATTTGGACCATGTCACTTCTCACCTAGAAATTCTAAGCTAGACCTAACAAGCACTATACGTTTTATCATGCCAACTGTATCCTTCACACACACACACACACACACACACACCTCTGACCTCAGTGTCTACACTCTCTCTCCCCTGCTCACTCTATTCCAGTCACAGTGGACCCCCCTTGGAATTCCTAGAATTAGCCAAACATGCTCCTACTCAAATACTTTGTCTTCACTGTTCCCTGAACATGGTATGTTCTTTCCTCCACTATTCACGTATTCACACTGTTTGTTCTCTTCCTTTAGATCTGGCTCAGATGTCATTTAAGCACGAAGGAATTCCCTGTCCATCCTGTAAAAAGAACATCCTCTCCTTTGCATCCCCCATTCCCTTTGCTCTCATATATTTTTCTCTCTAGTACTTATGACTAACAAATATATTATTACTTATTTGTTTTCTGTCTTCTTCTACTAGAATATAAACTTCATAAGAGCAAGAATAAAGACTCCACTAGAATACAAACTTATTTTGCTTATTTTGTTCAGTGTTGTATCTCCAGTACCCAAAATATTGCCTGGCATGTAGAAAATGTTCATGTTATTTATTATAAACTAATTTTATATCATTTTCCTAATCTGTAACTATCTGCTTAACAAAATATGAAAAATAAGCTCAGTAAGTACTGGGGAAAGGAAGGAGGTGGATTGATCATGACCTTTAATGACTGAAAGAGGAAATGTGATAGTGGAATCTAATAAATACCATTGAATTGACTTAAATGTTGAAAAAGTAGAGATGTTGACTAAAAATTCAAGTAGAGAGGGATTAGGAGACCAGAGGGAGAAGGAAAAAAAATGTTGAGAGAATAAAGTCTTGGATAAAATGAAAAATAAGAAAGATATAAAGCAACAGGGATCAATGAAACCACAGACGGCTGGAAGGTTTTTCACGGCTCAAGAGATTCTAACTTCTATTTAAAGACAAAAACACCTTAGCAAGGCTCTAGAGTCAGTCTCTAGCTTCAACTGAAAACTTTAACTGCAAGAATAGTCTTATTTACAAGACAGTTACATTCTAACCGGAATCTCCTTTAAGAAGTTCTTCCAAATTCCGAAACCAAAACTTCTACTTAAACCGATCACAATTCTGCCTTCCAGAACTACACTGACTCCATTTCCACTCTTCAAATATTCAAAAACCACTAATGGGCCCAACTCCCCCACCCCTTACACAATCTGCCCTCCTCTAAGCTTAATCTCCCCAGTGTCTTTGGCCATCTCGTATGACATGGTTTCCAGATGGTCATCCTCTTAGTTGATCTCCTTTACAGCTATCATAACTTTTCAGTTTGCTTCTTAAAAAAATTATTTGCAAGGGATAGGCCCAAGTTAGTGATTAAGTTTCCATCAATAATGTGTACTTTATTTTAGAAAATCATTTCTGCTGTTTTCAGAGTTCTTTCACCTGAATTATATTGTTCAGTCATCATTGTAAAAAAGCTTTTTCCCTTCAATTTTAAAGCTGAAAAATCTGAAAAATGAAAGGGTTAGTTAACATATCCAAAGCTATAGGATGTGCATCTGATATCAGAATACCTATTTCTGGTTTTGTTTTGGTTTGATTTGGTTGGGTTTTTTTTTTTAAGATTTTATTTATTTATTTGACAGACAGAGATCACAAGTAGGCAGAGAGGCAGGCAGAGAGAGGGGGGGAAGCAGGCTCCCTGCCAAGCAGAGAGCCCAATGCGGGGCTCGATCCCAGGACCCTGGGATCATGACCTGAGCCGAAGGCAGATGCTTTAACGCACTGAGCCACCCAGGCGCTCCTGATTTGGTTTTTTAAAAGATTTTTTTTTTTAATTTTTGAATAATCTCTGCACCCAGTGCGGTGCTCAAACTCACGACCCCAAGATCAAGAGTCTCGTGTTCTACCAACTGAGCTAGCCAGCTATTTTTGCTTTTGAAAAACTCATTATGAACTCATTATGAAAAATTTCAGACATATATAAAAGCAGAAAGAGATGTGTAAAATGAACATCCATATTCTTTCTCCCTAGATTTAACAATTACTAGCACTACCCTCAAACAAGTTTTTCTTATCCTTTGATAACTTATTTTAAAGAAAATTCCAGACATCCTGGTGTTTCATCACTAAATCTTGTAGTATGCATCTTTAAAATATAAGGACATTTGCAGGATGCGTGGGTGGCTCAAAGAGTTCAGTGTCTGCCTTCAGTTCAAGTTGTGATCTCAGGGTCCTGGGTTTGAGCCCCATGTCAGGCTCACAGCCCCGCAGGGAGTCTGCTTCTCTCTCTCCCTCTAACATGCCCACCGCCCAGCTCATGCTCTCTCTCTCTCCTCTCAAATAAATGAACAGAATTTTCTAACAAAAATAAATAAAATAAAATGGGGCACCTATGTGGCTCAGTCGGTTAACCAGTTGCCTTCAACTCAGGTCATGATCCTGGAGTCCCAGGATTGAGCCTCAAATCAGGCTCCCTGCTCAGCCGGGAGGGAATCTGCTTTTCCCTCTCCATCCACTCCTCTCCTGGCGAGTTCTCTCTCTGTCTCTCTCTCTCAAATAAATAAATTAAATCTTAAAAAATAAATAAAATAAAATATAAGGACATTTACTTACATAACCATGAACTGGTATCACATCACATCTAACAAAATTAACAATGATTTCTTAATATTGGAGTGCCTGGCTGGCTCAATTGGTAGAGCATGTAACTTTTTTTTTTTTTAACAATTTTATTTATTTATTTGACAGAGAGAGACACAGCAAGACAGGGAACACAAGCAAGGGAAGTGGGAACATGAACAGGGAGGCTGGTGTGGGGCTCAATCCCAGGACCCTGGGATCATGACCTGAGTTAAAGGCAGCCGCTTAACGACTGAGCAACCCAGGCACCCTGAGCATGTAACTCTTGATCTCAGGGTTGTAAGTTAACTCCCATGTTGGGCGGTAGAGCCTACTTAAAAAATAATAATTTCTTAATATGTAACTCTCACTCCACATTTAAATTTCCCTGTGTATATCCAAAACAACTAGATTTTTCTGCAATTAATTTGTTCATGAATTATATCCTGTAACTCCTGATCCACGTTTATTTCTACTACACCATGGAAATTACAAACAAAATGGAAAAAGGTATGCTTAAAGAAGTAAAGATGAAAGAGAAAATGCAGTGTTGAATGATCAACTAACTGATTATTACATTTCCTGAATATAGGGAAAAAAATAGAAGAATATCAAAGATATTCTGCCTACTTGTGATCTCTGTCTGTCAAATAAATAAATAAAATCTTTAAAAAAATATTTGGCTGAAATGTTGAATAGTCTTTTTTAAAAAAATTATTTATTTTTGGGGTGGGGGAGAGCAGATGGAGAGGGAGAGAATCTCACGTAGGCTCTGTGATCAGTATAGATCTGGATGCAGGGCCCAATCTCACAACCATGGTATCATGACTGTGAGATCATGACTTGAGCAGAGTCGGATCTCAAGATCTGAGCCATTCAGGAGCCCCTGAAATGTTAAATAGTCTTGAGTAGTCTAGCCTTGTTCTCCTGTCTGCAGGTGTGGCTTTTTGCCTGGCAAAAGTGTAAGGTTTTGTGTTGATCCAAAGTTTCAGAGTTTTTGTAATCAGATTTTGTAGGATGGTTTATGGCCCATGAGAAAGAAAACTTTTTGAAAATATTTACCAGATCACTATATATAATTTTGTTCTTCAAAAATCTCTTTCAATTAGTTTTTTTTTTTTTTTTTAATATTTATTTGACAGAGAGAGAGAGATCACAGAGAGGCAGGCAGAGAAGGGCGGGGGAAGCAGGCTCCCTGCTTAGCAGAGAGCCGATCCGGGGCTCAATCCCAGGACCCTGAGATCATGACCTGAACTAAAGGCAGAGGCTTAACCCACCAAGCCACCCAGGCACCCCTCAATTAGTTTTCAAAGTAGTTCATACTAGATAAAATGAAAGTTTCCCTGATGGAAAGCTAAAGGAAAATAATGTGTTAGTAGAAAACTTTAATTGCAAGTATACGTTTCCTTCATTTAATCTAAGGAGTCAGCATTCTGTTATCTTTGATTTTTTTTTTTTTTTAAGATTTTTCTTATTTATTTGACAGAGAGAGAGAGACAGTGAGAGAGGGAATACATGCAGGAGGGAGTCTGAGAGGGAAAAGCAGGCTTCCTGCTGATCAGGGAGCCCAGTGTGGGGCTCCATCTCAGGACGCTGGGATCATGACCTGAGCCGAAAGCAGTGGCTTTAGCCCACTGAGGCACCCAGGTGCCCCTCAGCCAAATATTTTATCTTTATCACTCTTATCAGGCTACAGGTTAACCCTTGCACTTACTAAACAACAAATTAACACTTGTTGATAAATGAATGGTTCTCAGCAGTAGGAACACTACGGTACAAGGGTGTCTTTTAAAAGATACACTTTAGCGGCACCTGCGTGCCTCAGTCGGTTAAGCGGCCGACCTTGATCTCAGCTCAGGTCTTGATCTTGGGGTTTTGAGTTCAGGCCCTACACTGGGCTCTGCACTGGGCTCTACACTGGGCATGGAGCCTACTTTTAAAAAAAAGACATATTTTAAAACATCCATTTTTTAAAATAGTAATTAAACAGAAACCAGAACCTATTTATATTAAGTAGCAATTTTCCTTTTTTTAGAGTCACTATTAGGTTTCATTGTTTGATTTCATGACACCTCCCAAATATGAGTAAAAATTTATTTTGTCTGTTAAAAATGTTCAATTGTTATATGATAATTAGAGATACGTGGATTGAGGCTATGAATCAGTACAGATGCTGTTTGATGGGATTATCACATGATTCTCTAATCAAGGCATCAAGACCAACCTCCAGTTATTTCAAGTGGCAGAGGAACCTTTGAGGAATTAAGCAGAAATGTTTGAACTGTACACAAAATAAGTAGTATGCAATGAAGGTTGTAATTAACTTACAACAAACATATGGCTCCTTGAATTCCTATAGATCTATGCTGTGAGTGTATGACAAAACGGGATTTGAGGGAAGACTAATTTTTTAGGGTGCCAACCTCTATTTCCAACCGCTAAGACTCTGGTCCCCATGGCCCTGCTCTGCTTAACCACTTTGCCAGAAATGTTCCCCTATCATCTGCACCCAGGCTTTTTCCCTAGCCTTACGCAGACTCTACAGTGGGTTTTAAAGTTCTTCTCACTGTAGGAGAAAAGGACTAAAGAATGTTAAAATTCATCCAACTGCCTGCTTGTCCACAGCTCTGATACCCTGAAGCCCCTATGTCCTATTCCAAGTGTGCTCTGACCAAACCTTGGCAGCTACTCTCAATCCCAGCTTAATTTAGTTTCCCTCCTGAAGGACATCACATTTGTAAATGTCTGGAGACCCCATTTGTTATTTCTGTATGTTGTCCTTTATCATTTAGAGCCTGTCCTTATATCTCTTTCTTACCCTCATTTACAGTTCAGTGCAGCCCCCTCTCTCTGCCCCTCATACCCTAACTCCTCTGCCTGGCATTCACACGTAGCGCCCCTCCACAACACTTGAATGTTTCCAATAAGCAGAAAATGACTATAAAAAAGTGAGCTCTCATTCTGATAAGATCTTCCACAACCAAATATTCTTTTCCTCTACTGTTTTGGTACCATCCTATTCACCAACTCTAGTTTACGGGCCTGGAAGCAAAAAGTGCATTATCCTGCCAGTGGCAAGACAAACCGCTCAAAGAGACTGTACTTCCCCAGTCAGAGACTCTATCCCAGTCTCTTCACTGGGCAATGTCTAATTAAATGCGAACTGGGTAGGGAGATTCTTCCAACCTTCGTCCGTACAGACCACCATGTTCTGGAGCGAACAGGCCACTGCATCAGTCCTCATTCCACAGAGAAATATCCTCAGGTTTGTGGCCATCAGAGATAGAAATGAGGCTGTCTGTAGTGCAGATTGTGAGGGTGAGAACGGCAAAGGAGGAGCCTACCTCAGGATGCAAGAACAATAGCTCATTGTAATCCAGACCTCATTTGTCTCAGAGTTCACCTAGGAACCAGTCATTGGAGGGTAAGAAATGGAAGATGTCGTTGGGGAAAATAAGCTTGGCCAGCTGGATAGTGGCTATGTTGGCATGACAGAAACAAAAAAGGAAGATTGATGCAATAGCTGCACATGAACACAATAACAGAATGAATCCAAAAAAATAAAAAATAGAAAAAAATAGAAAAAAAAAATAGAAAAGTAAGTCTACTAGTTTAGCATCTTCCTTCCCACAAAGCCCTTGTCATTTTGATATTTTTTTCATAATCCTGAAAGCAATTTGTTTCATCATTGCAAGACCTTATTAGAATAGGGGCGCCTGGGTGGCTCAGTGGGTTAAAGCCTCTGCCTTCGGCTCAGGTCATGATCCCAGCGTCCTGGGATGGAGCCCTGTGTTGGTTCTGATTCTCACTCTCCCTCTGCTCCTCCCCCTGCTCTCTTTCTCTCTCAAATGAATGAATAAAGTCTTCTTTTTTTTTTAAGATTTTATTTCTTTATTCGACAGAGAGAGAGACAGCAAGAGCAGGAACTTGACAAGCAGGAGCAGTGGGAGAGGGAGAAGCTGGCTTCCCACTGAGCAGGGAGCCCAATGTGGGATCAATCCCAGGACCCTGGGATCATGACCCCAGTTGAAGGCAGATGCTTAACTACTGAGCCATCCAGGCACCCTATGAATAAAGTTAAAAAAAAAAAAAAAAAAGACTAGGTCACTTAATAGAAATTCATTTTCTCACAACTCCGGAAGCTAGAAAATCCAAAATCAAAGTGTTGGTAGAGTTGTTTTTTTTTCTGAATCCTCTCTCTTTAGCTAATAGGTGGCTGTCTTTTCCCTGGGTCTTCACATGGTTTCCCCTCTGGATGTGTCTTTTCTTTTAAGGACACCACAGTCATATTAGATTAGGGCTCATACAATGACCTCATTTTCATTTATCTCTTTAAATATCCTATCTCCAATACAGTCACATTCTGAAGTACTAGAGGTTAGCAACATACAAATTTGGAGGAAACACAATTTAATCCATAACAAATTACTATGGTCAAAAATTTTACCTGAGATATTTTAAGAAAAATGTGTATTTTTATGGTTGACAATGGAAATATCTCACAGTGCTCTTGTGATCTCTATCAGAAGTGCTATTGATAGGAGAATATATTATTTTCCTATTTAGAACATACCCTGATTGTATCAGATTAAGAAAATGAAAAGTACTTGCTCTGTCAATTGCAATTATTTCCAAAGCTATTTTGAAACAAACCAAAAAACCCAGTAACTGTTTTATTCTGAAATCCAACATATTATTCTTTTCTCTGCATTATTTCAAAACTTAAATGTATTGTCATAGATGATTCTACTCTTTGGCAAATACTTTTTTCTGATATTTCCAAAAGTGTATGCATTAATTTCTTTTTTGATTTTTTTAATCAAAATGAGATTATTTTGATTAGAACAGGGCCATTAGAAAATCAGAAAATGCTTATAAACTTTATAGGCTAATGGCATGGCAAGGGCTTTCTTAAGTACAGAGAGTGTCTAGAAATAGCCTTATATTGGCTATGATCATTTGGTATGAGAAATTTATTGGTCTGGAAAGCAAGAGATGTTATCTCTGAATTGTTTCAACAGCATGACCATAGCTTAGCAAAAGACATAAAAATGGATATGATGTAATCAATAGCTTCAAGAGAGTTGATATTTGTCAACAAATCTGCCAGAATATGTTTTTCAGAAAAAGCCAAGGTAGATGATTCTATACATTTTTTTTTTTCTGTGTAATATCAGAGAAGGACTCACCAATCTATCAACATAATTTATGAAAGAAGCAGTGACAGGGGCAGCTGTGTGGCTCAGTCATTGGGTGTCTGCCTTTGGCTCAGGTCGTGATTCTGGGGTCCCGGGATCAAGCCCCACATTGGGCTCCCTGCTTGGTAGGGAGCCTGCTTCTTCCTCTCCCACTCCCCCAACTTGTGTTCCCTCTCTCACTGTATCTCTCTCTGCCAAATAAATAAATAAAATCTTTAAAAAAAAAAAAAAAAAAGAAGCAGTGACAGTCAAGGAGGATGAATATCTTATCTCTAGTATCTCTATTGGCAAGTAGTGATGAGTGAGAAAACAGCCCTGCTTGAAAGATCATAAAGTGTAGCAATAACCCTGATGGGAAATCCATTCCAAAGGCAAGCCTAAGTCATGCAGATATTTATAGTTGTGAAATCATCATTTTCAAAAAGGTAAAATCCGAATTATCATTCAAATATAAGATGATACATGTCAAAGGCATAATGTAGCTAATTTTTTTAAAAAGATTTTATTTATTTATTTATGTGACAGAGAGATCACAAGTAGGCAGAGAGGCAGGCAGAAAGAGAGGGGAAGGCAGGCTTCCCACTGAGCAGAAAGCCTGATGCAGGGCTCAATCCCCAGGACCCTGAGATCATGACCTGAGCTGAAAGCAGAGGCTTAACCCACTGAGCCACCCAGGCACCACATAATGTAGCTAATTAATGAGAAATTTTAAAATGAGTAAGATGTTAAAACTGGTTCATAGGAGAATCCAAAGAACAAAATTTTTATTATTTTTTAATTGAAGTATAGTTGATATAAAAGATAATATTAGTTTCAGGCATGCAACATCTGAATACCTTCTTTGAGAAAATGCCTACTCAGATCCCCAGATCACTTTTTAATCAGATTGTTTGGCGGTTTACTTTTTGTAATATTTTGCTGTTGTGTTATATGACTTCTTTGTATATTTTGGATATTAACCCCTTATCAGATATATCATTTGCAAATATCTTCTCCCATTTAGTAGGCTGCCTTTTCATTTGGTTGACAGTTTTCCTTGCCGTGCAAAAAAATTTCAGTTTGATATAATCCCAATAGTTTATTTCTGCTTTTGTTGCCCTTGTCTGAGAAGACAGATCCCCCCAAAATATTGCTAAGACTAATGTCCAAGGATTTACTCCCTATGTTTTCTTCTAGAAGTTCTATGGTTTCAGGTCTTTAATCCATTTGAACCTATTTCATATATGGTATAGGAAAGTGGTCCAGTTTCACTCTTCTGTATGTAGTTGTCCAGTTTTCCCAGTTATCATTTATTGAAGAGACTGTTTTTTCCCATTGTATGTGTTCTTCCCTTTTTTGTCATAAATTAGTTGACCATATTAGCATGGGCTTATTTTAGGGCTTTCAGTTCTGTTCTATTAATCTATGAGTCTATTTTTGTGCCAATATCATACTATTTTGATTGTGACAGTTTTGTAGTATAATTTGAAATCTGGAAGTGGAATGCCTTCAGCTTTATTCTTCCCTCTCAAGATTGCTTTGGCTTTTGGGGTTTCAGTGGTTCCATAAAAATTTTAGTATTATTTGTTCCAGTTCTGTAAACAATGCTATTGGCGTTTTGATAATGATTACATTGAATCTGTAGGTTGGATAGCAGGGACACTTTAACAATATTAATTTTTCTAATCCACAAACACTGTATATCTCCATTTATTTGTATCATCTTTAATTCTATCATCATTGTCTTGGAGTTTTCAGACTACAGGTCTTTTATCTCCTTGATTAAATTTACTCCTAAGTATTTTCTTCCTTGATGCAATTTTAAGTGGGATTGTGTTCTTAATTTTTCTTTCTGCTAGTTTGTCATTAGTGTACAGAAATGCAACAGATTTCTTTATACTAATTTTTTAACAGACAACTTTACCAAGTTCTTTCATTATTTCTAATAGTATTTTGGTGGAGTAGATATAGATAAATATGTTATATATATACATGGCATATACAGATATCAGTGTATGTATACATACACACACACACACACACACACACACATAGTTGTATATACATATATATAGTCATCCGCACATAGTGACAGTTTTACTTCTTCCCTACCAATCTGGATGCCTTTTATTTCTTTCTTTTGTCTGATTATTGTTGAATATTATGTTGAATAAAAGTAGCAAGAGTGGACATTCTTGTCTTGTTCCTGATCTTAGAGGAAAAGCTTTCTGCTTTTTGCCTCTGAGTAAAAAGGTAAACCCAGCTGTGGGTTTGCTGAAGAGCAGACTTATATACAGACAACTATATATGCTAAATACTTGAATTTATGCTGAATAAAAGTAGCAAGGGTGGACATTCTTGTCTTGTTCCTCATCTTAGAGGAAAAGCTTTCTGCTTTTTGCCTCTGAGTAAAAAGGTAAACCCAGCTGTGGGGTTGCTGAAGAGCAGACTTATATACAGACAACTATATATGCTAAATACTGAAATGATTTTCCTAATACAGGCAAAACTGGTTAATATTCTATATGGCAATAAAATACTATGCTTGGGATTATATTTTCTACAGGTAAAAATGAATTGTATTCCTTCTACCAGACAAAATTTATTAGCACTTCCATTAAAAAATCATTTGCATTACTATCACTTGTCTACAAATTATACTTCTACAAAGTTGCAAAGGACCTTGATAGATAATTAAATACGCACACCCTTATAAAAGCAGATAATTCCTGGAAGGTCTACTAGACAACACCCAGCACTCCACTGAACAAACACCCATTAATCTTGTCTGCCCATTTTCGGTCTTCGACCATTTATTCTGACATAATTGAGTCAATCAATCAGCCTGCTCTTTGCCCTTGTATTCCTGGAACTGCAGAACCTCAGACAATACACATAAAATCTATCAACATGTGGGTGGAGAGCTTATGACAGGAGAACATCTTTTGTGTTAGAAAAATGAATACTTTACTGATTTGAAAGAGTAGACTCTGAACTGCTCTTTTAGAGAGTAAACAAGGAGAGGACTAGCCTGATGTTTTATTTCTTTGTATCCACAGTGACTTGCACACACATTTCCAGTCATTCTCAATTTGGGCTACACATCAAAATTACTAGAGGAAGTTTTATGTTTTATTTAAATGTAATTACCCTGACTCTATTGAAAATCACAAAATCAGTCTTCCAGGCACAGAAGCCAAGTCTCTGAACTGTTTAAATGGTTCTGAAGTACAGCCACAGGGAAGACACAGTTTTAGTTGACTAAAAAGAAAAAGTTCAGGAAAGTTATTTCTAAACAGTGCAGAGGTCCAGAACACAAACTAAAGCCTAATGTTACTTATAACTATTCTATTAAAAGCAAAGTATTAGGGTGCCTGGGTGGCTCAGTGAGTTAAGCATCTGCCTTCAGCTCAGATCATGATCCCAGAATGGGATGGAGTCCAGCATCCAGCTCCCCGCTCAGAGGGGAGCCTGCTTTTCCCTCTGCCCTTCCCCTGCTCATGCTCTCTCTCCCTCTCTTTCTCTCTAATAAAGAAATGAAATCTTTAAAAACAAATAAGTAAAAGCAACATACTACTATATCTTCTTTTCACGATCACTACAAACTTTCTCCCTTAGCTGACCATAGCTCCATTCAATTGTGAAAGAATGTATTGATTACCGGGCAAGTCCAGGAAAGAAACTCATTTTATGCTGTATAACTTTAAGAATTAAATTACTTATATTCTGTACCAGCTAGCTCCTCTGAGTAATCTCTCATATTTCCTCCAAGTTTATTCCTCTTGAACAGTCCCAAAATGTTTATAGTGTACTGGCATAAGTTGACTTCATTAATTAAAAATTCCTTGTGAGGTACTTGTTATCACTATCTTTGGGCATACGAAGACAATGCCAAGCTCATATTGGCACGGATCTACCAGACTTAAGCTATGATTTTCTTCTGACCATGTGAAATTTTTCTTTCAAAACATAATTCATATAGTCGATGGGATCTACATTAGGAAGACATATCTTTAGTACTAATGATAAAATGAAAGTATACACATTTCTAAAAATGTCACACAATTTACTAAGGGAGATGGAAAACAGATGGATGTTATTCTTTTAAGACAGTGACTGCTGTGCTTGGAACTGAAGCATTTGATGCTACTTTCAAGGTAACATAGGTATTTTTGCACTCTTTGTTCTTTTCTTCCCCATAAATTTCAGCGAAAACTAGCTTTTATCACATGCTATTGAAAATGATTATTTCCACCACGGCAATTTGCCGTAACATTTGCAATAAGTAAGTTTTTTTTAAAGTGTAGTCCTAGGAGAACCTGGGTGGCTCAGTTGTTGAGCGTCCGCTTTTGCCTCAGGTCATGATCCCAAAGTCCTGGGATCAGCCCCCCACTGGGCTCCCTGCTCAGCAGGAAGCTTCCTTCTCCCTCTCCCCATCCGGAAGCCTGGTTCTCCCTCTCCCACTCCTCCTGCTTCTGTTCCCTCTCTCACTGTCTCTCTCTCTGTCATATAAATAGATAAAATCTTAAAAAAAAAAAAAAAGTGTGGTCCTAATTATAAAAGGTAATAAATATGTAAGAAAAAGTGTAAGAAAAATTTGAAATTCAAGAAAAATTTGAAGAAAAAGAATAAGTATCCAGATAAAACTGCTATTGATATATATGTATTTATTTTGCATGTTTCTCTGCAAATGGATTATATAGTTAAGAGCATACTGAATACATTTTTTATCCTGAATTTCTAAATTAATATATAATGAGCATTTTCATGTCATTAAACTTTCTTTTTTTTTTTATTAACTTATAATGAATTATTTGCCCCAGGGGTACAGGTCTGTGAATCATCAGGCTTACACATTTTCACAGCACTCACCATAGCACATACCCTCCCCAGTGTCCATAACCCAGCCACGCTATCCTAACCCCCCCAAACCCCAGAAACCCTCAGTTTGTTTCATGAGATTAAGAGTCTCTTATGGTTTGTCTCCCTCCTGATCCCAACTTGTTTCATTTTTTCCCTCCCTACCCTCCATGACCCCCTGCCCTGCCTCTCAAATTCCTCATATCAGAGAGATCATATGATAGTTCTCTTTCTCTGATTGGCTTATTTCGCTCAGCATAATACCCTCTAGTTCCATCCACGTCATTGCAAATGGCAAGATTTCATTTCTTTTGATGGTTGCATAGTATTCCATTATATATATATACCACATTTTCTTTATCCATTCATCTGTCAATAGACATCTAGGTTCTTTCCATAGTTTGGCTATTGTGGACATTGCTGCTATAAACATTCGGGTGCACATGCCCCTTCAGATCACTACATTTGTATCTTTAGGGTAAATACCCAGCAGTGAGATTGCTGGGTGATAGGGTAGCTCTACTTTCCACTTTTTGAGGAACCTCCATGCTGTTTTCCAGAGTGGCTGCACCAGCCTGCATTCCCACCAACAGTGTAGGAGGGTTCCCCTTTTTCTGCATCCTCGCCAGCATCTGTCATTTCCTGACTTGTTAATTTTAGCCATTCTGACTGGTGTGAGGTGGTATCTCACTGTGGTTTTGATTTGTATTTCCCTGATGTTGAGTGAGATTGAGCACTCTTTCATGTGTCTGTTGGCCATTTAGATGTCTTCTTTGCAGAATTGTCCATTCATGTCTTCTGTCCATTTCGTGATAGGATTATTTGTTCTTTGGGTGTTGAGTTTGATAAGTTCTTTACAGATTTTGGATACTAGTCCTTTATCTAATATGTCATTTGCAAATATCTTCTCCCATTCTGTTGGTTGTCTTTTGGTTTTGTTGACTATTTCCTTTGCTATGCAAAAGCTTTTGATCTTGATGAAGTCCCAGTAGTTCACTTTTGCCCTTGCTTCCCTTGCCTTTGGCAATGTTTCTAGGAAGAAGTTGCTGCGGCTGAGGTCGAAGTCGCTGCCTGTGTTCTCCTCAAGGATTTTGATGGATTCCTGTCTCACATTGAGATCTTTCATCCATTTTGAGTCTATTTTTGTGTGTGGTGTAAGGAAATGGTCCAGTTTTATTCTTCTGAATTCATGTCATTAAACTTTATTTTAAAAACTACTTTTAAATGGATGTATAATATTCCATTTCATGAATATACCATAATTTATTTAATAAGTTCCTTATTATTAAATGTTTTAATTATCTTCAGTTTGGGATAATTATAATAATTGTGAGCCAGCTTTTAAAAAGCTGTTTTCTTACCATGCAATAGCCATCATGTACTAATTGTCTAAGATGAAGTGTTAGCCATCGATAAACAACTAAGATTTTTCTGGAGATGCTTCAAGAAATCTAAAAAAAAATCTAAAAAAATCTAAAATGACAGTCTGCACTCAGGTTTTTAAATTAATTTCAAAATCATTTTTGTGCAAATGAAAGCCATAATAAGGTATCGCCTGATACCTGTTAGAACGGCCTTCATCAAACAGACAACGGATAACAAATGCTGGTGTGAGTGTGAAGAAAAGATAGTCCTTGTGTGTTACTGGTGGGACTGTAAATTGGTACAGCCACTATGGAAGATATTTTTGAAAATATTTTGAGGATCCCCCCAAAATTAAAAATATAAGTGCTATGATCCAGCAATACCACTTCTGGGAATACATCCAAAGGAAACAGAAACACTAACTCAGAAACATAACTGTACCCCCTTTTTCATAGCAGCATTTACAATGGCCAAGACGGGAACGACCTAAATGTCCATCAGTGGGTAAATGGATAAAGAAATTGTGATACACACACACACACACACACACACACACACACGGGACTACTATTCAGTCATAAAAATGAAACCCTACCATTTGCAACAACATATATGGACCCTGAGGGCAGTATGCTAAATGAAATAAGTCAGATAAAGACAAATAATGTGTGAGCTCACTTATACGGAACTTAAAAAAGAGAAAGAAAAAAAAAAACTCACAGAAAAAGATACCAGACAGACTTATGGCTACCAGAAGTGGAGGGTTTGGGGAGGATGAATTAGATAAAAGTCATCAAAAGATACAAACTTCCCGTCATTAGATAAATAAGTATGAGGAATGTGATGGACAATATGATGACTATAGCTAACATTGCTATATGACATAGGAAAGTTATTAAGAGAATAAATCCTAAGAGTTCTCATCACAATGAGAAAAATTTTTTCCTTCTTTTCTTTCTATTATATCTATATGGGAAGATGGGTATTAGCCGAACCTGTTGTGGTCATCGTTTCACAATCTATATAAATCAAACCATTCATCCTGTATGTCTTAAACTTATAGTGATATATGTCAATTATTTCTCAATAAAACTGGAAAAAGTTAATAAATTAATTAAATTTTAAAAATCATTTTTACATAACAACCTTTCATTTTTATGCCAAAACTTAAAGAATTATATTTTGGGACATTCAAACAAAGGTGTGACTAAAATGTTTCACAACTGGAAGAATCATTATTTTTAAATCTGTGCTGAATTTCAGAAATAATTTCCTTTTGGTCTGAATCAAATTCCAAGAATTTGGGCGTTTCATTATATTCTTTTCCAAATTCCTCCTTTCTCTCTCTTCCAATATCTAAAGCTTAGCAACATGCCAAAAGTGAACAATCCTTTTTTTTTTTTTAACAACTTTACTCAAGAGATTGCTTAATGTTAATACTTTGGTTCCCATTTTGTTCAAATATCAGCACTTGGCCCTTTGAGGTATTTAAAATGAACATTCTAATTTTAGAGCAGTCATGAACTTCTTTTGCTTGACATCCAATTTATACTTGCAAAAGACAGTCTTTTATTCGTTTCAAAAGTATCTAGCTTGTATTATTTACCCCCAATTTCATGTATTACTTGAGCTTGCTATTTGTTGTGATTTTATTAGCTCACTGCTCATTTAAAACAATATAGCAACAATCAGCTTAATCAACAGCAGCATTCCAAAAGTAATTCCATGTTACAGAGTTTAATATTTTAGTTAGCAGTTTAAGTACTCAAAACATACATCACTCCTACTAGAGGAACTGTTCTGGCCTTTTATTTGAAAAGGCCAAGAGGTAACAAAGACAATTTGA
>NW_022630995.1:94759321-94896588 GCF_010015895.1 Lontra canadensis
ACATCCTAGTTAGGCTAAGTTCGTTGTATGTGATTTCATAGTTGATGAATATTAAATATTAAGATAAACATTTAAGATAAATATTCTTAATATTTTATCTTAAATACGGCTATTAGTGATGGTAAAGAACCTTGTCACCAGAACTGAATGTGGCATCATGAGTTTCTCTAGAACTCTTGGGCTAAATGAAAAAGAGGACTAGGAAACAACTCAAGAAAACTCCTGAGGTTAGTACAAGGTGACTCAGTACTGCCCAGTACAGATCCACTCAAACACTGCTTTCTCTCCTCAAAACTCTCAAAGATAAGAACCAGTCTCCCCCTGCACCCAACTGTCCAGTTAAAGGGAACCAAGGGTACTAGAGATTGATGCATATGAACACTCCAAAGGTCAATCATGGTAGCCTTACAGTTTCATTAATTTTAATATTTGAACTAAAAAGGACCTTAAATATTATCCAGTTCTACTTCTTCATTTAACAACTCAGGAAACTGAGGCCCAAAATTGTTGGTCAGTTGTTCAAGGCCACAAGATTAAACAGCACTGGAGCTGGACTAGCATGAGAGTCTCCTGACTTCCAGACCAGAGTTCTGTTCCCAGATGCCAGGTCCCAGGCAAACATGTGCAAGGACAAACGAACTATACCTGAACTGCTGTGAGTTCTAAGCCAGACACACAGCAGCTCATGCTGTTTGACATTTAACAAGAAACAAGTGATAAATTCTTCTTAGCTGTCATGGTAACAAACATTTAAACACAGGAACAAATGGAGAAAAATGCAAACAACGGTAATTGTATCTCAAATTTGCTCTTAAAATTTTGATTAAAATGAGAGAAATAAGTGTCTTACATTTATCAAAATACCTTACCTCTGAATCAGAGGTCACAGTAACTATAAAAAAGACAAAAGAAACCAAATGCAGAAAATGTTCTCATAAGAACATAATACACAGAATTATTCATTTGTACTAATCACCATTAAAAACACTCTGATAACATGATGTATTCAATAATAAAATAGGATTCCCTGAATATTTCTTAACCAGAAATCCCTTGAGCTTTCCAAGCCAAAGGTGTAATTTAAGGTTGGATTTCTAAAATATAACATTTAACAATTTTAAATGTGGCATTCAAAGCAATATTAAACAGAAAGGGAGGGAGTGCAGGTGGAATGGGAAATTCTAGATCCTTAAGTATGTGCGTATGCAATATGGGATAGCCAAAATCAAAGCAAATCTAGAAAGTAAATATGACAATTCAATTAATTAATGGAACAGACCACCCTTGATGGCAGTATTAAAATCTATACATACTATATCTTTGAGGAAAGAAAGCAAATAAATGGCTTCTCTGTGCCAATCTGCACACTACTTATAACTAAATGGTAAATCTTTCCAAAAGTCCAAGGGAATTTAAAATATTAATGCTAAAACTGCATTATTTATAACTGAAAATAATATATAATTGTTATTAACCAAATATCCTTGAAGAGTGTTCTACTTTGTTCAGATTTTAAAAGCACAGGTCTTAAAAAATAATAAAAAATGCATCTTTTCTCACCAGTGTTACATTCTCTATCTTTCTGCATATGTGTGTAAAGTTTTGGAAACCTTTATTATTTCTTAACTAATTGCTATCCAATAGGGAACACATTCTGTTTGGCTATGGAAAGGTTGTATGTATACACTGACATTTCTCACTCAAATGTTAGGAGTTTGTGTCTCTCCCCCAACAACATCAGTAACTACCAGCCTGCTAGCACATAAAATTTTATAAATATTTGTGAAAAGAAAAATGAGCTAAGTCTCCTCAACACTGGAAATGCAGATTGGTTTTCTATCTTATAAAAAGTTTAGTGGATGTTATATATACCATATAAATCAGATGCAGTATAAAGCAGTGAAAAACATTCTGGGCTTAGTGGTGGGTGATGTGAGTTCTGCGTCTTGCTTTGCCACTAACCAGCCAGGGACAGAACCTTAACTTCAACTGTACTTAAAATAAGATCACTGGACCATCAAATGATCTGTAAGGGCCCTTTTCAGGAGACCTAAAGTTCTATAATTTTATTATCCACTATAAACTATGGTAAATTTATTAATAGGTGCATGAGTTAATAAAACTGTATGCAGATGGACAGATTCATCGATTGAAAGTGATATTTATTCTTGTCTAGACAAGAGTGTTCAATCTTCATTGATAGCAGATATTGACAATGCATTTAAAGTTCACTTGTGTATTTCCCAACTGGAACTTTAATTTGGCCTCACTCAGCTACATTTGCATGCATTAGCAAGACACTTAGTACACTAAAGCAAACAGGGTTATTCCCTATTAGGGAAGTATTGACAAAATACTGGCTTTCTACTTATTTTTGCTAAGGGAATTAGATTTAGTAATGCACTTATTTTGTCTTAGGAAAACTAAAGAGAATATTAAAAGGTCTATGCAACTCAAACGTGTAAGATTAAGGTGCATTAAAAATATTTCAATATTTATTAAAATTAGCAAATATACTAATTATCCTGTTGACCCTCATAAAATAAACTAATTGCTCTATTTCTCCACCTGAAACTTTGGACTTCAACCAATATTAATGACTATCGATGAGTGAGCTTATGTTAAGTATTTAAATTTATTTTAAAATATCACTTCTAAAACATAGCTAATTTTTTTTAAAAGAATTATTTATTTATTTGTCAGAGAGAGAGAGAGCGCACAAGCAGGGGCAGCAGCAGACAGAGAGAGAAGCAGGCTCTCCCCTGAGCAATGAGCCCCATAGGCGACTTGATCCCAGAACCCTGGGATCATGACCTGAGCTGAAAGCAGACACTTAACCGACTGAACCATCCAGGTGGCCCAAACATAGTTAATTCTTATAAATAAAAACATATGTATTGAAGAAATGAAACATGACTAAGACTAATGGAAGTATAAATAGAAAAATAATGATTTCTTTAATGCTATTCCCCACTCCATAGAGCTGCTACCAGTCTTCCCTGTCATCTATAACTCATCTAACAGAAAAGATGCTTCTGCCAATTTTCGGTATGGAGTTAAAGCTAGAGGAAAATATTAATATGCACATTCCAGGATACTAAAAAATTTCTACTAAGGTAGGAAGAGCTTCACTTTAATCAGCCCAAAAGGGTTTTGCATATAAAAAATGATAAAATTTTATTAACTATAAAGTAGAAGAAAACAGAAATTTAATAGAAAGCGTAAGTAATCAGGAGTTCATTAAAGCAGAGCATATTGCCATCCCTGACTAACAGAATATAGAACTCAAATAATTACGCTGAAATGATGATATGCAAACACTAATCTCAGTTTCAGAGGTAGCCAAGAAAACAATAGCCAAAGAAGCAAACAGGTGGGAACACAGGAAAATTAATTGCCATGGAAAAACTTGAACAATTTTTCAAAAGTATAAAGTAATCATCATGAAAATTAAAGGTTATAAAAAATTATTTGCAATCCAAAACCAACATGCCAAACAATGTAAATATAGAACGTAAAATACTAAAAAGATAATAGGTAACATTATTAGTATTAATGCCATGATTTTTTATTTTATTTGTTAGAATGTGGTGTAATCTTCATGTTAAGAGGTTCTGAGAGAGAATGTAAATAGTGCCAACTGATTTATGCCCCACCGAACCCTTGGAAAAAACAGTGCCAATAACAATCAAATTATTGTATTTTGCAAACAACATTCCCTTACACATGTTCCTATGTAGCTATAATGACTTTAGGCTTTGTCATTAAAACAGACCTGGGTTCAAACACCAGGTTCAAATACCATTTAAACATCACTTTTAGCTATCGAACTTCAAGCAAATTATTTGACCTCTGTTCCTTCTAATGTACATTTCAAAAGAGAATATTAATAATGATCCCTCACAGATTAGATGTGGGGATGCAAAATAACATCCACAAAGTGCCTAACACATAAAATGCATGTGCTTCATAAAAGACCTCTGGAGCTCCTGGGTGGCTCAGTCCTTAAGTGTCTGCCTTCATCTGGGGACCTGATCCCAGAGTGCTGGAATTGGGCCTCGCATTGGGCTCCCCGCTCAGCAAGAAGCCTTCTTCTCCCTCTCCCACTCCCTCTGCTTCTGTTCCCTCTCTTGCTGTCTCTCTCTCTCTCTGTCAAATAAATAAAATCTTAAAAAAAAAAAGGCCTGCCTAATCACACCCACAGCAAAACTGATGAAAATTACTCCATCAATTAAAGTCTCTTATCAAATTGATTCTGTTTATTTGTGAAATAACAAACAAAACTATAAATCTTGAGCTATGACATCGAAGTGTGGTGATAAGCATTAAAAGCATTTAGTAGAAAGGTCTGAATAATACCAGGTAGCATTCAAATAAGAAGGCACAAGAAGATTTCATTAATAAAATATGATGCTCTTATCCTCCAATCAACCATTGCCAAGAAACCAAGAAAAATTTTCAGTTTTATCACTAAGGAGACTTGATTGAATTTAAAAATTCCCTCAATTTTGCTCAACAAAACCAAGATTTTTTTTTATCTGTTTCTCCTTATTCTTCAGACAGGCAAAATAATATTCACTTGGACAAGAAATACATCAGCCACCATGAAGGCAATCATAGAAAACCAGCCTCTGGAATTAAATGTTGCCTTCATCCTACTCAGCTACTTCCGGTCACATAGCTCACACCCAGAGTGATGCTGCATGCAGCAAATCTGGGCAGGTGACCTGATCTTCTTGTCCCTCCTTCAGTGAAAATCTGATGGTGCCACTTTCCTGCTTATGCTCCTCCAGTGCTCTGCAGAATCTGGACTACTCATGCAACGAAGGCAAATCCAGTGAGTTATCTCCAGTCCCTGCGAACCCAGAGCAGCCCTCCAGCTCAACTTCCCAGGTACTCCAGCCCACTGAGCTTGTCTGAGTCTTGGGAGTCCTTCTTGAGACTGCTCCAGGCAGCCACATCCAATCAATCAGATGGCCCATGAAATAAAACCTATTTACCTCCTGAAGATATTGCTGGAAGCTCTGGGCAGCACTGGACTCAGCGTCAAAGCTGACTCAGAGAGGAAAGATGCTGATAGTGCCAGCCAAGCAAAGGAAGTGATGCACGAGCCCCACATCTCTGCATCTTAATCCTAGTAGCCAGATAGTCCTTCTAATGTGGATGATGTCTCTGGATACTAGGCTGATGCCACTGGCAACCAAATTATAAAATTAGCCCCCTTTTCTTCCAGTCTCATGTTTATGTAAAAACGTCCTGGTTAATATTTGGTTCCCATATAATTTTACTTGCCTATAAATTTAGAATACCATACTCATGTTGGCACTACTATTCAAATTTTTGCAATAATACACTGGAATTCTTCTGTTTTATATAACTTTTTATAAGGCCAGTTAATGTGGCTTAACCCTAAGAAATTGCTTGGTGGGCTGACACCTTTAGTTTCTGAGCTATAAAATCAGGATTCAATGCAGAACCATGATGAGCTCCCCAAGATCTATGTCATCTAATAATTTATCTTAACAACCAAACAGCTGGAGTTTATTGATGATGCAACATCTTTCTCATCGGACTCTCAACATGCAATGCATGGAAGAAAAGTCCCTTGTGATTTGAGCCCCACACTTTTTATTTTACCAATTTTACCTCCAATATGATCAAACAAATGGTACCAACAAGAAGAGTGCCACCCATGGCAGTGTTGGTGGTGGAGGGTAGGATGTTGCTTCGAATCTAAAGTTAAGAAGCACAACCTAAAATAGAAGAGTAAGAAACCACATTGGACTTTGGGAGCATGGAAAGCTTGTAGAACTGACCTGGATGTAAGAAGATATGGCAACTGGGTTTAGACCCAAACAAGTCATCACTAAAGAGACTGTTATGAGCTCTTTTACTGTGATGCTCGGGTGCTCGGGCAGAAAGATGGTAGCTGAAAACAGTTGTGTGACTCTTAAGCCTCACTACTCAAATCTACCTTGTGCAGAAACCCTGAGTTCTAGTAACCCTGAATTACTTGCACTTCTGGAACTGGCTGATTCCACACACACCTGTACCCTGGCACGTGCTCTTCCTTCTTGCCAGAACACAAACTGGCCTTGACCCGAGACTTGCCTCCTCACTGTTCCCATAGTATGTAAAGCACTGAAATTTAAGTTTTCACTATGTAATTCCTTTATGAGTATAAATTCCTTAAAAGCAAAGCCCTGTTTAAGTCATCTTAATTCCACAGAAGTGCTTTTCAAGTACTTTATATATAGTAAGGAGATAGGAAATTGGACCAGTGAATCACTCATTAAAATATGTTGAATGGAAATCCTGATGTTACTATAATGGTCAAAGATATTCTCAGAGGGGCACCTGGGTGGCTCAGTCAGTTAAGTGGCTGTCTTCGGCTCAGGTCATGACCCCCGGGTCACGGGATCAAGCCCTGCATCCAGCTCCCTGCTCAGCGGGGAGCCTGCTCCTCCCTCCCCCACCCCAGCTCGAGCTCTCTCAAATAAATAAATAAAATCTTTAAAAAAAAAAAAAAAAGATATTCTCAGAAATAATCATTATCTACTCACCCGACAAAGGCGTAATCAAGATTTTTGCTTTTTATGTTTTTGTGTCAGGCTTTGTGCTGGGAATGGAAAAGATGGACGTGACTCAATCTTAACCACTAAGGGGATTATAGTCTTAGTGGGAAGTTGACACTTTTACTCTAGCCATATTGCTATCCAAGTGTGCCACAAAATATGCATAGATTACAAATGTTTCATTGAAATACTTAAATAGTTTAAATGCAGAGGTTTTAATTTATGCATTAGTTATTCATCAAGTCTTTCTAGATCAATTTCTTCTGCTTCATAACTACAGGTTAGGTGTAGAATTATAATGTACATCAGGGATGCCTGGGTGGCTCAGTTTGTTGAGCATCTGATCTTGATTTTGGCTCAGGTCATGATCTCAGGGTCCTGGGACTGAGCTCCAGGTCTGGCTCCACACTCAGCACTGAGTCTGCCCAAGATTATCTCTCTCTCCCTCTCCCTCTGTCCCTCCTCCTGCTCTCTCTCTCTCTTTCTCCTAAAAATAAATAAATACATCTTTTTAAAAAATTATAATTACATCAAAGACAATTTTGATAAATAACCCCACTCACAGACCTGCTCAATAATAAAGATGCAGTAGTACACTTAGTGCATTAAACTTCAACAACCAAATCAAAGCAGATTTTTATTACTTATATTTATAAACTACTTTTTTCTGCAAAATCACATCAGAACACAAAAGTGCAATGGATTCATGCAACTGATTTATTAACTC
This sequence comes from Lontra canadensis, assembly GCF_010015895.1. Taxonomy (NCBI): domain Eukaryota; kingdom Metazoa; phylum Chordata; class Mammalia; order Carnivora; family Mustelidae; genus Lontra; species Lontra canadensis. The sequence goes on from NW_022630995.1 coordinate 94,766,624, forward strand.
AGAAACTGTAACATTTAGAATCCATAAGCTAAATGTATTGTTTGATCTCTAAAATACATTTATAAGGTAATAAGAAAAACTTTTTTGTTTTAATGAAACACACACATCAGTTTTTATCAATGCAACAGCTAAATTCAATTAAAAACATTAAAAAGTAGGAAGAAAGAAAAAATTGGCATATACTAATTTTTGATATTCTAGATATAAAATTTGGTGATAGCAGGCAACGATCTTACTAAGTTTACTTATACTTAATAATTACACTAAGCAAAGTCATATGCCTACAAAGTTGCAATGCCTAAATAATAAAAGCAAACACAAGACTGAAACCTAACAGAAACTGAAAAATAATTCATATTATCTAGTTATAAGTTTTTAAAATGCCAAACTATGACTCAAAATACACTCCATCCAATATTTTTCTTTTTTTTTTTTTAAGATTTTATTTACTTATTTGACAGAGAGAGAGAGCACAAGCAGGGGGAGAGGCAGAGGAAGAGGGAGAAGCAAGCTCCCTGCAAGGCAGGGAAGCCCGATATGGGACTCAATCCCAGGACTCCGGGATCATGACCAGAGCTGAAGGCAGTGGCTTAACCCACTAAGCCACCCAGGTGCCCCTCCATCTAATATTTTTCTTTGAGAATTTTAACTTACCCTTTATTTTTTAAGACTTATTTATTTATTTTGAGATAGAGAGAGAGAGAAGGGGGGGCAGAGGGAGAGGATGAGAATCTTTCAAGCAGACTCCCCACTGAGCACATAGCCCAATGCAGGACTCCATCTCACGACCCTGAGATCATGACCTGAGCTGAAACCAAGAGTTGCATGCTTAGCCAACTGCATCATCCAGGCACCCATAACTTACCCTTTAAAAAAAAAATCTTTTTGGAGCTTTCATGCTCTATAAGGTCTTATGTTCTCAATAAGGATTTCATTAGATGGAGTTTGACATTTACCACTCAATTGTATATCCCAATATGTTTACTGAGCTCCCATCGTAAGCTTTGAGACACTGGGATCCTGAGGCTAAGAAAGCAAATTCGGTCCCTGTCCAGAGGAGCTATCTCTAAAAAAAAAACTACACAAGTAAGTGGAAAGAGCAGAAATAACTAGAGAAGAAATCAAAATCTAATTTCTGAAACTCAATTCAATTCAGGAGAAAGAGACTTGTCATCTTGGGAAAATCAGAAAACATGGACCCTAAATTTAGTCACAGACATTAGTCTAGATATATTTTCCAGGAGCTATTCAGAAGGAAGCAGCAGTCACTGGGACATGGCCCCAGAAGCACCAGTCATTACTGTTAACCATAGACTGCTGCATTAAACTTTCCAAAAGCAGGTATCATTCTTTCCCAAGTCTCAATACGCATGTGCTGGGACCTTTTCTCCTCCAGCTCACAGAAGGAAAATTAAGTAGGTGTGGGGGGAAAAATATCAGATTTTAGTTCACACTAGGTATCTTATGCAACTATATCAAACTTCAGCCTACGCTAACTCTGTAAATGATCAGATGCAATAAAGTAAACACAAATGGACCTTTCGTTATTATGTTTCTTGGATTTTGGTTTTTTTTTAGATTTTATTTTTATTTATTTGATAGACAGAGGTTACAAGTAGTCAGAGAGGCAGCCAGGGGAGAGAGGAGGAAGCAGGCTCCCTGCTGAGCAGAGAGCCTGATGTGGGGCTCGATCCCAGGACCCTGGGACCATGACCTGAGCTGAAGGCAGAGGCTTTAACCCACTGAGCCACCCAGGCGCCCCTCGTTATTATGTTTACATATATCTATGTACTCAGATACAGTTTGACTTCATGAATAAAATCATGAGTTTTGAAATCAGACAGGGGTAGGTTTGAAACCTAGTCATGTCACAATTAATGTGACCCAAACAAGTTATGTAACCACACCTACATCAATTTCCACTTCGACAGAATGGAAATAACAAAAATCTACCTCAAAGAACGATGCACCTAAGGTCTTCAGCAGAAAGGAAGCAGTAAGGATATCATGTCCATTGAAAAGAACAGAGGTTAGCGGCCCTGGATGACTCTGTGGGTTGAGCGGCTGACTCTTGATTTCCCCTCAGGTCATAATCTCAGGGTCCTGGGATCAAACCCTGTGTCCAGCTCCGTGCTCTAAGTCTGCTTCAGCTTCTCTCTCCTTCTCTCTCTCTCTCCCTCTGCTTCTCCTCTTGCTCACACGTACACATTCATTCTCTCTCTCTCAAATAAATAAATGTTAAAAAATAAAAAAAAGAAAACAAAAGAAGGCAGGATAAAACATCTGTGAAAGTTTCCCTAATATAAGAGAATATAAATGTAGAAAAAAATGCCTTGAAGATGCTCTTATAACTAAATTTCATAGCAAACTGTCCTGTTTTTATAAGCTTGGATCTCTTGTTAAACTCCATTCTGGGTACTGTATTATAATTTCCCTATGGTTTCCAAATAGGGTTTTCAAGTTACTGAATAAAAATAGGTACATCTATACAAATTTATGATACATGTCTAACAAATTTACAAATAAGGGCAATACAAATGAAGGGAACAGAGGATACAAAGAGATTTTTAAAGCAATTAAACAATTCAAGGTATTGACCTCATATAGAATCCATAATCTAACTGAGGAAAATTCAAGAACATCTATTTCTTGAAATGTATTATTCAAAAATTAATCCTATTTAAAAATGTAGTTTTAGGGGCACCTGGGTGGCTCAGTGGGTTAAAGCCTCTGCCTTCAGCTCAGGTCATGATCCCAGGGTCCTGGGATCGAGGCCCACATGATTTTATTCATGAAGTCAAACTCTCTGCTCCGCGGGGAGCCTGCTTCCTCCTCTCTCTCTCTGCCTGCTTCTCTGCCTACTTGTGCTCTCTGTCCATGAAATAAATAAAAAAAACTTTTTTTAAAAAATAAATAAATAAAAAATAAAAATAAAAATAAAAATGTAGTTTTAGAAAAATAAGTAAAAAATACAAAGATCAATTTTCCAACATTATGTCATTTATAAGGGGCTAATAATGACTTAATAAAGTTCTCATGATAGATTGGCAAGTCTCACTTTCTCATTCTTTCCCTCTATCTCTCTTTTCCTTCCTTTCTACCACTTTTGTTTTTAGAATGATAATGATTCCACTTTTTAATTTTTTTTATTTTTTTAAAGATTTTTATTTATTTATTTGACAAAGACACAGCAAGAAAGCGAGCAGAAGCCAGGGGAGTGGGAGAGGGAGAAGCAGGCTTCCTGCTGAGTAGGGAGCCTGATGCAGGCTTGATCCCAGGTCCCTCGGATTGTGATCTGCGCTCAAGACAGACCTTAATGACTGAGCCACCCACGCACCACTGGATTGCACTTTTTTAAAGATTTTATTTATTTGAGAGGGAAAGAGCACGAGCCTGGGGAGGGGCAAAGGGCGAGGGAGAAGGAGACTCCCTGATGAGCAGGGAGCCATAGGCAGGGCTGGATCAGGGCTGGATCCCAGGACCCCAAGATCATGACCTGAGCAGAAGGCAGATGCTTAACTGACTGAGCCACCCAGGTGCCCCAGGATTGCATTTATTTTTAAAAGCTTTTATTAAGGATGTATTATATTGAACAAATCTCTTATCCTCTCAGAGTCCTCATTACTTCACTTAGAAAGTGGGATAATAATGACTTTATTCAACAGAGAAAGGAATTATACTGTTCAAAAGCCTTTACAATAAGCTCCATTTTGCCGTAAAGCTTTATATTACAGAAGGATAGCAAAGTGCCTATTGCTGGCTTTTTATACAAATACTAAACAATATATAAATACTTAATATCCAAAGCATTATTCCAATGTTACAAATAATTTGATAGTTACCGCAGGAAGAACCTAGCAACAATAGATGTGAACAACTATGTACTTGCAAGCAAATAATTCTTTTATTGTTACACAGAAAACCAGAGCCTATGTAATAGTCTTGTTCCAATCATTGATTGACACATTATATCATAAAATTATAGATCTGAAAGAAACCTTGGCGACTTCACTGGATTTTCAGTCTAGTATTTTTATTTAAATTATGTTTTCCTAGATGTAGTCATTTCTAGGAACTGGAAAATATTTAATTCACAAATAAATTATCTCTACTCCACTTGTGGTCACATGGCTGAATTGCTCTTCATAATATTAAAATAAATTAGCCTGCTTACAAATTTAGTCACCTAGAAACCATCGTATAGGCTATCCACTACTCAGCTCTCTGACTTGTGTAATATTTCCCATGTTACTTTTCTAAGAATATACATTTTTGTCCTTTGGGAATCCCCACTGAAAAGATAAATAGCTTTTCATGAAAGAAAATGAGAGGGACAGGAAAAAGAAAATCACAATAAATAACTCTCCCCACACCCCTCAAAATAAATTGGCAACTAAATGGTTTTTCTCACATTTGATATTATACCAGTGGAATTTTGCTCGGAAACTGAAGAAGGAATGAATGGCTTATAAAGCAATGCTTTTATATCAAGTATCAGAGTTTTGGTCATCTCTTAATAGGAAGTATGTTTGGAAATTTTTTTTTTCTTTTTTTTTTAAAGTAAGCTCTAGACCCATCGTGGAGTTTCAACTCATGACCTCAAGATCAAGAGTCACATGCTCTAACAACTGAGCCAGTGAGGCAGCCCTGTTCGGAAATTCCTGGACCTCATAACTAATTTCTCCTTTTTCCCAAATTTATGTTACTGAAAAAAATTCATTAAAAATGGGCCTTTTTTTCCCCTAAGCCATAAATATTATGTTCACATATCTGTAAAATACCATACTCAAATTTGCTAACAAAAACAAGACATAATCATTAGTATAGTAATTAAATAAACATGCTTTTAGCTAACTTGCTCCAGAATGTGAACTATTTTTCTAGCTGACTCAAATAATTATTGAAATATTTTAGCTACATATTGTTTTTCCTTATTTTTACCCGAATAACTTGGCAAAAACAAATTATATAGAGACAACTTCAGCTTCTTTTCGTGTCATTGACAATATAGTATGTAAAAGAGTAGTGTTATACTTTTTACAAATCATATTAATAATGTTGTGTTTTTTTACCACAATAAAAAAAAGTAATGAATTTCCACCCATGATTCACAGAATATATGATAAAACCAGTGGCCTTCCTCGGGGGAGGAAAGACCCAGACTCCAGGTATGGAACATCTAACTAAAATAGATTTACTAATGGAAAAATATAGTTCATTTCTCACTTGTTTAAAAATTATCAAACATTTGTGTCTAAATTTTGAAAGCAAGTATAAAAACCATATTGTTGACAGGATCAGTTAATCAATCACTCTGTTGACCTGGCCTCAAATATACTCAGGCTTAGCCAAAAAGTACATTTCCAATCAACTACACAAACATCCACTGAGAAAAGGTAATAGAAACAGAACCACACAAAATTTAACACATCTAAAAAGCCATCAGCATTTCAGCCCATGTCATCTATGTAATCTTAAGCTGTAGGTGATTAATTATAATAAACTATTACGTGGTTAATTTAAAATGAGAATCCCTACCCCTGGGTCCTTACTTTGCCTACATATCTGATATATCTACCCACAGTTTCTATCAAACATATGAACATAAAATTTTAAAATTTTTAATATAGTGCTTCTATAATATTTTGTTTGTTACTACTCTGCCATTATTGTTCTTCATTTTTGTCTCTTGTTAATCAAATTTCATTTATTCATTAAACCTTTCATATAGTTGATGATCTGTTACTTCACTAAATTGATTTATCTCTTACAGATTTTACTAAGCAGAAAATAGTAATAATAAAATGTGAAATACTGGTCAGCTAAAGGGATATAGAAATACAGGTATAAATATATATATATACACACACATAATCTAGGAAGCCTGTAACAGCAGTGTAAGAGTTTATGCATACCTGTACAATAATTTTTGTTTGTTTGTTTTTAAAGATTTTTATTTATTTATTTGAGAGAGAGAGCAAACAAGAGAGAGCATGAAGAACAAGGCATGGGGTATAGGCAGAGGGAGAAGGAGACTCGCTATTAAGCAGGGAGCCAGACATGGGGCTCAATCCCAGGACCCTGAGATCATGACCTGAGCCAAAGGCCTCTGCTTAACCAACTGAGCCATTCAGGGCCCCTATAAAAATATTTTTAAATTAGCTATGTTCCTGAAGGATATAGACCATATGGAATTTTAATGTAGATTTACAGGAGGTGAAACTGTTGGACCCAAACCAGAACTCTACATACATTGGTAGGGGGTAGAGGGGGGGACCTAATTGCTATTTTTTCCATTCACTAACAAAGGCTAATGATGTACTTTGTAACCACCACTTACAATCTTTTCTATCATATGGATGTTTTTGCAACTCCCTAATTTCAGTCCTTTCAGGGCAACATTTACAAATAGAAACAATGTTGTGTCATTGCTACTCTCATAACAATACCACCTTAAAATTAACTCTACACTTTCTGCAAAGTCAACTAGATCTGTAAGTTCCTACCCTAACTGTCTCGATAGACTTGCTACATTTTCTAGCTCTTAGTGTTCATATTCAACAACAAAAAAGAGCTAATCTTCCCTTCCTCATCCATACTTACAAATAATTGTCATGATAACCACATAAAATATGCACAGATATTTATGACAGAAATAGTTTTTCTTTCTTTCTTTGTCTTTTTGTTTTTCTTACCTTGGCCATCGTTCCACCTCAGGAAAAAAAAAAAATTATTCATTCTATTTAAAAAGCTCTATATCAAATCAAGTATCATATGGTTTCACTTATTTGTGGAGCATAACAAATAACATGGAGGACATAGGGAGATGTAGAGGGGGATGGGAGTTGAGGGAAATTGGAAGGGGAGGTGAACCATGAGAGACTATGGATTCTGAAAAACAATCTGAGGGTTTTGAAGGGGCGGGGGATGGGAAGTTGGGGGAGCCAGGTGGAGGTTATTAAGGAGGGCACATATTGCATGGAGCACTGGGTGTGATGCGAAAACCATGAATTCTGTTATGCTGAAAAGAAATTAAAAAAAAAAAAAAAAAAAGCTCTCTATCTACCAGTCCACTCTTGAAAGCAAATTTCTCTTTGCCTATTTTAAGCCCAAATATTTTACAATACCCCAACTGTAACTGTACAATTACAAAATGTGAAAATCAGGGATTTACATTTTAAGTAAATCAGTTCTCTCTACTCTTTTTGTGTGATTTAATTTTTTTAAATAAAATGCTTAAAATATCTATATTTGAATTTAGAACACAGGGTCAAATTGCTTGTAATTGCTGTAATACCTTGTACTGAAAGAACAGGTCATCACGCAATTCATTTACATGCATATAATCGAATATAAAACATATACTACATATTAATATTGAAATATATAGTACATTTTGTATACAGCAATATTTGCCAGAAAGTACTCTTTGGAGGTAAGCTCATTATACTCTTCTGTAGCTTGTTTTTCTACAATGTAAATAATCTGAATCAGTAAATAAGGTTTGTCTCACATGGATACATACTCAGAAAGTTGGCTACATTGATTCAACTCATAATGATGAAACTATAACAATAAGTAGCAAGAAAAACAAAAGATATTCAAATAGAATTTCCTTCTTGCTTAAAAGGCAAATGACAAAATAAATAAAAGTCCTCAAATTATAAACCATATGGCTTGGGCTTCTGTCAATTATGATAAATTATCTCGGGAGCACAAGTGGGTATTAAAAACACTTTTGAAAAGGCTAAATATAGTTTTTTCTTTTACTATTTTTTAAATGTTGCTTCTAAAATCCCTTAGCAATTGATTGTCTTCCAAATATTACCCTCTTTCTAAGGTAAAAAAGACAAAAGATAATTAGTTCCTCTGGAAGTCTCTATGTTTGCTTGATTGTTCCGAGTAGAAATATGCATATTTGCAGATCTGCCAAGTTCAACCCATTTTGCTGGAGAATTCCCAGTGCGTTGGATTTTTGCCAAAAACTAAGCTTGGTTATTGAAAGTTCCTTTTTATCCATCTGCAAAATTTCACTCTTTCCCTCTGCTGGCGGCCACAGACACCCTTTACAGATATTAGGTTTAGACATGCAATGAAACACACATTTGTTCCCTTTAAGCTTCACAACAATGAATACTTCAGTACCTCCTTATTCTAAGTATTTTACTTTAGAGCAGCCCTCAGTAACTCAAGTTCACCATTCCCTGTGGAGCTGAATAAAGCTTTTCTGGGATAGACTCTTCCTATAAGATTTGCAACTCTTACCATTATTTGAAGAGTTCAGAAGCACTTCTAAAAGCTGTAAGCATTTTAACAATGTTTTCTTTGCACCACTGAACAGCCCCAGCTGATGAAAGCAAAATGAAAAGGGCCAGATGCATGCTGAGAAGGGCATGCTCTTTTCTGTGAGATCAGTTTTTTCAGCTTTAGTTCACTGATCAGGGTAAGGTCCTGCTTTCCTTATATGCTCTGCCTGTAAGCATATGGCCTCAGACACGAGATTGATGTGATTCATAGAAGTTTGTGGGGGGAAAAAAAAAAAAAATCCCTCTAACTTACCCAAGAAGAACATGCTTACTCTGTGGTTATTTGTCAAAAAATTTTAAACGCTAAAGATATGGTTGACAACAAAAATTAACATATATTTTACTGCTGTGCCTCTGGTTAATATATGACCACTACAGTAACTGTAAAAAAGAGATACTAGCATTGCTAGAATTACAATTAGTCTATACAAATTAAATGGGGGCATTATGGGAGCAGGAAGCAAATTTTGCTTTCAAAGAAGTAAGCCATCAATGAGTTCATTAGAGCAAGTTGTTCACTTGATCAGATTCCAGTCCTTTCTATAAGATCTCTGTTGTACAGAGACTGACCACAGAGTGAAGGAGTGGCTGAGAAATGTGGTACAGAAAAATTCATCATAGAGTGAATACTTTCCCCCAAATTATGTTCTTTTCTTAGTACATTAGTAGTACATAGAAACATTAGTAGTACTTTGGTTTTCTGAGTCTTCATTTTCTCTTTTTTTTTCACAATAAGGACAGAAAAAAGGATTTTATGCCAGCTGTAAACTGCTTTAACCAAAACCAAACATAACAAAAGAGGAAATAGAATGAAACAAACAAATAAAAAAAAAAAGGTTCTATTCTCCAGTCACAAGAACTGTAAGTCAAACACAATTACGGTAATGTAATGATATTATATCAATTAAACTGAGCTTAGAAGGAGAGACTAGAGGACGCCTGGGTGGCTCAGTCATTAAGAGTCTGCCTTTGCTCAGGTCATGATCACATGGTCCTGGGATCCAGCCCAGCATCAGGCTCCCTGCTCAGTGGGAAGCCTGCTTCTCCCTCTCCCACTGACCCTGCTTGTGTTCTCTCTTTCACTGTGTCTCTCTGTCAAATAAATAAATAAATAAAATCTTAACCAAAAAAAAAAAAAAAAAAAAAGGAGAGACTAGAAAGCTCCCATTTTGATTTGATGGTTGGTAACACCGAAATGGATTAAGATGAGCAAATGTAATTCTATCATTCTCTCAATGATATACATTATTCAGGAAAAAATACCCCAGAAAATGCAGAGCTTGAGAGTTTGGAGTTATCTAAATTTAAGCAAATCATGTCATAATTTTATTGGCCAGAACAAAGGACAAATATTCCATCACCATAGGAAAGGTCTCAAATATTATGTACTATTTACATGAAAAGATAAACTGGCATCACTTGAAGTATAAAACCATTGACATCACAGGCAAACAAAAATACACATATTATCAATAATTATGTCAATGCAGGGTATTCTATTCCCTAATATCTGAAAAGATGAGTCTCTGCTATTTTCTCCCAGTAGCCCTACATATTTAAGTTTGATTTTCTTTTTTGTTTTTTTCTTTTTAATCTCTACACCCAGCTGAGGGCTCATGCTCATGACCCAGAGATCCAGAGTTGCATGCTCTTCTGACCAACCCAACCACACATCCCTTTTTTTAATTTGTATTATTTATTTATTTATTTATTTGAGTCCTACATATTTAAACAAGCCTTAAAAAAAAAAAGTAAAAACTCAAGACTAGAAATTTGTAGTTAGCTCGTATGATGTCATACTTAACCCTTTTGTCTCATTTCCTTTTGTTCCTTGCTTCTCTAGAACTACAACAAGATTTCAGATACTAATTCTAATTTGAGATACATATTCTAATTTATGACTCAGGGATATATACCTGAATAGATGTCAGGGACATAATCCAGAGACCTGAGCTCCTTCTCCTTCCCCAGGAAATGAATCTTGCAATGAAAGGATAATGAGCCAGACTTCTAAAGTCAGGGATACCAGAGGGAGTCCTCAGTCAGCCAGAGTTCATCCCATTGATCTCTATATTAAAAGCTCTTGCTGGCCAAAAGTCCCAAGTGGCCTGAGCCCTGCAGAGATAGTCCTCTAATCACACAGTTATTTAGAGGGAGGACGGTGTGGAGGCAATTAAAAAGGCAGTAGGTTTCAAGGATACAAATTCCTCTTTGGATTCTCAGACCCACTTCTTTCCAAGTAAACCATTGTAAATATTTAACTTCTTGGGTAGCACTTTCTGGCATGGAGGACCAGCCCTTTTCTTGCTGTCTCTACCTGTTTTGAACTTTCCCTTCAAAACTTCAGCTAGTTCTTATCCCGGCTGGCTGTTTGGGTCTGACTTCACTAGGCCACTTTGGCCTTGAAATAAAAATTTGGCTCTACCACATTGGCTGGTAATTCACTGTGCAAACTGGACAAGCTACTTAACTTCCATGAGCTTCTGTTTCATCAAATAGAAAACCAAGTCATAATACCAACTTTCAATGAAAAAATAAAATTACATTGAAAAATTGTTTTAAAAAAATAATACCACCTTTATTGGGTTGCTACAACTCTCAAAAATAACACAGATAAACTATTTGGTATTGTATGCATCACATATCATATGTTTTGTACTGTCCCCTATTAGTTTTTTAATCTGTCTTTATAACTGTTAGCAAGTTCTACATACTTCAATTTAGCCTTCATTTGACTGTTCCCTGTATCTTATCCATGCTCTGGTTTCCAACTAGACAGGGTACTGTTATTTTCTTGTAAGCATTCAATTCCATGTCTGTAAATACCATCAGCCTCAGGCAAAGTCATACTGGCTACTTGAACTTTTCAGGGTGGCTCAAGATCAAGGCAATTAAACCCTCTCTCGCATAGTCATATGTATACCCTTTGAGGACAATAAAGAACAGCTCTACTCGTGAGCTTAGTAAAGCGTTTCCCATTTACAAACTGTGGTCACCCTGACCAGCAGACTTGATTAAACAGAGTGCCTGGCTTTCTCAACCCCAGATTGACAACATACTTAGAAATCGTTTTTATGGAGCTTCTTTGGCCAAAATTAGTATCTGCTATCACTAAAATTAGCAATATAAGATAATTATACAATTTGGGTCAAAGTTGACAGTAACCTTCTTATTTTATTACAGAGAAAAAAATTATCCCCAAACCACAATTTATCCTAAGAACCATATATTTTGATCTAATTCACTACAGTTGTGATTATCTAGAATTTTAATTTTCAATGTTCCATGGAGGTTCATTGGTGATGTCTCAGAAGACCTTCCTGAAAGGGAGATAAGGAAAGGGGGAAGGAGGTGGCAAGTATAGGTGTGTCCCCGGTCCCCCATGTCTACTGGAACTAGAACAGTTCGCCTTATTATCTTTGTTTATGCCAAATTTTAATTTTCAAAGTCGTTTTGCAGCTAAAAAAACATTTGGAAGTTCCTGAACTAGAAGATCTCTTCAGCTTAATAAAGAGTTCTATGCCCTCAAGTAAACATCTTAAAAATCAAAATGGGAATTTAGAGTTTCTGCTTAAATGTGGAAATTAACATTCTTATAACTCAAAGTCAACAGACTGAGGTTTTTCATCTTCTAGGCCTGTTTACTACTTCCACAGCCTAACCTGACTGTCAAAAGGATACTTGCCAGAAGAGAAGAATGTGCCAAGCTAATGACACCTGAGTAGGGACAGTCGGCTCTCTTCTGTCATGGAAACCAAGACATAAGCTTTGGATTAAAAAAAAAAAAAAAAAAAAGCAATCTTTTCTTCAAAGTCAAATAGTGTTCCTAAATTTTGCCATGAAAATACTGTCATTAGGAGACATATACCAAAATTCAGGACCTAAAAAAAGAACAATCACTATATTTCTTACTACTTTCCTTGAAGCAGAGCATCTCTGATTTCTAATTTTTTAAAGTAATATTCATACATTTAGTACATTTATAAATATATATAATATACATCCATGAAAACTAAGGGAAAAGACCATACTTAGATGAATGTACTTAAATTTGGTTCCATCTTATTCTATGGAAGAAGGTAATCATTTGTTAGGTTTAAATAAGTCCTTCTACCACCAAACACTTGTCACAGTCTACAAAGTTGGCTGAAGGTTGAAAAGCTTACTAAATGGAAGTTTAAGACCACTGGCAAAATTTAGAGAATCTGATAATACTACAAATTCCAAGTTATTGATACCAGCCTAGTCTAATAAGACACTCTCCAATGCAACTTTCCCTCTGCCTTACTATTCTCTACAAACACTATTTCAAACTTTCCTCCTTTCCTCAGATCCTTACTGTTCTAGCCATACCTTCTTCATTGAGAAAACAGAGACCATTGCTGATACTCCCTAATCTTCCCCTCACAAGTCAATGAGCCTATCAGTACCTATATACATCCTACTATCATTGCCTTAGTTATGTTGAGGTAGGTATCCTGCCACCACTTATGTGTAATCCTTTTTCCTGCGCTACCTGCTTCATCCTTTCTGTCATTCTTAAGAAACCCATACCTTCAGTCTCTCCCCTTCTTCTACATCATCCCCATTAACACTTAAACATGTTCAAGACTCTTTCATCCCAACATCCCTGTCCAGCTCCTGGATTCTCTCCACTTTCATTCACACACAAAATTTTCAAAGAGCTATTATTTTTGCTAACTCCATCTCCTCGCCTCCTATTTATTCCTCAATCCACCTCCAATCTAGCTTCTGCCCCTACCATTCCACCACAGCCTCCCTTGCCAAAGACACTAAGGACATTTATGTGGAAAAACCTAATGGGTTTATTGAAGTCTTCATCTTTTTTGACCTGTCAGCAACATTTGACACTTCTGTCAACCGATTAGTCTCACCTTTCTTTCAAGTATTGGAATTAGTCCTGGGGTCTTTATCACACTATAATCTCTTTAAGAATGGCCCATTTGTTCCCACAGTCTTAGTTACCAACTGTGAGACAGTGATTCCCAAAATCTACCACAGATATCTCCTCTGAGTTTCTAAACTCATCTAGCCAACTGCTGACTTGGCATTTATATGTGGAAGTCTCACTGGTATCTCGTGAAGCAAATTATATCATAACATATTAATTCAATAAGACAAGGTAGTATCTGCATTTCCTGCAACTAGCCCAAGCTGATTGGTGCTCTCCCATTATCAGAATTAATAAAATTCCCTAATTCTCATTTGACACTCCAAAAAATAGCCACAAGGTAGAGAATATTTATGCTAATTTAATGATCATCTTTAAAAGAATATAAACATTTTGGTATAAAATTATTTCCCCCACTTTTTTTCAAACTTCTTTTCAAATTAACCCTCTTCAGTGGCACCTGTCCTGAGATTTGTAAGACTCTTCAGAAAATTCCCAAGCAAAATTAGAAATTTTTTTAAATTGTGATTTTATAGTAAGTTGCATTCATTTCTCCTCCTTTGATATTCTCATATATCTTCTGTTTTTTGAAATGAGCTGCTAATTTAGTATAAGGGACAATACATGCTTCACTCCATCTCATGGATCACGGGTCTCTTGTATGACTGCCAATGTTCATGGCATCACACAGCTCATCTAACAGTTCATAATGCAACTGTTTCCCCTGTAACTAGACATGATGGTTTCTACAGTATTTTAAAGATTTCTTCTAGAAAAGAAAGGTTTTTCTAGACAAGATTTATGACTTTAAAAAAATCCGATTTCCACAAACTTATGTATGTGATAGATAACCAAGATGAGAAATTTTTATATTCTATTATTTCTCTGAGTGTAATATTTCCTTATTTCCTTCTTTCTTCATTCTCTCCCTTTTATTTAATTTTTTTACATAAATAGATCTGGAGAATCCTCCACCATTATTTAATCCATTTAAATTATCCAGAATCAAACTGGTTTACTGACAAGCTTAGAGCAATCAATTTTATGAGCAATTCTGGAGATAATGTTTTGATCACAGAGAAGAAACCACAAGCCCTTAGAAAAATAGATGATTATGATGCACAAATCCCACTGTTTTCATTTTCTCTATTGCATCAAACTTTGCTCCACACATCCCTCTTTCCACCAGTGAATATGTGGACATAATGATCAATTCATTTATCTTTCCACTCCCAAATAATACTGACAATAATTTCCATGACTACAGAAAATAGTCATATCATATATTACATTTCTCATAATTAAAATATCATTAAAGCTATAACATCTTTAAACATCTGTTTACTTAAAAAAATTTTTCTCCAAAATTGTATTTACTTTCCAACCTCTGTGTTTTTTTATAGAATTCCTTTTACAGTATTATTAAAATATCAAAGGTACCTTTTGCAACATGGCTGTCATTTGAAATATCAGTTCTTCATGTCCCTTTCAGTTACTTACCTAAAAGAACAAAAAAGGAAATATAAGTTTGAAATTATTTTAATTTGTCATTAAGAAGAGTTTATTCATTTCTAATAAAAACAGGTTTGCAGTAGGCACTAAAAATTTACTTTATAAGAAAACTCACTCTATTATAAATGCAAAAGAGCTAAACAAAAAATATGTAAATATTTCAAGAGCTCAGAAAAGTAGCTAAACAAAGTAGATGAAAAGATGTAAAAATAGCATATATAAGAGGAACAGATTAAAGAAATTCTGAAAATGTACATCTAATCATAAGGAAATTTAAGTAACATTAGCAGATTTAATACGGTCAAGATAATTGTAAACAAGATAAAACTCTTGTGGGGTGCCTGAGTGGCTCAGTCAGTTAAGCATCTGCCTTTGGCTCAGGTTATGATCCCAGAGTCCTAGGATCCAACCCTGCATCCAGCCCCACATCCAGCCCCACATGGAGCTCTCTATTGGGTGGGGAGCCTGCTTCTCGGTCTCCTTCTGCCCCTACTTGTGCTCACACACACTCTCTTTCTGTCAAATAAACAAAGAAATAATCCTTTAAAAAAAAGAAAAAAAGATAAAACTCTTGCATTCATAATGGAGATCTGTCTTTACTGATTCAAGTTTAGAATGCCAAACAACACTTTGATTGATGCTTTGGTCATATTCTATCTCATTTTTTAAAATTTTATTTATTATTTGAAAGAGGGACAGAGACTGGTGCCTGGGTGGCTCAGTGGGTTAAAGCCTCTGCCTTTGGCTCAGGTCATGATCCCAGGGTCCTGGGATCAAGCCCTGAATCTGGCTCTCTGCTCAGCAGGGAGCCTGCTTCCTCCTCTCTCTGTGTCTGCCTCTCTGACTGCTTGTGATCTCTGTCTGTCAAATAAATAAATAAAATCTTAAAAAAAAAAAAAAAGAAGGAAAGAGGGACAGAGAGAGCACAAGCAGAGGGAAGGGAAGAGGGAAAGGGACAAGCAGACTGCCTCTGAGCATGGGGCTGAACACAGGACAGGGATCCAAGGACCCTGAGATCATGACCTGAGCCAAAGTCAGTCACTTAACTGACTAAGCCACCTAGGCACCCCATTGGTCATATTCTATATGAAAGTTTACATAACCTATATTAAAACTTTTATTGTTAAAACATTACAAAAACAAAAACAAAAACAAAAACCACATTACATTGTAAATTGTAAAAACATTACAAAAAGTAAAAGAATTTAAGGAACAACAAAAATTATTCTTATTCCATTATCTGAACTCAACCTTGTTCTTATTTATTCATGTTCTTTTTCCTTTAAATCTATGAATATGAATATGTATTCAGTTAAACAGGTGACTATAATCCTAGTATGAATATAAGTATGTCTCCTTCAAAATTAGTATATCTAACACACTATAAATACAAAAATTATACTCTTCTTTTATTATTTATAATTATTTTTCCATGTCATTGCCTAGTCTTCATACATGTCATTTTAATGTCTGCCAATTTACTTGCCCATTATCTTTTTAATGACATTTAAGTTACTGCCAAATTTCTATAAAAAATAATTTCAGTAGAGGTGTGTTTGTGTGTGTGTATGTGTATCCTTCTTCTATTTCTTTTCAGCTCCATTCATCCTTAGTCCTAATTTTTTTTTTTAATTTTTAAATAGTTGACTTATTGGGACACCTGGGTGGCTCAGTCGTTAAGTGTCTGCCTTTTTGGCTCAGGTCATAATCCCAGGGTTCTGGGATCAAGCCCCGTGTCAGGCTCCCTGCTTGGGGGGAAGCCTGCTTCTCCCTCTCCCAACCACCGCCCCTCAATTCTGTTCCCTCTCTCACTGTCTCTCTCTCTGTCAAATAAGTAAAGAAAATCCTTAAAAAAAAGATATTTTTTAAAAATAAATATTTTTATTTTATATTTATTAGAGATAATATTTATTAGAAATAAATATTCATTTATTTGATAGATGGATAGAGAAAGCCCAGAGCACAAGTGGGGGAATGACAGAGAGAGAGGAAGAAGCAGGCACCCCACTGAGCAGGGAGCCCAATGTGGGGCTTGATCCCGCACCCCTGGGATCACAACCTGAGCCAAAGGCAGATGACTTAACCAACTGAGCCACCCACACTTCCCTTTAGTCCTAATTTTTAATGATTTATATGTGTCCCTATATCTGGTGGGATACATCCTTCTTTGTTGCTCTTTTTTTTTTCCAGAACAAACTTTTCAGTTGATGCCTATATATTTTCCAGTTAAAGCTTGGTATCAATTTGTTGAGTTTAATTCCTTAAAGTCCAACCAGGGACTTACTAGGAGAGCATTCAGTCTATAAATAGATGACATGAATTGATAACCCCAACAACTGTTTGTCATCTCATCCAATCCTTCTTCAAATCTTTCTTTTCGTCTCCCAAAAAAGCATTCAAGTTTTCTTTGTATAGTCCATTCACACCCTTTTCTAAGCTCATTTTGAAGTATTTAATACTTTTTCCTGTAACTGTCAACAGCATCTTTTTTCCTTTTATTTTCTCTCTGATACACATAAATCTTATTAATCCTTACTCTTTTATTTTGTGTTTATTCACTTTAGAGTTTATAAACTCTTTAAAGTTTTTGACATTTCTCTGATTACATAACAATTTCTTAAAACTACTAGGAAAATGCATCAATTTTTCCTGAGTATCCCCATTATACATATTCATATAATTAGGCAGATGGACTATGACATACAGAACAATCTGGAGTTGATGACAGGGAGGACGATTAAGATGACTTCCGAGCCACATTTCAAAAGCAGGCATTGATCACACACAATATTCAATTATTTTATACCTTAGCTTATAGGAATCAACCTAAATAACCTTCTTGAACAGACTTTCAGAAAGAACTTACTATACAATTATATCTTTTGGCTTCTCTCAGAAAGCTATTTTAAGTGTGTTTGTGCCATATGGGAGAAAAGGTGAAAGGATGTGAACTGCCATTAGACAGTAAGAGCCTGGCATTGGAATCTTACAGGCCCGGCTTCAAGGCCTAATTCTGCCCCATGCTAACTAGGAGCCCTGTGAAAACTGCTTAAACTCTGAGCCTCAGTTCTTCTCATGAAATGAGGTTACTTGGAGGACTAGAGATGCTCCTGGCATAAATTTGGCACTCCAAAGATGGTATTATAATTTTTTGAGAGGTTATGTCTTGACTTCATTGTAAGCATTTTACAAACATCTATTCATTTAGTCACACAATAACCATGTGAAATATTACACACACTGAGTCCATAAGGAATAGGTTCAGAGTCTATAGTGAAAATGTTCACAAACGATCAGTGCTGATCCAAGATTCTAGCCATTGCCTCCCGGATGCTAAATCAATGTCTCTCCATTTTAACATCCTGTCTTCTATTTTCATTCTTTTTCCCTAGCAAGATCCAGCTTTTCATCATATTCTAAAGACTTCCTTTTAATTTGTAATAATTGAAAAAGAGTTTTCCAAATTTACTTTAAAATCCAGTGAATAATGTTAGTAATCTTGAAACTGTCATTAAAAATCATCTAATCAATTTAATTCAAAATACCTTTTCCAGGGGCACCCAGGTGGCTCAGGTGGTTAAGTGTCTGCCTTCAGCTCAGGTCATGATCTCTAGGTCCTGGAATCTATCCCCATCACCTCATCTTTTTAAAAATATTTTCTTAGGGGCACCTGGGTGCCTCAGTGGGTTAAGCCTCTGCCTTCGGATCAGGTCATGATCCCAGGGACCCTGGATCGAGCCCCACATTGGGCTCTCTGCTCTGCGGGGAGCCTGCTTCCTCCTCTCTCTCTGCCTGCCTCTCTGCCTACTTGTGATCTCTCTCTCTCTGTCAAATAAATAAATAAAATCTTTAAAAAAATTTTTCTTAGCCTTACAGCCAATAAACATGCACCATTTATCTATTTAATCAAAGAAAGGGTATTTTTTCATCATGTAATATCCAAAATTAGTTTTAAAATTTCATAGTGTTAATTTATATCTCTAAGGTTACATTCATAATTATATGAAAGAAACTTCAGGGATGATACTTACTTTCAGAGTCAGTCTAAAATCCATACAAAAGCACTGGCTGAAACTGCTGACCACGGAATGTTAAGATAGACAAGCATCTCCCCTATCACAGTTAAACTGCATGGGGGAAAGAAACTACGAGATGAGAGATGCCTGTCCTATCATTTCTTCTTTAACTACCATTTATTAAATATCCGCAATACGTCAGAAGCTGCATTAGCCTCTCTCTCTCTCTCTCTCTCTCTATATATATATATATATATATAATTTATTCTTCATGACATGTGAGACAGAAATTACTATGTCCCTTTTACAGATGAGAAAACTAATCATCATAAATGTTAAGTAACTTGCCCAGGCTTTCTAAGTGTTACAGCCAGGATCTACCCATCTCAAAGGTCTTCTTTTTCATTATATCCTGTGGATTCCTTTAAGAGATGTTGTTTACTTACATTTTACTTAATATCAGGAGATTAGACAACTTTTTCATGCCAAAGTCATGTTACATCAAGTCAAGTTATAGCATGTGATATGCTAAGCATATCACATTTAGAAATGCTTAGCATATCACAATACCCTATTTTCATGAGATGTGATTTGGCCTATGATACCATTAAGCCATTAAAATATGGTAATGTTTCCATTTTACTTAATCTTGCTTTTCAAGGAGATTAGAACTTCAACAGTCATTAACTGACATTCAAGACACAATGCGTTATGACAATATGAAGGACTCAAACACGAAAGGGTTAGAGATTTTCCTTGGAGTCCCAGTGCCCAAGCCAGTGCCCCTGGATCAATGCCTGCAGGATCACTAAGGGTGCTTTTTTAAAAATTCAAAATCTTGAGCCTCACCAGGATAATTTCTCTCCTTTTTAAAGATTTTCAGTAATCTCTACACCTAACTTAGAACCCCAGGATCAAAAGTCACAGGATCACGAACTGAGACAGGCTGGTACCCCTCACCAGTATAATTTTTAAAGACTTTACAGATTTTACAACTTCTCCAAGGTGATCCTGTTGTATATTAAAATTTGAGAAATATGACAAGAATCACTGCCTTGTTTCAGGGGGCCACAGACCAGCAGCACATCAGCATCACATAGGAACTTGTTAGAGAGGTAAATGCTGGAGCCCCACCTCAGACCTTCTTCTGATTTAGAAATTCTGAAAATGGGGACCAATAATATTTGTTTTAGCAAGCCCTCCAGGTGATTCTGAGGTAAGCGAAAGTTTGAGGAATACTGTCCTATGTGAAGCAATTTCCTGGATGCTTTTGTACTATTTGCATTCTCTCACTTATGGACTATTCTGGAGCCATTACAGAGTCAAGCACATCACTCTTCAGCTTCCAAGATGGCTCCCTGAACTCTCAATAACAGGCCCCGGCACGTGGAGCATTCAAAGCCTACCCTATCTCCTTCCCTGTCCTATCTTATTTGACCTACCCTATGTCTAGATTAAAAGGTGAGAGTTTGGGGGCACCTGGGTGGCTCAATGGGTTGAGTGTCTGACTCTTGATATCCCCTCAGGTCATGATCTCAGGGTTGAGATCCAGCCCCTCTCTGGGCTCTGCACTCAGTGCAGTGTCTGTTGAGATTCTCTCCTTCTCCCTCTGTCCCTCCCCCTGCTTGCTCACTCTCTCTCTCAAATAAATAAACAAATAAAATCTTTAAAAAAAAAAAAAGGCTAGAGTTTCAACAGATGCAGTGTCCACATTCACATAACCTTACGAGGAGTGACCAAACTTATAGACAAGTTTTCAGAAACTTAAGTCAAAACCATCATGTAAAATTCCCTTAGAAGGCCACCTGGGTGGCTCAGTCAGTTAAGCGTCTGCTTTCCGCTCAGGTCGTGATCCCAGGGTCCTGGGATCCAGTCCCATGTCACGGCTCAACGGGGAGCCTGCTTCTTCCTCTGCCTGCCACTCCCCCTGCTTGTTCTCTCTCTCTCTCTCTCTGACAAATAAATAAAACTTTTTTTAAAAAATCCCTTAGAATTATATATGTAACCATAGAGATCAGATAGTTAATGCAATACTCTTTTGAAAAAGTCTTCCCATATTTCTATTTGTTTGTGTGAACAACCGTCTCTGTGCCTTACTACCAATTTAGAAAGCACAACTTTTAAGCATTCACAAGAAGTGTCCATAGAAAAGACCAATCAAATTGAAAGAACATTGCCTCCAGGTGTCAAAAGAAAAAAAAAAAAAAGTTGACAAAAACCTCACTCAATTGAAGTCCAAGGCCAATAGGCAATAACATCACAGAATATTAACTGTGGACCAAGCTGCTCTCCAGCCCTTACATTAATGAATGCACTAACAAGGACCTGATTCAACATCTCACACAACAATGCATAACACAACAGGAAAATCAGCATCGGGCACTGCCTGCTGAGCAAAGTGTTCCATCTGACATTTAGAACTGGTTGCACTCAACTACTTTTAATTTCAGTCCCACTTGCAAGGGACTGCCAAAGACACAGAGCTGCTCAATGAAGTCCCTGCTTCCAGCTCCTGTTGGGCAGTGCTCTTTAGCCTTTGAACAGTCTGAGCTCCACTGACAGAACACGCATTATTTCCTTTGGAAACTGAGAACCAGGTTCTTGGGCCTTTGCATATTCTTCTCCAAGAGAATCGGGAGCAATTTAAGTGCTCTCTTCTTCACTGTGAGCCTGTAACTTTCCCCCTTTAATGATGCAGTACCTTGTGTTTAGCTAGGCTTAAAAATGCTCTTTTCTTGGCCTCCCTCAGATCCACAATTCAATTTGATTCTCCTGACCTCGGACTATGAATAGCTTTCCTTAATCAAATATATCACGCCTCTTAATTTTCTTCTTTCGAGGCAGAGTATTTTGCTTTGAGGTTGGCAAAAACAAAACAAAACACTGAAAACCATTTGCAACAAATAAAATATTAACTAGACAGATACTCTCAGCATGGGATTCACATTTCTTTTCCCTAAACTTAATAAAACACCCAAATGAAAATAAAGACTCCCTAATTTCAATCACATTTTTCCCTAATTTTAACAACGACTAAAATAGAATAATAGGTACAGTTGCTTTCCTACATGTTCTAGCCATTTTCTGGAATGTTATGTTTCCATTCTGAGTCCCAAATGACCACCAAAAACCATAGCTGAACAACTGGGTGAATATTTAGAGGACTGTGCAGGAAACCCAGGAACTAAAAGGGATGGATCTGAAATGACTACCCAACAGACAATGTGCAGTACCAGCAGTATACAAGACATTATAAGTGCCTCCTCATCTAGTTGGAGATGGCATAATTAGAGAAAAACAGAATTAATAATAATAATACCCTATCACTTATAGAGTGTTTCCAAAGTATCAAAAATTGTATTGACTAACTTACATACATTATCTCAAGTATTATTTAAAACAACCCCAGGAAAATCAACCTCTATTTACATTCTGTAGACAAGGAAAATGAAACTCTGAAGTGAAGGGACTTGCCCAAGACTATATTGCTAATAAGCGGCTGGACTGAAAATCAAACCAAATCCGGGGCTTCCTGATGTAAAAAGCCAAGGTCTTACCACAGGTGGTTTTATAAATCAAGGCAATGCAAACTAAGTGTCATATTGGGGTGGCATTAAATGGCTTGATGGTGTGTGATCCTTACAGAGATGATGAGAATTAAGCTGAGTTTCAAGGAAGTTAAAAGGAGAGACTAGAAAAGAAATTTGGAAGAAAGGAGAAGGAAAGGAAGAGAAAGACCCAAAGGAGGATGTAATAAGTTAATATTGGCCTAAGTAAAGATACAGAGCAAGAGCCCTCAAGGCAAGTTCAAGAGAGCAGTCTGGTTATAGTAGACTTAACATAAGAAAAAGATAAAACTGAAAGTGTAAGTTAGGCTTAAATTTTAAATACCAAGCTATGAAATTTGACCTTTATTGTCACAGTATGACAAGTCATGCTTTAGGTGTTTTAGTAAGGGAATGACAAGATCAAAATGCAGTTTTATGGAGATTCATCTAGCACATGGGCAGAATGGCTTGTCTAGGGGTTAAAAGAGATAACTAGGGGGAGGAGCAAGATGGCAGAGAAGTAGGAGACCTAAATTTCCATTGGGTCCCAGGAATTCAGCTAGATAGTTATCAAATCATTCGGGACACCTGCAAACTCAATAGGAGATCGAAGAGAAGAATAGCAACAATTCTAGGAACAGAAAAGTGACTACTTTCTGGGAGGTAGGAGGTACGGAGAAGTGAATCCGAGGGGATATATGGGAAGACAGATTGCGGTGCGGGGCGGTGGGGTGGGAGGGAGGAAGCCTCTGTCAGCTGGCTTCCAGCAAGCAATAGAGCAGCAGAGCACAGTATCAGAACTTTTAGAAGTCTGGTCCATGGAGGGACGTCACTCCAGAGGCTAAGTGGGGGATAGAGCCCTCATGGGGACAGTGGTCTCAGGTCCCTCAGGGTCGAAAAAACAGACTGAGGGTGCCTGAGTGCAGCAGAGCTCCCAGGTATTGGAGCAGGAAACCAGCTATAGAGAAGGAGCAGAGGAGTGGGCTCTCAGCTCAGGGTTGCCATAAACCAAGATCCCTGACACCTGGGCCACTAATCTTCGAGCAGGGACCCCATAAGGGGCAGATCCAGGGAGACTCACCTTCCTCCCACGGGGGAGTGGAGCAGGAACATGCTGCAGGAATCTGCTGGGTTTGGAAACTCCAAATGGGACCAAATGCCAGAGACAGAAACGTTCAGTCACAGGCTGAGTGAGCTCAGAGTGCGACCAGAGACCAGGGAGAGGGGAGGGATTGACTGCTTTTCTCTGAGGGCACACTGAGGAGTGGGGCCCTGAGCTCTTGGTTTCTCCTGAGCTCTCAGCTCCTCCTGGGCCGGACACTGGGAAGCAACCATTTTCATTCCCATAGTCCAAAACTCTACGGAAAGCGTTCAGGGAACAAAAGCTACCAAGAGGGAACCCGTGCAGATTGCACAGCCTGGCCGCTGGCAAGGGCAGTGTGATTCCACCTCAGGCAAAGACATTTGAGAATCATGGCAACAGGCCCCTCCCCCAGAAGATCAGCAAGAACATCCAGCAAAGAACAAGTTCACCAATCAATGAGAACTGCAAAACTTCAGAGTTGAGGGGAATACAGCACATAGAATCCATGGCTTTTTTCCCATGATTCCTTAGTCTTTCAAAGTTAAATTTTTTAAATTTTATTTTTTATTTCATTTTGTTAATGTTTCCTCTTTCCCATTTTAACCTTTTTAAACTATTTTATCTTATCAATACCTTTAAAAAATTTTTTTAATTTTCATTGTATAGCCATATTCTATCCCTTCATTGTATGTAACCCTATTGTTTGTATACATATAAGTTTTTATTTCTTTAAAATTTTGAGATACAGTTTCTTCTAACAGATCAAAATATATCCTAAATATAGCATATGGCTTGGTTCTAGTCTCCACCCTGATCACATTCTCTCCTTTTTTTTTCTTTTTTCAACCAACTTCTTATCTTATTGATTCCTTTTTAAAAATCTTTTTAAATTTTCATCGTTATAGTCATATTCCATCCCTCCATCATGTTTACCCTTATTTGTGTGTGTGTGTGTGTATATATATATATATATATATATATATATATATATATATATATGTAAGTTTTTCTTTATTTAACATTTTGGGAGGCAGTTTCTTCTAACAGGCCAAAATACAACCCAAATCAGGTGTGTGGTTCTGTTGTATTCACCAGTCTATAATATTTTTTTTTATTTTTTTTTCCTCCTTTCTTCTCCCCCTGGTTTTGGGTCTCTTCTGATTTGGTTAGTGTATATTTTTCTGGGGTCACTGCTAGCCTTTTAATATTTTGTTCTCTCATTCATCTAGTCTTACCTGAGTAAAATGACAAGGCAGAAAAATTCACCTCAAAAAAAAGAACAAGAGGCAGTACCAACTGCTAGGGACCTAATCAATACGGACATTAGTAATATGTCAGAACTAGAGTTCAGACTGACAACTATCAATGTGCTAGCTGGGCTCGAAAAAAGCATGGAAGATATTACAGAATTCCTTTCTGGAGAAATAAAATACCTTTCTAGAGCAATAAAAGAACTAAAATCTAACCAAGTAGAAATTTTAAAAAGCTATTAATGAGGTGCAATCAAAAATGGAGGCTCTTACTGCTAAGATAAATGAGGCAGAAGAGAGAATTAGTGATATAGAAAACTAAATGATGGAGAATAAAGCTGAGAAAAAAAGAGACAAACAGCTACTGGACCACAAGGAGAGAATTCGGGAGATAAGTGATACCATAAGATGAAACAATATTAGAATAATTGGGATTCCAAGAGAAGAAGAAAGGGAGTGGGGAGCAGAAGGTATATTGGAGCAAATTATAATAGAGAATTTCCCTAATATGGCAAAGGGAACAAGCATCATCAAAATCCAGGAGGCACAGAGAACCCCCCTCAAAATCAATAAAAATAGGTCAACACCCCATCATCTAATAGTAAAACTTACTAGTCTTAGTGACAAAGAGAAAATCCTGAAAGCTGCTCAGGACAAGAAGTCTGTAACATACAATAGTAGAAATATTAGATTGGCAGCAGACTTATCCACAGAGACCTGGCAGGCCAGAAAGAACTGGTGTAATATATTCAGAGCACTAAATGAGAAAAATATACAGCCAAGAATACTATATCCAACTAGGCTATCATTGAAAATAGAAGGAGAGATAAAAAGCTTCCAGGACAGGGGCACCTGGGTGGCTCAGTGGGTTAAGCCTCTGCCTTCGGCTCAGGTCATGATCCTGGGGTCCTGGGATCGAGCCCCACCCACATCGTGCTCTCTGCTTGGCAGGGAGCCTGCTTCCCTTCCTCTCTCTCTGCTGCCTCTCTGCCTACTTGTGATCTCTCTCTGACAAATAAATAAATAAAAATCTTAAAAAAAAAAATTAAAAAAAAAAAAAAGCTTCCAGGACAAACAAAAACTAAAAGAATTTGGAAACACCAAACCAGCCCTACAGGAAATATTGAAAGGGGTCCTCTAACCAAAGAGAGAGCCTAAAAGTAGTAGAGCAGAAAGGAACAGAGACAATATACAGTAACAGTCACCTTACAGGCAATACAATGGCACTAAATTCATATCTTTCATAGTTACCCTGAACGTAAATGGGCTAAATGCCCCAATCAAAAGACACAGGGTATCAGAATGGATTTAAAAAAAAAAAAAAAAAGGACCCATCGATATGCTGTCTGCAAGAAACTCGTTTTAGACCCAAAGACATCTCCAGATCTAAAGTAAAGAAGAATTAATACCTATTCTTCTGAAACTGTTCCAAAAAATAGAAATGGAAGGAAAACTTCCAAACTCATTTTATGAGCCCAGCATCACCTTGATGCCAAAACCAGACAAAGACCCCATCAAAAGGAAAATTACAGACCAATATCCCTGAAGAACATGGCTGCAAAAATTCTCACCAAAATACTAGCCAATAGGATCCAACAGTACATTAAAAGGATTATTCACCACGACCAAATGGGATTTATTCCTGGACTGCAAGTCTGGTTCAACATCTGTAAATCAATCGTGTGATATAATACATTAAAGAAAGAACAAGAACCAAATGATACTCTTAATAGACGCTGAAAAAGCGTTTGACAAAGTACAGCATCCTTTCTTCATCAAAACTCTTCACAGTGTATGGATAGAAGAGTACATACCTCAATATCATAAAAGCCATCTATGAAAAACCCAAAGCTAATATCATTCTCAATGGGGAAAAACTGAGACCTTTCTCCTAAGGTCAGAAACACGGGAGGGCTGTCCACTATCACCACTGCTATACAGCATAGTACTAGAAGTCCTAGCCTCAGCAATCAGACAACAAAAAGAAATAAAAGGCATCCAAATAGGCAAAGAAGACATCAAACTCTCACTCTTTGCAGACGATATGATACTATATGTGGAAAACCCAAAAGACTACACTCCAAAACTGCTAGAACTCATACAGGAATTCAGTTAAGTGGCAAGATATAAAATCAACGCACAGAAATCAGTTGCATTTCTACACACCAACAACAAGACAGAAGAAAGAGAAACTAAGGAGTCGATCCCATTTACAATTGCACCCAAAACCATAAGATACCTAGGAATAAACCTAACCAAAGAGGCAAAGAATCTAGACTCAGAAAACTATAAAGTACTCATGAAAGAAATTGAGGAAAACACAAAGAAACAGAAAAACGTTCCATGCTCATGGATTGGAAGAACAAATATTGTGAAAATGTCTATGCTACCTAGAGCAATCTACACATTTAATGCAATCCCTATTAAAATACCATCAACTTTTTTTAAAGAAATGGAACAAATAATCCTAAAATTTATATGGAACCAGAAAAGACCCTGAATAGCCAGAGGAATGTTGAAAAAGAAAACCAAAGTTGGTGCCATCACAATTCCAGACTTCAAGCTCTATTACATAGTAATCATCAAGACAGTATGATAGTGGCACAAAAAGAGACACATAGATCAATGGAGCAAAGTAGGGAGCCCAGAAATAGACCCTCAACTCTATGGTCAACTAATCTTTGACAAAGCAGGAAAGAATGTCCAATGGAAAAAAGACACTCTTCAACAAATGTGTTGGGAAAACTGGACAGCCACATGCAGACAAATGAAACTGAACCATTTCCTTACACCACACACAAAAATAGATTCAAAATGGATGAAAGATCTCAATGTGAGACAGGAATCCATCAAAATCCTTGAGGAGAACACAAGCAGCAACCTCTTCAACCTCAGCCACAGCAACTTCTTCCTAGAAACATCACCAAAGGCAAGGGAAGCAAGGGCAAAAATGAACTACTGGGACTTCATCAAGATCAAAAGCTTTTGCACAGCAAAGGAAACAGTCAACAAAAGCAAAAGACAACTGACAGAGTGGGAGAAGATACTCACAAATGACATATCAGATAAATGGCTAGTGTCCAAAATCTGTAAAGAACTTATCAAACTCAACACCCAAAGAACAAATAATCCAATCACGAAATGGACAGAAGACATGAACAGATAATTCTGCAAAGAAGACATCTAAATGGCCAACAGACACACGAAAAAGCGCTCAAACTCACTCAACATCAGGGGAACATAAATCAAAACAACAGTGAGATATCACCTCACACCAGTCAGAATGGCTAAAATTAACCAGTCAGGAAATGACAGATGCTGGCAAGGATGCGGAGAAAGGGGAACCCTCCTACACTGTTGATGGGAATGCAAGCTGGTGCAGCCACTCTGGAAAACAGCATGGAGGTTCCTCAAAAAGATGAAAATAGAGCTACCCTACGACCCAGCAATCTCACTGCTGGGTATTTACCCTAAAGATACAAATGTAGTGATCTGAAGGGGCACGTGCACCTGAATGTTTATAGCAGTAATGTCTGCAATAGTCAAAGTATGGAAAGAGCCCAGATGTCCATCAACAGATGAATGCATAAAGAAGATGTGGTGTATATATATATGTATATACAATGGAATACTATGCAGTCATCAAGAGAAACAAAATTTTGCCATTTGCAATGATGTGGATGGAACTAGAGGGTACTATGCTAAGAGAAATAAGCCAATTAGAGAAAGAGAACTATTATATGATCTTTCTGATATGAGGAATTTAAGAGACAGGGCCGGGGGCGGGGGGTCATGGAGGGAAGGGAGGGAAAAATAAAACAAGATGGGACCAGGGAGGGAGACAAATCATAAAAGACTCTTAATCTCAGGAAACAAGCTGAAGGCTGCTGGAGGGGAAGGGGGTGGGAGGGATAGGGTGGCTGGGTGATGGACATTGGGGAGGGTATATGCTATGGTGAGCGCTGTGAATAGTGTAAGCCTGATGAGTCACAGACCTGTACCCCTGAAGCAAATAACACATTATATGTTAATTAAAAGAAAGAAAGAAAGAAAGAAAGAAAGAAAGAAAGAAAGAAAGAAAGAAAGAAAAGGGAAAGAAAGGGATAACCATGATGAAAGAATGTTCTAATAAGGACCTGATAATCGCAAAACACCTCAAGGCTTAAGAATTAGATCCTAGCTCCTACCTATTAAATTTATATCAATTAAGTCTCTGGATTTATTGGTGAACTTCTTCCTCCCTCCCCAGGTCAAATCTAAAGCTAACTCCTACAGAGGCTCCAGCCAAGGGAACATAAGCTTCATGTTGTCGTTTTAATTATTCACTCTCTGTGCCTAGAACAGTGCCTGACATTGAGTAGACACTCAATAATTATTTACTGAATAAATGAATGTATGAGTGAGTGAAAAATCTCAACCATGCAAATGTCTATTTCTAGGCCTAATGCTATTAAATATTTATGTAGAACAGAGAGAAAAACATAGCAGAAACACATTCTTTATGCACACTATAACTTATGCATCTTTGACATAAATCAAACTCCTCTATAGGTGAATATTAAACAATGCCTCATCAAAATCAAATGCAATGTATAGGCCTTGTTGAGGTCCTTATTTGAACAAATCAACTGTAAAAAAGGCAGGTTTGAGGAATTAAGTACATTAGATTATTTGATATTAAATTATATTAAAGAAGTGTGATAATGGCATGATAAAAGAAAAAATTTTACTAATTTAAGATGTAATGAAATATTTACAAGTAAATGGAATGATGTCTGGTGTTTGCTTTCAAATACTCCAGCAAAATCAAGCAACAAACAAAAAAATGTGTGGTGGGAGGAAGATGAAACAAAATCAGCATGATGATGAAGATTTTTGAAGCTGATTGGATACATGGGAATTCATTATACTATTCCCCTTACGTTGGTCTATGTTTGAAAACTTCCATACAAGTTTTTTTAAGAGTCTTATGGAATGTGGGCTGTAAAAACAGAAACAAACACCAAAATTTTAGTCTAGGCACGGAGATGTCCACCAGATGACCTCCAAAAATGGTTATGCTCATTCATTTACTCAGCTCATGGTTATTGAGTCTACAGAGGGCTGACAGTTATTCAAAGGTGAATGGGACACTGTCCCTGTGCTTGGAGATCTCATAATCATGCAGGCAAGGCAGAGGAAAAACAAGTGTCTTCATGCCTGATGTGCAGATATGTACAAGCTACAGTGGAGACACAAGAGACATAATTAAATTTAATATTTAGGAAACACAATCTGGCTGTAGGGTGGTTAATGGATTAAGAAAAACCAGAGGAAATGGGAATGGGAACTAAACTAGTAGCACTGAAACTAAAGAAAGGGGGATTCTGAATATAAGAAAGTTTAAGGGAGCAATAGCATTCTCATACCACTTATAATTTACTTTAGGGGCACCTGGGTGGCTCAGTCGTTAAGTGCCTTTAGGGGCACCTGGGTGGCTCAGTCGTTAAGTACCTGCCCTCAGCTCAGGTCGTGATCTCCAGTTCCTAGGATCAAGTCCCACATGGAGCTCCCTGCTCATTGAGAAGCCTGCTTCTCCCTCTCATCTGTTCCCTCTCTCTGTGTCAATAAATAAATAAATAAAATCTTTAAAAAAATAAAAAATAAATAGAATAAAATAATTGTCTTTAGTAAGAGCCTACTTGGCACCCCAATTCTGCAAAGAAAACCATGATTTTGATCTAGTGTTCCTCTGTCTCTCTCTCTCTCTCTGTGTTCCCTCTCTTTCTGTCAACAAATAAATAAAATCTTAAAAAAAATAAAATAAAATAACTGTCTTTACTAAGTGCCTACTTGGCACCCCAATTCTGCAAAGAAAGCCATGTTTTTTTTTATCTAGTTTTCTACAGTAATGGCTAAGAAAATAGTGTTTTTATCTGTGGGCCAAAGAAGGAAATAAAGGAAATTGTACATTCATGCTCACTATAGTAGTAATTAATATAATGAGGAAAAAATGGAGAAATATATAAATAAATAATATAAAAATCATTTTGGACACCAGTAAAAAAAAATACGTGAATACACATTAATCTATGCAATGGTTTTATTTAAATGTGACTCTTTTTGCTGAATTCAATTATGTGGTATTTAGAATCCAAATGCTAGAGGAATCCAAATTAGATTATATCTAACTACTATGGTCACATCCGGATTTTGTTAAGGAAGCTACTTTCCTTTCACTAATATTAAAATAGGCGAGAGGATATTCAAGTAACTACATACCTGAGTTATCCTTTGTAATATTTCTTTCTATTTTAAGTAAGAATAATGAGCTCGAGCCCATTAGGAAAGGCTTAACAGTCCCATCAACCTGAGTAGACTAAGGCTAGAAAGATTCAGACAAGGATAGAGAAATGCCTTTTCCTTCCCTGAGCAAGGTGCTCAAAAATGCTGAAAGTACCCCTGAATGGTACTTCTTTCAACGTCTCTCAGATGAGAAATACAGGAACGAGCAGTCCCGATCAACATGGCAGCAATTCTTTCACAAAACTGACACTTCCCAGAGGGAGAAAAAAAAATCCTTTCCTGTTTCCTCCCTTTTTATCTCTTGATATTTCAACTACATACAAAAAATTAATCACCCTTGGAGAACGGTCTGAGTAAGTCATGAGCTTAGATATGTAGCTCTGTGTTCTTTAGACAGGAGAAGGAAAACAACTGTATTATTTCATTTGTTTTCATTATAATAAAGGCCATTTCCTCATAATAATTTCCAAATTAATTTTCAAATCTAGAATCTAGAACTTTGATTTCAAAAAACAGTCAACACTAGTTTAAAAATAGTTGGCCTCAGAGAAAGCTGACAAACAGTATTTCAGCCAGATGACTGAGGTTGGTAACATTACCCCTGACATGTTGTGATGAGAATGGCACTTTATTCTCTAATCTTTCTCTCCAAAACATCTACTCCAATCATATCATCAGGAAAACATCAGACAAATTCCAGTGGAGGTGTACCCGACAATATACCTAATCAGTACCCAAAACTCTCAACATCACCAAAACAAGAAAAGCCTAAAGAAGCTGCCAGAGACAAGAGAAGACTAAGAAGACATGAGTATATGTCATGTAGCTTCCTTGATGGGATCCTGGAACAGAAAAGGTGCATTTGGTTAAAAACTAAGGAGAGCTCATTAATAATATAACCAATAACTATAATTAATAATAATTTATTATTAGCTGTAAGAAATGTACTATACTTTTGTAAGATGCTAATAAGAGGTGGTGGGGCACCTAGGTGGCTCAGTCAGTTAAGTGTCTGCCTTCAGCTCAGGTCATGATCCCATGATATATGTTTTTAGACATAAAACTGATCTAAATATGAAGTCTATGAATTTTTTTTAAAAGATTGGTTTCTCTCTTGATGAAATAAGTCAAAATATATTCTTACCTTTTTGATTTATATGTTATGCTTTATGAATTAATTCTATGTTTAGATATTAAATCTCTGTTCTTTTCAGATACTTGAGAGGGATACACATATTTTCTCCATTACTCCAAAATAGATTAGCCAGTCTCAAAAAGTAAATATAGAAGGAACTAGCTCTTATATTATTCTTGGAAATAATAAGAATAAAAAGCACTTGCAGAGACAGGAGGCCTGACACCTTCTGGAGAGGCCTTCTGCTGCTGCTAACTGAAACACTGAGCAACGGGAATTGCAGTGCGTTGGTGTGAGAGGTCCCAAACAGATGTTCAACTCATTGATCAAAAAGATGTGCAGTATGGAAAGCTGAGCATCCATCTGTCCTCTCCCACAAGAAGACAGATCATCATCATTGCATGGAAATTTTTAGGACTAGCAAGACCCTTATGAGATCATCTGCTCTAATCCCTTCATTTGCACATATTAGGAAATTTCAAGGCCAACTCATTTCTGATAAGCAATGCAATACTTTTGTGAAATGTGAAAAGGAAAGAAATTAATCCTATGAGCTCAAAAAAAATAAGCCTATTTCTTTATAATCATGTATGCAAATAATTTTTGCTTGAGACAAGTGATCTTTTTCACTTGAACTCCTATTATGGAGAAGGGGCCAATGGAAAAAAGCAAGGATGAAGACATAAATCAGAAGCATTGAGCAAAGAGAGAGAAAACTGGTAAACTAGGTCAATGAACACAAGGCTCGTGGGAAATCCATGAAGGGTAAGAAACATCTGTAAAGGATGACCAGAAGCTGTAGCCATACAAGGTTTCTCGAGGCAGATATGATTTTCATTTCACCTGAGTGAAAACCTGAATAACGAGATCTCTACAGAACTGGCCAGTTTCCCAATGACCAGTCATCAGTGAAGCTCAGGGAGAAGGTCCGGCTAGAAGAGAAACAGGACTTGTCAGATCAGCTAGAGGAGAACTAAGGGGAGGCTGCACTAGAGAAGGGAGACTGAAAAAAAGGCTTTCATGATTGAGGAATAATCTTCCCCAGCATGTCTGCACATGGTTAATAAGCTGGGAGCATCCTTTCACTTGCAGGTAAGTGGTCTGTTCTCCACTACAGAACAATTTCCTATGAAGTCAGTGATGCCTCAGTGGAAGGAGCTGCTCTTAGGTTAAGTGGCCACAGCCATGTCTCCAAGGTTGAAGACAGGGAGAAGAGCCTGATAAGGTCTCAGGTTGTAGACAGCAGAAATGACAACCAACAAAGCTGGCCATATGAGCCCAGCATTTATAAGGTTTTTTTGTTTTTTTTCCCAACCAGCCCCCTAGATGAAATCACAAACTTGACTGAAAACTCTTTACCATTTTGTAGCATATGAGATTAAGTAAATGAGAACTCAAAGGCTGTCTTTCTCTACCTGGAGAAAAGGGTTACCAGCACCCACACATTCACTCATACTTTCTGCAAGGAAGGAGAAGGCTCAGTAAACTGAGGTGTATCCTGTGTTCCTCAATCCTTTTTTCTACCTCTCTCTATTTTCTTCTGGTGAAGTGATTTGCACTTTGCTTCCAATGCACGTATTTTACCTCTCAGAACTGCTATTGCTTAAACAAACCAAAGGGCTTGGCAACAGATTGCATGTAGGAGAAATTCATGTTTACACTTGAGAATATGTCCCTGGTGAATAAACAACTTGGCTCTAAACAACTTTTTAAGACCATAGTCTATATCACATATTAAAAAAAAAAAAAAAAAAAAAAGCTTTTGAAAGTGCATTGCAGCTCCTTCCCTTGTAGCTGCACTGTGCAAACAGCTGAGCTCTCTAAATAACCATTGGACATAAGTCGGGGCTTTACTCCCAAGTCCAGCTATCCTGCTGACCCTTCAATGCATTCTAACGTGAGATCCTTGTGCTCTGCTGGAGTTCGGGCATAATGGCCTGGTCTGGAGCTGAAGCAGTAGGGTGACAAGAGAATGAGAACAAATGCTTCTATTATGCAGCTTGCTGGGTTGAAATGAGAGTTGGGCTCACAGACACAACCCAATTAGTTTGCAATGCAGAGGACACAATGTGCCAACATTGAAACACACACGGTTTGAATGCTTTCACTTTGACACTGACTCTCAGAGTTGAACAGTCTTCTAGCTTGTTTCTGAAATTGCTGCCATCCAAGAAAACTATTTTTAAGCTACTTTTCATATTTTGACTTTGGAATTCACAAATACTTAGGAAAATAGACTTGATGTCTTATCTTGTTTGTTGTTGCTGCTGTTGGCATTTTTTTAAAACATAGGAGTCCTGCATTACTCTCTAGTTTGGGAACACATTTTGGAGCAATAGGCATAATTTCAAAGTAAGTGAACTACACAATTGCAGTTGCTTATGAATTAAAAGTGTTCCTTTGGGTTCTTATGATGATTGTATCACTTTTCTGAAAAACATAGAAGAGCCAGCATCTGCAAGGTCTGATGCTATGTAAGCATGATAGTAAAACTGTGACCTCAGTGGAGCAGTTTGAAAATCTATTTAGGGGGCACCTGCACAGCTCAGTCATTAAGCATCTATCTGCCTTCCGTTCAGGTCGTGATCCAAGGGTCCTGGGATCAAGCCCCATGTTGGGCTCCCTGCTCAGTGGGGCGTCTGTTTCTCCCTCCCTCTCTGCTCCCCTGTTCCTATCTCAAATAAATAAAATAAATAAATAAATTGTGAATATAATCTCAAATAAATAAATAAAATCTTTAAAAAATAAATAAATACATTATGGGCACTGGGGTGGCTCAGTTGGTTAAGTGACTGTCTTCAGCTCAGGTCATGGTCCTGGGGTCCTGGGATCGATTCCTGCCCCCTCAGGTGCCCCCTGCTCTGTGAAGATCCTGATTCTCCCTTTCCCTCTGCCTGCTATTCCCCCTGCTTGTGCTCTGTGTGTGTGTGTGTGTGTCAAATAAATAAATTAAATCTTTCAATAAAATAAAAATCTATCTAATTTCCTGAAGAATAGACAATGCTAGCTTTCTGCCACTATGGAGAGAAATCAATGACGTTGTTCACCTAAAAGATCATAAAATTGGTGGAGAAAATAACCCCGATCTTCATTAATAGATGTAAATTCCTTTTGCAAATTCCGCTTTGCATGTTTTTTTTCTTTTAAATTGAAAACAGGCTTGCCTACTCAAGTCTGTGAAAGAGAGGATTCAAAGTCTTTACGATCAGTTCATCGATATCTCCCTAAGTACTCCTGTATTGACGTCATCCACTGTGACATTAGGCTAATAAGCCTGTTTTTAGTACCATCTGTATCTTTGCCCAGACAAAGGGAATATGATAGCAATGATATACTGAGTGGCTCTATGCTTATCACAATAAAAATCTCCATTAGGAAAACACATTTAAGAGCATTCAGGAAAACTAAATTACCTTTAGTCATTTACCAGCACATGAATGCTTCATTTCTAAGCATCTCCTTTGGGAGTGGCCTTATTAAACTATCGCAAAAAAATGTGTCTAATGCACTAGCATCCCGATCAGCGGTATAATTTGTTCATTAACCCTGCCAGGCATTTAGTGAATTCCTCAAAATGTTATCACTTTGTAGTCACGAAGACCCAGGAAAAAAAGGAATGTTATATATCAAACTTGGCATTCAGATCATGCAACTTTATCCTATCTATGAGTTCTGCTGTTCTAAAGCCTATTTCACTGATGTGACTCAAAGAAACCATAGGTAAAAGTGAGTATAACAAACTTCCCTCTTGTTTTCATTCCTGTGAAGTCATGCTGCACTCAGCGGTGGGATGGTGGAATAATTGGGGCAGTGACTTAATCCAAGAGAATATCATGCTTCCAATGAAGAAAGACATGAATCTTTGAACATTTGTATTTTACTATGTTTCCTAAATCTAACTCTTAGGCAATTATGAACATTCTATAGCACAGTCAGAGAAAATAGTCAAGAAGATTTTATCTCAGTCAATTTCAATCTCCTTAAAA
The DNA here is from genome assembly GCF_010015895.1 of Lontra canadensis. Taxonomy (NCBI): domain Eukaryota; kingdom Metazoa; phylum Chordata; class Mammalia; order Carnivora; family Mustelidae; genus Lontra; species Lontra canadensis. The sequence continues at coordinate 94,802,658 of NW_022630995.1, forward strand.
ATAAAAGACTAACAGATACCTTCTATCTATATAAATGCATGGAGTCCTCTTTCCCCACTAGACCGGATTTTTCAAAGATAGAGCCAGTGTTGTATTCACTTACTAGAGCCTATGACTTACCTGGCACATAGTAGGTGCTCAAGAAATGAAATAATTAGGTTTAGAAAAAGAATATGCTTATAGTAGTCAACTAAAAATCTTGAACTGGAACATCACAGAGCCTAGAGAGTAGGAATCAACATGACATGGTAGAAAATGTACCACCTTTGGGGTCAAACAGGCTTGTGTTTATTTACATTCTGACTTTGCCATTTTCTATCTGTGTGATGTTGAAAAAATAATCTCCGTGGAGATTTTCTCCACCTCTACAAAGAGAAGAATCTGCAAGACCATTACAGAATAGAGAATATATGCAAAATGCAGAGTGACAAATGGTAATTATTATGATAATATGTCCTGAAGTCTTTCATAGCAAGTTAAGATTTAAAGTACATTATTATTTATATTCACAATAATAATAACATCTCACACTGGTGGGTATAATGTCCTTTTTTAAGCACCTTATAAAGGTTACCATATTAACCCAGTCAACAACCATGTGAAGTGATATTATCTTCATTTTATACCTGAGAAAACTGAAGCTCAAATTCCTAGGCATATGCACAAGATTAGAGTTAGAATATCAGAATAAGCTCTAAGGGAAACATAAGAAAATTTTAATTAAAAAAGAAAAACTTAAAAAAAAAGAAAAATTTAGACACTTAAACAAAACATAATGAAAATGAGCATTTGAGAGATATATTATTGGTTTTAGTGAATAACTTGGAAAAAATATGGGTGAGATACTTAAAACACATGAAGATTCACCATCTCCCCACTTTAAAGGCCATTATCACAGCAGCATTAAGTATGTGGAGTCAAACCATTTTTTCAGAAATTGTGATTAAGCTCAAAAGCACTAAAGCCTCATATCCTATGACCTGAGGATAAAAAGAGCAATTACGCTTTAAAGTTAACCTCAATACACTCTTAGCATACACATCAGTCACAACCTGGACTAAATCTTCGCTGTTCTGACCACGTGAGCACGGAACACCACGATTTCCTCATAGCAGCACACCCAACGGCCAGGGCTTGAAACTAGGACAATGTCGACACTCAAAGCAAGTCCCTATCTTGTAAAGCACTTTACAGTCACAAAGAGCCATCAAATACTTGACTCCAAAATGCTATGAGTCAGGTATTGTTATGATCCTGAAAAATTATAGCCCTCATTTGTTTTTACCAAGAACAAACATTACCTAGGGGCATACACACACACACATGCAAACACATACTCTGTTCTGATCCTTATGACAGCTCCATAAAGTAAATATTATTATCTCTAGCTTCCCAATATGAAGCAGCTGAGGCAGCTTGCCCAAGGGACTTGCTCTGATAATCTAGTCTTATTTCAAGGACCAAATTTTCCTGCCATGCCAAAGCTATTTTTCTTTTCCTAGCATACAATGTCAATAAAATCCTTGTGCAAATAACTTTCATCTGAAGGCCTCTTCCATTTCTACCACTTCCTTCCACCTGGAATCCAGAAGAGTTTCACTGGCCCTGAGCTGTCCGGAACATCTCACATCCATCCCACATCCCATCTGAGATCTTTTCCCAGCAATTCCATGCAATATTTCTCCCACGCAAACTCCCATTCTCCCACTGCCATCATCAAATTTTACCTAACCCATCTCTCTTCTTTTGTATCTCTTTGAAATACAGATTATCTTTGTAACACAAATGGATGCTACTGCATATTCATCTTTTTAATAAGTACTTGTTGAGGACTTATTCTGTAGCACTTCTGGAAAACGAAGGGTTTAATTCTAAGAAATGATGAAGCTGTATTTATGTTCGAGAAGTCTTTAGATAGCGCTCAAAATACAGTTATAAAAGTCATCATCTCTATGTATAACAACAGATAATAGCAGATGTGTACTCTGTTTCAATTAATATACATGTATTACCTCATTTAAAATGCATGATCTTATAAAATAGGTACTAATAATATTATTCTTGTTTTACATGTGAGAAAACTGAGACACAGTAGTGAGGCACTGACAAAAATCATCTGGCTGGTAAAATAGAACCAGGGTTTGAACTTGGCTGTCACAAGAGTGGCTACTCCTTTTGTCTCTGTTTTTGTTTTTGTTTTAAAACTAGGGCATGTATGCATCCTAATTTGCCAGGGATTATTCTGGTATAAGCCTGTTTTTCCAGAATAATTACCAGCACCCCTTTCACTCCTATACTGTGCTTCTTTGAAGAAGAAATTAAAGTTTTAACCTATTTCCAGTGAAAGAGTGATTGCTAATTGGACATGGCTGGGATAGAAAACAATAAAACAAGATTATTAATTTAGTAGGTTTTGCTGAACCAGATAAACTAATTCTATAATGTATTTACTGGGACACAAAGGGAATATGAAAAAGAAGGGGAAAAAAAAAAAAACTAGTAGCCAAAAGAAATTGATTCAAGACCAAGGTCTGCTAACCAGTTAGTTGTATATTATCAGGCATGTAACTTCGCTAAGTCTCTGTTAATCTTACCTGTAACTTAGAAACCCTAACTCCCAGAGCTGGGGAGAAAAGCAGATAGGTATTACATAGAAAAAGTACCTGGAACAGTAACTTTACACCTGGTAGATATAAGATCTCAAAAACATAGCCTGTTCCCTTATTCTTCAGAACAAGCTTCTCTTAACACTATACATGCTTTTTTCCACTGCAAATGAAAATGAGTTCTTAGAGGGATTAAACAGCCTTTGGATGGGCGCCTAACATTATAAAGCCAATAGAAATTCATAGCATTAATTCTCACTACAATCTTTATTCTTCTGAGTGATAGCATTGGGAATTATGCATGAAAACGAATCCATCTCATGACGCATTCCTTCAAGGCCACATAACATTCTATGGCCCAAGTATCTGGTCACTGTAGGTGGTCTTACATGCGGGCTGAAGTAACAAAACCACACCATGCTCTGGATACTTGTTTTTATTCTAAGATCTAAGACTTCAAAGACCAAGGAACCAAATTTTAAGACTCGTTTTGAAGGAAGAGGAGAGAAAATCCCAGAGCAGCAAGGTAGAACGAAGCTCTTTCTTTTCTCCCACTGTGAAAGAACAAAACTATTTGGCAAGGAACACGATGTATGTGCTTCCTTGTACTGTGTTTAAAGGAAGAAAAAGAGGTGAGAAAGGATGGAGGGAGTCTGAATATATTGTACACTACTCAATATTATTAGTGTAACACTTCCTAAGCCTATTTAATGTGTTTATTTCATCTTTTAAGTAGTCTTTCTTCTTAGCATGGCTCTTTTAGGTAGTAATGAGGCAAGATGTTAAAGAATGATGTGTTTTCACTTAACAAGCTAGAAAAGAAGAAATAAATTTTAAATGGCACTCAACTAAGAAAACATCACAGTTCCGCGGACCTTTGCAGCCCTGAATCCTTGAAGAATGTGGATTCATCCAACACTGGTTAACATTACATTGTGGGGTGACTATGCTTCTTTAAACTCAAATAACTCATGCCAATTAAATAACTCATGCAACTCCCTCTGGATTTAGTAATTCCCTAACAGCTGGGATGTGAAAGAAAGACCATAAGCTCAGTTCTTTCCAAGGACAAATTAAAACATAAACCTACTGAATCATGACATGCTTTACTAGTAAATAAAACATCACGGTGTGTTTTCAGCCCTCACATTAATTTTGTAAAGTAGAAACTGGTGGTTAAAAAAATAAGAAAGAAAGGAAAACAATCAGTAACCCACAAGAAGAGAAAGAAAAAAACACAAAAATCAAAAAAATATATAATAACCAAAAAAATCTAAAGTAGGACATCTAACATAAAGCTGAGATAAGTTTATTCTAATCTACTCAGTGTAGCTGTGCAGAATTGTGGGCTCCAGCGTACCTAGAAAGATCAAGATAGGCCGTGTGGAGCATACATGCCTAAACGTGTACCACAGTCTATAGAATTCTATTACAGATAAAACATCATGCCTCCTCACCACAAAGAGAAAAGAGGGCAAAATCTCCCATAAAAGAGACAATTATAGGCACAGTGTTCAAGTGGATTTCAAGTTTATCTTTGTGAATGAGTACTTCAAGAGAAACAGCTCTCATAGAATTCAAGAACTGTACATCATTTCCATTAAACAAGCTTAATAACCTGGGAAAAAATTTTAAGGAAAACTTCATAAATTGAGATTTCAAGGAGAAGAGAAACAGGTCATTCATAGGGGAGTTAGAAATTGCAATTCACAATTTTCTAACACCACTTGATGTTAGCTAGTTGATAAATCTACATTAGTCCCAGGGACCAAAGATAATGTGCAGTTTGTGCCCAGATTTCTTTTTCCACCACAATTAACAGGCCTTCCAGGAAACCACCAGAGTTAATAAGGTTCAGTGTACCCGGGTCAGCATTCTGAATCATCCTCTTCTTTGTTTGGCTGTCCTGACATGATACATGTTGGTACCACAACAATGACAGCTGACAACTGCTTTTCCCATTTGAAAAGACTTTACCATTCAACTTGGACCAAAAACATTTGTCATGTTGTAGGCAGTGGATTAGCTATAATCAAACCAAGCCAGTAGTGGTGCCAGTGCCAGATTGAAAGAATCTGGTAGAACAAAGGCTGGATTTATCTCTTTGAGCATTGCTGGTTTGTTTCTTTTTTGGGGGGTGGGAGGGTGAGAGGTTAGAAAACAAATAGGGCTCCCTTTATGTACAGTCAAAAGAAAATATCAAAATTAAAATAATTCGGAGCTTACATCGCTAAAACTTCAGAGTTTACATTGCTAAAACATCCCCCCAAAAATCTGCTTTGATACTGGGTATTTATCTTAGTTATATTTTATTTTATTTTTTTTAAAGACTTCATTTATTTATTTGACAGACAGAGATCAAAGGTAAGCAGAGAGGCAAGCAGAGAGAGAGGAGGAAGCAGTCTCCCTGCTGAGCAGAGAGCCCAATGCGGGGCTCGATCCCAGGACCCTGGGATCATGACCTGAGCCGAAGGCAGAGGCTTCAACCCACTGAGCCACCCAGGCGCCCCTATCTTAGTTATATTTTAAAAAATGCAAGCTTCCGTGTATTTTCAGAATGCAAAAAAAAAAAAAAAAAAAAAATCTCAAATATTTTTTGTTTGAAAAAGATTTTCTTAATTATAAAAAATATCAACTCATTTTGACTCTGTGAAACGTTCTCTATAACTTTCTGGAACTCATTTTTCATCATCTTTAAGGATTAGATGATCCCTAGGGTCCATTTTGGCTTAAAAATACAATAACATTAAATATTCTATTAACCACTTCCACCCTCTATATAACTACACAATTCCCCACCAACTGATTTTTTTAAACTTATGAGTTGTTATCAAAGGGATAGTAAAAACACTGTCAGTATGATATGTTTAATTAACAATAAAATGTACAGCTAAGGTGTGCCTGGTTGGCTCAGTCAGTTAAGTATCTGACTCTCAGTTTTGGCTCAGGTCATGATCTCATGGATCGTGGGATCGAGCCCTACCTTGGGCTCCCCACTCAGTAGGGAGTCTTCTGGAAGACTCTCTACCTCTACCCTCCTCTCACTATCTCTCAAATAAATAAATCTTTCTTTAAAAATGTACGGCTGAAATCATCTTGAAAGTAAGTAACAAAGGAAAAGACTACTTACCTTAAATTTTGTTAGAAGACAGATTTTAGTTAATAGGCCTTATATTACAAGTAAAATTTCTGAGAAAAATTATTTTAAAACTCTGAAAGCTTTTTCCTACTGAGCGTGAAGCCCAACTTGGGGCTTGATCTCACAACCCTGAGATCAGGGCGCCTGGGTGGCTCAGGTCATGATCCCAGAGTCCTCGGATCGAGCCCCGCATCGGGCTCTCTGCTCAGCGGGGAGCCTGCTTCCCCCTCCTCTCTCTCTGCCTGCCTCTCTGCCTACTTGTGATCTCTCTCTCTGTCAAATAAATAAATAAAATCTTTAAAAAATAAATAAATAAAGCCTCTGCCTTCAGCTCAGGTCATGATCCCAGGGTCCTGGGATCAAGCCCTGCATCTGGCTCTCTGCTCAGCAGGGAGCCTGCTTCCTCCTCTCTCTCTCTGCCTGCCTCTCTGCCTACTTGTGATCTCTGTCTGTCAAATAAATAAATAAAATCTTTTTAAAATTAAAAAAAAAAAACACTTTGAAAAAAACAAAACAAAACCAACCCTGAGATCATTACCTCAGCCAAAATTAAGGGACAGAGGCTTAAACGACTAAGCGACCCAGGTACCCCCAAACCTTTCAGTTTGACAGTCAAATGGTTTAAAATAAATTATCATGAAATGATAAAATGTCTATCATATTTATCAAAGTCTGGCCCAATACTAGCCAATGTTAGACATCTAAAAAATATTTGCTGGGCATTTACTATGTGCCAGAAATTGTTGGAAATAGAGAAGATAGAAAACAGAGTTTCTATTCCCAAAGAGCTTGCATTCTAGTGGAGAAGATAGACATATATTTATATTCAATATTCTGGGATAAAAACAATAAGTAATTAATTACTTTTTCCATTTATACAAAGGGAGAAAAGACCAATCACTTTACCCTGCTAATTTGTGGAAGCCTCTATAAAAACTCATGATCCATGATAACACAGAGGACTTTCCATTCATATAGATCTGTACATGAGTAAATAAAAAATACAAAAATTTCAGAAAGTGAATATTTTTTAAATAGTATATAGAACACATACATCTTTTACTCATATATTCAAAAGTGATTACTGAGTGCTTACTATATGATTTGGGTGGGCAATTCCATTAGTGACAGAAAAGATTTAAAAAATAAAAACAGGAGTGCCTGGGTGGCTCAGTTGGTTAAGCATCTGCCTTCGGCTCACATCATGATCTCAGGGTCCTGGGATGGAGCCCTGAGCTGGGCTTTCTGCTTAGCGGGGAGTCTGCTTCTCCCTCTCCCTGTGCCTCTGCGCCCTGCTCATGCTCTCTCTGTGTCTCTGTCTCTCTCAAATAATAATATCTTCAAATAAAAATTTTAAAAATTGAAAACAGAAACAAAAAACCTGATCTTAACCATGAAGAAAAAGTATATATGAAGGTAAATATAGTATAATATAACATAATATAATAAGGTACCCTGGAAGAGACATAAACCAGTGAGAAGTCAAAAAAGAAATAAAATATTTCAAGTTGGAGGAATTCAGAGAAGCCTCTTGAAAAACTCCTACTGTTTGAATAGGAACTTGAAGGATGAATTAAATATAAATAACAACAACAACAACAAAGAAAAAACACAGGAAAAGACACTGCAGGCTTTTTGTGGGATGGCAATATCTGGGTCATCTCAGATACTGCTGCTATTGACTAACATTTTTTCTCGATTATGGGTCTCATTGTTCTGCTTCTTTGCATAAATAGCAATTTTTTATTGTATGGTGAACATTGTGGGTAATACATTGTAGGAAGTCTAGATTAGGTCATCTTCCTGTGTGTTCAGCATTTTTTCTGAAAGGCAATAAAATTACTGACAGATCTGTTTGGTCCCATCAGAATCAGCTTTGCAGGGGCCCCTGGGTAGCTCAGATGGTTAAGCATCTGCCTTTGGCTCAGGTCACGATCTCCAGGTCCTGGGATAGAGCCCCACGTCAGGCTCCTGGCTCAGCAGGAGTCTGCTTGGGATTCTCTCTCTTCCCCTCCCTATGCCCCTCTCCCCCTACACACATCTCTCTCTCTCTCGCTCTAAAATAATAAATAAATCAATCCTTTTTAAAAAATCAAAGCCATATCTCTGAAATAATAATAATAATAAAAATAGTTCACGCTAATCAGGTGAAAGAGTCTAAAGGTACTTAAAAGAATTTGGTGGCCAGGTGGACACCTTAGGGCTAGAGGGTCTGGGAAATTATGAGGGAGACAGAGGAATTAGCTGATTTTGGATTAAAAGAACAGAAGACATTCCATGTAAAAAGAAATATGAGCAAAAAAATGTGTAAGCAATTATGAACACAACGTGTACTAACACAACATGATTAGAAGGTCTTTTTTCTCTGTGAGAAGGTAATGGTGGATAACTAGAATGAGGTCTAGGTTAGGCGTTGGCAAATGAGGGTGTGAAGGCCAAGTCCAGCCTGCCACATGATTTTTATAGCCTGTGAGCTAAAAATGGTTTTAAAATTTTGAAATGGTTGAAAAAAATCTAAACAAAACTAGTATTTCATGACTTGTGGAAATTCAAATTTCAATGCTCACAAATAGTTTTATTGGGACACAGCCATACTGATTCATTTACACATTGTCTATGGCCACTTTTCGCACAAGAGCAGAACTGAGTATAACTATATAATCCACAAAGCCAAAAATATTTACTATCTAGCATGTACACACACCAAAAAAAACCTGCAATCCGTGGTCTAAATAATCAAATCCATGATCTATTCTATTACTCACAGACTAAAAAGTTTATTAATCTAAGTCAAAATAGGCCAGTTTGTTTCATTTTTGTGGTAAGACTACTTAAGAGAATTTTAAAGGCTACCCTAAATATGTATTGTTGAGTATTACTTTTTTGAAAACGTGTTATCAGAATTTTAAGTTTTTCTATAACTACCAAATATATTAATACATCTAAGTAATATTTTCATACTCGGGAATTTATTAAATGAGACTACATTTGGTTGAACCTTCATTTCTTTATTTTTTACATCTCTACTGGAAAACAATCACACTTCTATCTCTTTATCTAAAGCAATCAACTCCATGTGTTGATTATAAATTGAAAAACTTAGAATTAAGAATCATAAAAAAGATAAGAAATCACTTAGACATTTTAAGTTCATTAAAAGCACATTTATTTACTATTTTATTGAGTAGGGCCAAAGCCGTTTGTTTGATTGCATGTTTGCAATATGTAGTTCAAAGTCCTCTTCCTTGCAATCTCCTATTCCAAATTTCAGCTTCTTTAAGTGGAGGGAAAGTATCAAGCCAAATGAGAAGCAATCTGAATACAGATCTTTCAAGATTTTTGATGAATTTCTCCCTAATCTTTTTCAGTTTCCTAGCCCACCTTTATTCACCTTTATCAAGTCTTGACAAAGCATTCCAGTTTTCACAGAAATAACTTTTTTTTTCAAACAGGTTTCATCTGCTTATGTAATACTTAACTAAATTGCATAATTGTAATAACAAATGAGTGAGAGGAAACCTAAGTGACTGTGTAGGTGCCCAACTCCCGAGCAAACCAAAAAGTGCTCACTAGCTACATACAGCATATCATTCAGCATATCATGGCCCCATTCAATGTGTTCTCCATGGGAAAGAAGAGAGAGGTTGATCCAGACTGTGACTTTGCAAACACTTCCATTCTATTTTGTTATAGGCCAATAAAGGGTTAAATCCTTTGCAAGAAACGCTGTAACCTTCATGGAATTTACCTAGAAATATTTTAGGGTTCCTAACTATATTAAATATTATCTGCTTATATTAAGGAATGAAATCAACAAAACCTAGGTTTTTTTGTTCTGTGTTTTAACCTTTTGCTTATTGGTGCATGAGACCAGGTATTCTTGCTTAATTCTAATTTGGAAAATTTCATTTTGCATACAGAAATTTTTCCTCATAAAGTTTCAATTAGATATGCCATCCTGTGATTCTGATTCTAAACCAACATTCTTAGTGTTCTGAACCATTGAACAGCTGCCACATTCCATTCCTAAGATCAGGTTTCCAAGCATTGAAAATTAGTAAACATCATTCAGAATTTGAGATGGAAAACACTTTAAACTAAATAATGAATACTTCAGCAACTAAAAAATGATTTAATTTTTTTCTTCTTTTGGAAACTGGTAATCCTGACTCTAAAATTGCTGGGAATTACTTCTGTGTATTTTTCCCTATATATGGGACTATAAAAATAATTCAAGGGTCAAAGGCTTAAAGGGAAAAAAAAGTCTTCATTCACAGCAGCTGATGCATTCAAATATTTTTTTTTTTTTAATTTATTTGACAGTGAGAGACAGAACACAAGCAGGGGGAGTGAGAGAGATAGAAGCAGGCTTCCCCCTCAGCAGGGAGCTTGATGCAGGGCTCGATCCCAGGACCCTGGGATCATGACTTGGGCCGAAGGTAGACACTTAATGACTGAGCCACCGAGGTGCCCCACATTCAAATATTCATTAAACAACAGTATACACTTCCATTATTTATTTAAAATTGCACTTCAGAACATACGTGGTAACATAATACACTCCTGATTTAGTTACATAAGACTTAAACTATATTTATGTAGTAATTTGCATTTTTATAAAGGTGAATGAAAATTCTGTTCTTACTAAAATATTAAGTAGTCATTTCTGTGTGATTAAGCATAGTCATGATTTTTACTCTTTTTTTAACTTATTTATACATCTAGTCTTAAGAATAAACTTTTGTAACAAGAAACAAAGAAAGACTGTATTATTCCATTTTTCCCTCAGTATAGGACTCCAAATGAAGGATTAAGGAACCAAGTAAGACCCTTCCTAATTCCATCAACCTCTCTGAAGGATTTAGAGGGAAGTTACCAATGCTTACAAAGAGAAAAGGAAAAGGAAACAGGATCAGAAGATATAGATACGGGTAGGGTCACTCTGGTCAAACTTGTATCTGATAACTAAATGAAAGGAAAATGGGGCACTAGGTGGCTCAGTCGGTTAAGCGTCTGCTTTGGCTCAGGTCATGATCCCAGGGTCCTGGGATAGAGTCCCACATCGGGCTACCTCCTCAGCAGGAAGCCTGTTTCTCCCTTTCCATCTGCTGCTCTCCCTGCTTGTGCTCTCTCTCTCTCTCAAATAAATAATAAAATACTTTAAAAATAATAAAAATAAATAAAAGGAACAAGTTCTGTTTCTCCCCTACCTCAATCAAAGACTACAAACTTCTCTTTCAACCTATAAAGCTAACTTTTCTAATTACAGTTAGGAGCTAGTTTCCTAGAGGAATATGATGTTTTGCTGTTGGCATTTCACACTGCACAATGGTGTAAACTTGGTATACCTCAGCTGATCTGGCAGACAGATCTCTAAAACCCAAGAACTATCTCATCAACAACTGTCAGTAGATAGAATTGTTTTCCTGCAGTACTAGCTTCCAACACTCATGGGCTTTGTAAACAACCAGTATATTAACAACAAAACAAAATAGGGTATTCTTTACAAGGCTTACACAAGCACTTTCCAATAGAACTTTCTGTAATGACGAAAATGTTCTATAATCTGTACAGATGAGTAGTTTGGGGCAGAAGGGATGAGGTGAGAGGGAGGGAAAGGCTGTAAAGGGGACTGGAGGAAAATCTTAAGCATAATGTTCACTACCTTGACGGCGGTGATGGCTTCAAAATTTATTTTAAATTGACCAAAGTGTACTCTTTAAATATGTACTGTTTATTGTATTTTAATTGTACCTCTATAAAACTCTGTGTGTGTGTGTGTGTGTGTGTGTGTGTGTGTGGCCCACTGTGCTAGAAACATGTAAGGGATATCACTTATGCTAAAAAGTGCTTTAGGGTATACAACTGGAGTTTCAATTCAAGAATCTGATTTTTGGTGAGCCTGGAATTCAGAAATGTCAGAACATTGTTAGAAGTCCAGGGGAACCAGCCCTCGGTGTCTCTTGGCTGGAGATGCTGAAGAAGGAACCAGGAGCCAGATCACACAAACTGGGCAGGTAAGTACAAGGCATTCGAAATGTAAAGGGAAACCCTGGAGGAATTAGGCAGGAATTTTATTTTCAGACCTCCCATTGTAGTTCTATTGCTGCATTATTTTATATTAATAATACATTTCCATGGTTCAAAAGTGTAACACCTATAAAAATGGATACAAAGAAAAGCCCTCTTTATTAGTTATCTATTGCTAAGTAACAAATTACCCCAAAACTTGCATCAACACATAGGGCCAGGACAACAGGCATGTTAAGGTTTGCCTGGGGTAGAGGATCCGCATCTATCAGGGGGCACTCACATGGCTCTTGTATGGAGGGCTCAGTTCATCAAAAATGGACCTCTCCACAGAGCTCGTTGCTCCACACCACGGAAAGTGGCTTCCTCTAAAACTAGTGGTCCAAGAGAACAAGATAGAAGCCCCAATATCTTTCATACCCAGCCTCAGAAGTCCAACTTCACTATTTCAGCAAAGTCCTGCATGCTCTACAAGTCGGCCCAGTTCAGGACGTGGGTATCGCTGGAGGCCATCTTAGATGTTGACTACCACAATCACGTCCACTTTTTTTCCAAAAGAAAAAACAATAACATTTTATCTTTTATGCAACTTCTGTCTCTTTTCTTTCCACATGTACTCAACTTTCAAGTCTTATTTCAGACTTGATATCTTTCCTAAACTCCTTAATTGGTCAGAAAATAAAAACTCTGCCTCAAAAAAAAAGTAGAAGAAGAGAAAAGACAAGAAAATATAATCTCTCCATTAATGAGTCCTCCCTAGTATTTTGCGCCTATTAGACGTCCCATTAAAAATAAGAACCAGAGAGAAAAAGAGTTTGGAGTAAGAAATGGTAACAAGTTTGGTTTTGGACATACTGAATTTGAAATATCAACTTATCAGCCAGGTGAAAATATCTCAGAGGCAGCAAATATATGTATATATTTGTGTGTGCGTGTGTGTGTAAAGTTAGGGGGAAGAGCTAGACATATAAATTTTGAGGTCACCAGTTTACACATAAACCTGGAGGGATTAACTAGGGTGAAGGTATGGAGTAAGTGAGAAGAGGGGATCCTAAGAATCCAATGAGCAGGAGTCCAAGAATGGTCATTCATTCATTCCCTAAATAATTTTCCACCAACCACAATGAATGGAAGGAAGATGGAAATACATAGGAAGATTAGGTTAAAGCAAATGTTCAAAATAAGAACTGAAGGATATCTACTGATTTTGACTAGGTGGTGATCTTATGTGGCATTAAGAAAGAGGAAAAAAATAGCTTGCAGTGGGTTGAGATGTGAATGGGAATTCAGTAAGTAGAAATGAAGCATGTAGACCCGGAGCCAGCTTCATGCTCCACAACCTGTGCAGTTACATAGGGCCCCAGAGCCCATGCCTGGTTTAACACTCTGCTACTGCCATCTAGAAATTCTTGATAATTTTAAAGCGACCTTGCATTTTCAGTTGGTGCTGAGTTCTGCAAATTCTGTAGCAGTCCTATATAGAACATACTATTAAAAAGCTTGACTAAACAAGGAAAGCAAGATAAAGTAGTAGAAATAAGCAAGATAAAGTAGTAAGCAATAAGACTGATATGCAAACAACAGAGAATTCTTCTAATATTGTGGTTATTCTGGTTGTTGTTATTTTTTATTTTAGGATGAGAAAGACTTACAGGAGTGCACCTGGGGCTCAGTCAGTTAAGCGTCTGCCTTTAGCTCAGTTCATGAACCCGGGTCCTGGGATCAGCCCACATCGGGTTCCATGCTCAGCAGAGAGTCTGCTTCTCCTTATCCCGCTGCCCCAGCCCCCTGCTCATTCTCTCTCTCCATCACTCTCTCTCTCTCAAATAAATAAAATCTTTAAAAAAAAAAAAAAAAGAAGAAGAAGAAGAAGAAAAGAAAGAGGGTACCTGGGTGGCTTGGTGGGTTAAGCCTCTGCCTTCAGCTCAGGTCATGATCTCAGGGTCCTGGGATCAAGCCTCACATCGGGCTCTCTGCTCAGCGGGGAGCCTGCTTCCCCCTCTCTCTCTGCCTGCCTCTCTGCCTACTTGTGATCTCTCTCTCTCTGTCAAATAAATAAATAAAATCTTAAAAATTAAAAAAAAAAAGAAAAAAGAGAGAAAGACTTACAGGCTTAGGGAATTAAGGCAACGGTAGAAAGAAGTTGAAGGTTCAGAAGAAAGAGGAGATGGGTGATAGAGTAAAATAGGAATGAGAAAGAAGGGAACGAGAACAGAGCACAAGTGGACACCTCATTCATAAGACTTGAGGGGTTAAAGTAAAAACGGAAAAAAGAACAGAGTTTTGCTCTGAAGGTCTTATTTATCTCAATGAAGAAAAAAAAAAAAGTCACCCACTCAGGGAAAGGTGGAGAAGACTGTTGGCTAAAAAACTTGGTAAGAAAAAGATTAACACCAGAAAGACCTGGAAAGAATGTTCACCAAAAGGAGGTGAAAGGATTGAATGTTAAACTGAGAGCCCAAGTAATATTGTAATATTTTATATAGATGAATCTCAAAATAATTATGGCAAGTAAAAAAAGTCAATGAAAAAAGTAGATACTGTATAATTCCATTTACAGAACACAACTGCACGTCAATATAGTAACAAGCCTTGAGGTAAGGGAAGGGTGGGAGAGGGAGATGACGCAAAAGGAGCCTGGGGCAATGGGGGGATGGATTCATTCATCACCTGGTCTGTGCTAATGGTGTCATGGTTGTTTGCCTATGTTGAAACTTATCAAATTCTATGTATTAAATATAATGTACATAACTCCATAAAACTATTAAAAATTATGGATTGAGTATATGGCTCTGTGTTATTTGTAGCTGTCAGTACAACTATAGTACACTTGTCATTTGCCCAGTGTGACAGATAGTCTCTGCTACTGGGGACAAGAGTGATTTGGGATAATGCATTATGTGGTATCTGATATGTAGTTTCATGGGGAGATAAACAGTCACCCTATGTAGACCTATTTATGGGTCATGTTTCTCTACAGTGAGAAAATTACTCGGTTTGACTAGAACATAAAGATACCATTTCCCCCTTCCCAACCAACAGGCCTTATGCAATCAGTAAGAACCCAAGACAAGAACTCTAGCCTCATACCAGACACACGACATACACTTTCCCATCACCTTTTGGCTCCCATATATCCACTTCCACATCTGTTTGTTTAGTCCTTTCCTGCAGAGCTGGAGGAAGTGGTACATCTCATTTTAAAGTTAAAGCCTACTCCTGTGTCCTTCATCTCCTACATTTTTTTCTTGCTTTTAAAATATCTTTCACTGTGGTCTCTGAGAAATAAACTGAGTGTTCTGGAGGGGAGGAGAGTAGGGGGTTGGGTGAGCCTGGTGATGGTATTAAGGAGGGCACATACTGTATGGAGCACTGGGTGTGGTGCATAAACAATGAATCTTGGAACGTTGAAAAAAAATTAAATTAAAAAAAAAAACGACCCCCCCAAAATATAAATAAATAAATAAAATATCTTGCATTTCCCTGGTTTCCTCCTCCTCTTCAGTTACCTCTGTAAATAGTTTCAACGTAAATAAAACCTCCTTAATTTATCCTATCTCAAATGTGCTTTCTGCCGGAATCCTGATTGATAATGCTGCTCAATCTCCCCAAATGCCCCCACAACATATGCAAAATTGCTTTGATTTAAATTAACATGCCTCAAAGCACACAGAAACTCCAAGTAGGATTCCCTCTTTTAAAGAAGAGATACTGTGATGATCACAGTAGTGAGTCCCTTTAAGTTGCTTTTTGCTCAGTTTATAGACTGGCTTCCTATTTATTGAAACTACAAACTTATTTGAAAAATAGCATTGGCAAAGGACTGATTATGCTTATGCAAGAAACCACTTTAAAATACTGGAAAGACTGGGGGGGAAAATCCCAAATACCCAGGAACTATTTCACATTTGCTTTAATGATAAAAGCAAAAATTAAAAGTGATTAGAGAGCTTAAACATAATTTCTCAGAATCACCTTCATTCATTTAAGGGTTTCCTCCCTAAAATCCTAAAAGCAAACTAGTTTTCCTGCCTCTGGTCCCTCAGTTTTTCAATCCACACTTCCAATTATTATCCAACCCAAACTGTAGCTTGGGCTGTCACTCAAATTTTTTTTTTAAGATTTTTTATTTATTTATTTGACAGAGAGAGAGATCACAAGTAGGCAGAGAGGCAGGCAGAGAGAGAGGGAGAAGCAGGCTCTCCACTGAGCAGAGAGCCCGATGTGAGGCTTGATCCCAGGACCCTGAGATCATGACCTGAGCTGAAGGCAGAGGCTTAACCCACTGAGCCACCCACGTGCCCCCTTTTTTTTTGTTTGTTAAGATTTATTTATTTATTTGAGAGACAGAGAGAGGACGAAAAGGGGAGGGGCAGAAGGGGAGAGAGAAGCAGGATCCCCACTAAGCACAGAGCCCAACACAGGGTAGATCCCAGGACCCTAAGGTCATGCCCTGAGCAGTAATTAAGAGTCAGAGCATTATCTGACTGAGCCACCTATGTGCCCCAGTCACTTGATCTTCTCACTGTCATTACATAATCTCACATAAATGGTCCCCTCATGTATGTCGACTAAAACCTTAACTAGGTCTCTTATTACAACCTGGATTTTGATGTTCTTACCTACGAGCTGGATAAGAAGCAGCCATTGTATGGTGCTCCTTTAAAGACTTTCCTGTCAAAGTTCACAGGAGGTGGGAAAAACACAAACTACAGGCACAAAGTGCATGCCCAATAACTGACAGTTAAGAATACTTAATTCTCCAAAAAGTGTGTCCCCTTCCTGTGCCATATACTGCACCCAAACTAATTATAAGTCATTATAATTATTATATAACAGGTTATATTATATTATAATAACCTGTTATATTATATAACAGGTTATTTTATATAATTATTATATATAATTATATATATAATATATATATAAATTATTATTATATAACAGGTTATTATAAAACAGGTTATGACTGGTACTTAGGAAAACTGCAATGCTGACTCCTATAAAAACAGAATGCATCATAAATGCAGCAATATCATCCACCAAAGAGTTAAAAGCCAACCGTGCGTGTCTGTGGGTCCATGCATGTAATTAATCTTATTTTCCTACAAAACATTATTAGACCACTGAAACACGCATTGCTATGGAAAATAATGGGGTACTTAACTTCTTTAAAACTTGGAGCAATGCAGGGGCCTGGGTGGTTCAGTTGGTTAAGCATGAGACCATTGATTTCTGCTCAGGTCATGATCTCAGGGTCTTAAGATCAAGCCCCACGTCAGGCTCTATGCTTGACGTGAAGCCTACTTAAGATTGGCTCTCTCCCTCTCCCTCTGCTCCACACACCCCCACCATGCAGGTGTGCCTGCACACTTGCTGTCTCTCTCTCTCTCTTTCAATAAATACATACATACATACATACATACAAGCTGGAGCAATGATTATTTTGGAATGAATACATAAGAACCTATTAGACCATCCTTACCAATAATAGATCTTTATAAAGTTGCAAGGAAATTTGTAAAACTCATCCAGCTTCAGCATTTCAAGGATATATGTCAGGAAATTAATCTTAGGTAAATGACAATATTTCCATTTTTAAGGTTATAGTATACAATTAGATTAGCCATCCTGTATTTTCTGTCATCTCATGGTTTATAAATTCTAGCTGCCACAAAACTTCATTCATACAATTCATCGTGTTCCCCACCTCCACACCTCCTACACCACATTTTATTCTGCCCTAAGCATTTTGTAAGTAGTTTATTCATCTATTTTTTATAGGTGAAACCAGCAGCAAATAGAATGAGATTACTGCTATATATATATATATATATACACTTTTCATGTGGCAGAGTAATGTTTTTTTATATACTCAGAAAATCTGAATTAAAAAACCAAACACAAACATCCTCACTGAGGTCTTCTGCAGTTGTGAATTTGGTATAAACCAAAGTCCATTGTAATTGCCGTAACAGAGCTTTCAAAGAGTTGGGAGAAAATGAAAGATGGGAAGGTTATTTTATTTACTGCATTTCTAAAATCTCTCCACATCATGTTTCACGACTGGCTCTAATGCTTTTGGGAATTAATGACTTATAATGCTAGTGAGAGTTCTCCCCATTACTTCCAACAGAATGCCCATAGCATTGGGTGGATCACAGTGATTACAACACACAGGCCTTAACCAATGTCATTTCTAAGGTTAATGAATCCCTAGTTTCTACTCTTAACAGCCACTCAAATCAAAATGACATCAGAACAGCACTTGCTTTGCTTTTTATATAATTTCCAAACATAGCATGAGTTAATGAATCACTTTTGGCTAAGTAAACATTTTTGGAAAAAATCTTGGTACCACCATAATGACCTGTTGAACATCTGTCTTTTTCCCATTTCCAAAACCCTACTGGGGTGACTGGGTGGCTCAGTGGGTTGAACCTCTGCCTTTGGCTCCAGTCATGGTCTCGGGGTCCTGGGATCGAGCCCCACATCGGGCTCTCTGCTCAGCGGGGAGCCTGCTTCCCCCACTCTCTCTGCCTGCCTCTCTGCCTACTTGTGATCTCTGTCAAATAAATAAATAAAATCTTTTAAAAAAACAAAACAAAACAAAACAAAAAACCCTACTAGAAGATACAGCCTGGTTTTTTTTATTTATAGGCAGTATCTAATGGCAACAGTCACAAATGAGAAATTTAATCGCCTCAAACTATTAACCCATAAAATCAGCCCATATGGCAAAGTCATCTTAAAGAGGCAGAGTAGCAGAAGTTAAAATAAAGGGGCTCCTGGATGGCTCCGTGGGTTAAAGCCTCTGCCTTCGGCTCAGGTCATGATCCCGGGGTTCTGGGATCAAGACCCGCATCGGGCTTTCTGCTCAGTGGGGAGCCTGCTTCCCTTCCTCTCTCTCTGCCTACTTGTGATCTCCCTCTGTCAAATAAATAAATAAAATCTTTAAAAAAAAAAAAAAGTTAAAATAAAGAGACGGTCCTCAGGACCAGTGGGACCAGGGATTTTTGTCTGTGTTGTTCACTAGTATATTCCCCCGCCCTGATTAGTGCCTGGTATCTAAAAGGATCTCAACAAATACTTGTTGAGTAAATGAGTGACAATCTGTAAAATCATTAGCACTCTGAGACCACTTTGACCATATAAACACACCTAAAGTAAAAACGTTCTATTTCAGATTGGAATTTATCAGTAGTGGAGGAACACAAAAGGAAAAGTCATAGATACAGATGTTGGCAGGACCCTTTTTTAAAAAACCTGTTTTGTTTTGTTTTGTTTTGTTTTAATCCTTAGCAATATGTCAGTTAACTAGATGAGTCATCCTTTACAATGTATACATATATTAAATCAATAAGTGTGCACTATAAAGATCTTACAATTTTATATGTCAATTATACCTCAGTAAAGCTGATCTAAAAAAAATCCTTACTATTTAATGACAATTTTACTGGTCCTTCCCAAATGTCATAATGTCATAGCAACAGAATAGGACATTGATAATCTATGATATATCTGGGGAGGGAATATCTCATTCCCTCCTGGAACCAAATCTTTGTTGAATGCTAAATAAATGAAATATAGGCATGAATTAACCAGAACCCTTATTTTAGTCCTTTCTTATTATTTCATATTTGTTTTCTTCTCTCTACAAATAATTTTTTACTCTTCTCCACAACACCTTGTCTAATCCTTGCTGCTTCTTCCCATGACCTCGACATTGAGACAGTTTTTCTGCTTGCATGTATTCCCACATGCATGGAAGGCTCTTGAGGACCCTGACTATACCACCTTTTATCTTTTTTATTAGTTCTTTCAATAACAGCTTAATGTTTAGATTTTGATCTTTTGTTTATAAACACTACATTATTTTCCTCTTAATCCATAAAATGGAGTTGACCAGCTATAGCCAAAACCATATCAAAATAATATAAAGATACTTTATTTATTAATATAAAGATACGTTATTTTTTTAAAGATTTTATTTATTTATTTAACAGAGAGAGAGAGAGAAAGAGAGTGTGTGTGTGTGTGAGTGAGAGAGAGAGAGAGAGAGAGAGGGAACACAAACAGGGGGAGTGAGAGAGGAAGTAGTCTCTCCACTGAGCAGAGAGCCCGATGAAGGGCCGGATCCCAGGACCCTGAGATCAGGACCTGAGCTGAAGGCAGAGGTTTAGTGAATGAGCCCCCCAGGCATCCCAAAGATACTTTAAAGTCGGGTATTTTCCCTAATGAGTTAAGAAAAATAAGATTTTGTAATTTTTAAGATAACGCTGAAATCTCAGGCTATTGAATTTATTACATCTTACATAAAGTCAGAAATTATAACTTTTTAATTTAGGAATAATAGGTGGTCATTAAAATTGGTTACATAAAAATATCTGAACGATAAAAAAAACTTTAAACCACCAACATTTCTGTGACCCACATATTGCCACCGTTCCTACTAGCCTTTTTCTCTTCTGAACGACCATTTAGATTTTCATGGTTATAATCATACTGACTATATTTTTATCTCAAAATCATTTTTCCAAAAGAGAAATATAGCACAGTATGAGAAAAAAAATAAGATAACTTCCTAAACTTTTGTTCAAGAAAGAAACATAGGTTAGAATAAATTACAAAATGCCGAAGCATTTGATAAATTCCAAAAAATTTACTTTGTCACTGAAGGTACATGTGATACTTTATAAACAAAAACTGTGTACAGGAAAATTCAAACCCTGGAACTCCCTGAATCCTCTATAGTAAAATGGTTCTCATTTAATTTTTCATCCATAGGGAAAACATGTATCTCATGCCTTAAAAATGTTCTGTAAGTCAAATACATAAAACAATTGCAAAAAATAAAAAAACTAATTAGTCTAACAATAATTTATAAGCCATAAGATCTCATATTTGTGTATTTGATTAATTTTTATTGCCATCTAATTTGAAGAGAAATAATCCTTTGCAAGGGATTTAGATTCAAACCAGATTAATAAACATTTTTCCCACTAGTTTTGTTTCTGTGATTTAAAAAAAAAAAAAAATCCCATAAAAACAACTGGGATTTTGGAATACAGCTGCCCTTGTTAGCATTCCAAAAATTAAAACTCCAATCTGCCCCGGCCAGGAACACTCCAGAAACGAAGCCCAGCTTTCAAATGGAAGATTAGCATGTTTAAAAATGTTGCTTAGCACTGTTTTTATTGGACAAACCCATCTCTATCTCTTTATAAAATCTAAAAATAATAAGTAGATGCTAAAAAATAATGAAATTAATGTACTTTAAGGGAAAGCACTGTTTCTTATATCTGTCAAACAGCACTGTATTAAAACTCTGTGTTCCTATTTTTGCAAGCTGAGGGCTCAGGCGTTTAATGCAATGGCAGAGTTAACGATGGTGGCTTTTACTGGGTGCTGATTATGTGCAGGATATTTTCTTTACATCCTTTATTTCCCTAGATCTTTATAACACCTGATTAGTACTATGATCCTCACCATTGTTAGACAAGGACATTAAGGCAAAGAAATTAAAAAACTTGCTGCCTTCTCTTAAAGAGCAGCGCACTCTAGATTTCACCTAGGAGTCAACATTTGAACTCAGTGCCAAGTTCTTGCAGCTCTTAATTTTTATAAGGAAGCATTTTCTTGGTTACGTTCTCCACCTAGCTGTGAGTCCTGCTCCCATTCGTTCCTCTTTTTCTCTCACCGTCGTTTTGTTTGCTTATTTTTTAACAAAGAAGAATTATCTTAGTTCATATTTACAATAAAGTATTGCCACCATGAAAGAGCCACATTCTAACTATTAAACCAAGTAAGAATGAGAAACCCAATCGGGTTGCTTGGGACACTAACAAAGCCATTAAATTTTATTTAATCCTCTCAGTAACCCTGGACACAACCCAATTTAGACCTAAACTGAAGTAATTCAGGTTAACTACCCTCAAAGCAAATATCTATTTCGTGTACAGCTGAGATTTTGTACAGCTGAATTGGAAACCCACCTATTATTTACTTTGGAGTTTACATTCTTTAATAGGCGAAAATATGTGTTCTGCCCACCACACCTGCAGTAAAGAAGGTATTTAAGACAACCCTCAGTCAATCAGAATAATCACATATTTAGTTTGGGTCTCAGTCTAAAACCTAGTTAGGCGAACACACACAGACTTTGCAAGAATCCTGTATTCCTCAGAAATGGATTTAAGTTCCAAATTTTAAGGAATTCCAACCTAATGAGTACTCCATATACAACATCAACCTCTCCTTTCCCTAATAACATATAAATCCAAGAGCTTGAGTGTAGCCCAGCTAATTAGGACTTTGTCAAACAATGGTCCTTTTCTTTAAATCTGTGGCTTCTCACCCAGATGATAAAATAGCTTTTTATCATCTACTTAATTGGTTTGCACCCTCACAAGGACCTCCCTGGCCCCTCCAACAGAACCCCACATCAGAGTCTCTAGGGGGAATGCTTTGCCTCCGAGGAAAGCACAGTTCTTCTAAGACTTACACTTGGCTTTCATGTTCACCCACTGAATTAAATGGAAGGGCTTTGCTTCTTTTAGCTTCAACTACCTTCCCTAAGCACAGCTTTGGAAACTTGTGCATGTCAAAGGAAGTTTGTTTGTTTACACTTAGAAAAGTCCAGCAGAATTAACAGTGAAGTAATTCTTTTGTACCCTTTGGCAGCCCCTAGGGCTAGGGAATCCCAAATCACAATAGCCCCAGTCACCCAACCTTAGAAAGCAAGACATATCTGAAAAACAGTCATTGTAAAATCTTTCCACTTTAAAATGTTAACTTATTATATACTGTACTGGTATTTATGAAACTCATGTAATGGAGCAGGCCCCTAATTTAGCAATCATTGCTTTGTTTTGTAAAACATATGGTGATAGACTTTTAGACCTAAAGACACCAGAAATCATTTCTTACAACCTCTTCGTTTTTCCAGATATTTAATCTAAGGTCCAGAGGGTTCAAGTGTCATCTTTTCCAGTTAGTAGCAGGGTGGATCCAGAGCCCAGATCTTTTCAATTGTTTTCTAGTGCTCAAACAAAAACTTAAAACAAACAACAACAAAACCAGATGCACCTAGGTGGCTTGTTCAGTCAGAAGAGCAGGCGGATCTTGATCTTGGGGTCTTGAGTTCGAGCCCCATGTTGGGTATAGGAATTACTTAAATAAACTTTTAAAAAAATTCCAACCACCATTTAAAAAACAAACAAAGAAAATAACCTCTGTTTAAAATTTTGGGTGACATTACAATAGCCAAACTATGGAAAGAGCCTAGATGTCCATCAACAAATGAATGGATAAAGAAGATGTGGTATAGGACATCTGGGTCGCTTGGTCATTAAGCATCTGCCTTCAGCTGGGGTCATGATCCCAGGGTCCTGGGATCAAGCCCCGCATCGTATTCCAGGCTCAGCTGGACACCTGCTTCTCCCTCTCCCACTCCCCCTGCTTGTGTTCCCTCTCTCACTGTGTCTTTCTCTCTGTCAAATAAATAAAAGCCTTTTTAAAAAGTTGGGAGGCAAAGTGGGGGGCTTGGGGAGTATGGAAGGAAAAAATGAAACAAAATGGGATCGGGAGGGAGACAAACCATAAGAGACTCTTAATCTCACAAAACAAACTGAGGGTTGCTGGGGGTAGGGGGGTAGGGAGAGGGTGGTTGGGTTATGAACATTGGGGAAGGTATGCGCTATGGTGAGTGCTGTGAAGTTTGTAAACCTGGCGATTTACAGACCTGTACCCCTGGGGCTAATAATACATTATACATTAATAAAAAATTAAAATTTTTTTAAAAGATGTGGTATATATACACAATGGAATATTATGCAGCCATCAAAAAACACGAAATCTTGCCATTTGCAAGACATGGATAAAACTAGAGGCTATTAAGAAATAAGTCAATCAGAGAAAGACAATTATCATATGATCTCACTGATACGAGGAACTTGAGAAACAAGACAGAGGTTCATAGGGGAAAGGAGGGGAAAAATGCAACATGACAAAACCAGAGAGGGAGACAAACCATAAGAGACTCTTAATCTCAGGAAACAAACTGAGGGTTGCTAGGGGAAGCGGGGTAGGGAAAGGGTGGTTAGGTTATGGACATTGGGGAGGGTATGTGCTATGGTGAGTGCTGTGAATTGTGTAAGACTGATGAATCACAGACCTGTACCCTTGAAGCAAATAATACATTATTATATGTTAATAAATAAAAACAATCTTGGGTGACATTAAATGGTATATCTGGCTCCAAGAAACTGTGTGGATTAGAAGGTGACTGGGAAGAGAAGTTCAATAAATAGCACGTAAGCAAATAGATGTCTTATTGTGTGAATGACAGAACACTGTAAAGATAAAACATGGACATGAATCCTCCTTTCACTAGACCCATTTGCCCCCATAGGATGGAGTGCATTTGCTGGTATGTACCCCTACTAGACAGAACAACACCCCCTTATTTTGCAGAGAATGGTTGCTCTATTATTGGCAGAGCAGCAAGCAGCCAGTGCATTCATATCTGTTAGGTAGCAAACAAACATCATGGAAACCAGGACAAATTTAGTAAGCAGCTAAAATTTTATCTTTTCATGATTTTTTTCAAGTAATAAAGGTCATCAGTTCAGGAAAACGAATCCCTTGATGCTTGCCCTCTTAATGATCTAACTTGAAACCAGCCAGGTGAGAGAAAGCCCCAGAAATGGCTTAGAGTCCAGGCAGGGTGGTCCCAGAGAGGCAGCAATGCAGCTGCCCCCCAAGCCTTTTGCACACATACATGCTCCTCAGCAGAGACTTTATAAAAGTGACTTCAGGCAGTGGAACAAAATTCTCT
Organism: Lontra canadensis; assembly: GCF_010015895.1. Lineage (NCBI taxonomy): Eukaryota > Metazoa > Chordata > Mammalia > Carnivora > Mustelidae > Lontra > Lontra canadensis. The sequence continues at coordinate 94,827,271 of NW_022630995.1, forward strand.
GGCTTCCAGCCATATAAGCTGGCAGCAAATAAGAGGCAATGGAAGAAGGGTACAGGCTTCAGCCAAGAGAGTTCTCCTCCCCCGAGGGCTGGAGCCTTCCTGGACACAAGAAGAATCCTGCTGAGGCCGGATAATCCAGAAAGACAGACATCTAACTGGGCCTACCTCTCTTTATCCTTTCCCCAAATCCAGAAAGCACAAAGGAAGAGGACCAGGAGTTTAAAGGTCATGGTATTTTAATGTAAATATTGAAACAGATGATCATAATTATCTTGTGTAAAACTATAATCCTTTGAGAGAATACAACTAAGAAACAATACCAAGTTCCCTCCTTGGCTTTGCGCAGGGACTGTTCAGCCCTTGATCAGGCATATGCGTCTGTCACTTACTTCACAAAACATCAGGGTAGGCTGTGTGATGTACACTGGCTTTAATCTACACCATGAGGACAGTTAAGTCACGTTTTCCTGGGGTGGTTGCTGGCATTGGACAACCCCCAGAAGGAAACCAGACTCCCAAGCTGCTTGGGCACACACTTTGAGTATCTCCATCTCAATGTGTGCAAGAGAGATTATTAATTAACACAAGGGTCTTCAATATCATCCATTAGGTAAATGACCACTGTCCATGCAATGGAGACTGACTGGAATCACTGAACGGATGGCTCTGCCCTGCACGGTGAGTGAGCACCTGTCTAGACTCGCTGCATAACAACTCTGAGGCAGCTTTTGTAATTAGAACTTCATTTGTTCCTGTGTCTGTCGCACAGCAACGAGTTCTGGCACCTGATCCAACCACAAGGTTAGGAACCCTACTGCCAGGACCTCAGAACATTTGCCTCCGATGAACCTTCCATATGCTGGTGATTGCAGGAATGCAGAAGAGACAGGGGAGACCAGAGGTGGTCTTCCAGGTTGGTTGACTGCCTTGTGCTTGCTCACGATCAAGTGTATGTTCATGGGACACATGCCTTTGTTGTATCAGATTACCTGGTACTGAGGTGTGGACTGGACAGAAGACAACTCCCAGTCATCTCCACCACTCATAGAGGCTACTCTGTGTGCCAGAAAGACCTGAGAACTGAATGACCACACTCTCCAGAGAGATGGGCCACTGGACCCCAACTACTGCCCACATCTATCTATGTTTGTTTTCCCCAAACAGACAGGAAACTGATGGGAAATTATCCACACCATGTCCCTCTCTAGCATAAGGTACTATAAAAGTTGTCACTGCTGCATTTACTTCTATAATCCCCAGGTTTATTAGCAAAATGATAAACTAGGAAAGAAAAGGATGATATTCAAGGGTGATGTTGGTAGCTGTACATAACTGCTGACAGGATGGGAACCCTAGAGACCTAGGGTGACCAGAGGCACAGCTTCTGATTGTTAAGTAAGCTGTGAATCACATGGGATTTTCAGTAAACAGGATTCTTCAGGCCCCTTGCTTTTGGTTTTGTTCTCAGGCCTTCTCAGTTCATCCATCAAAGGTTTTTCTGCTGCTTTTTACAAGAACCCACTTCTGTGAAGAAAAAAGAAATTATGCTGAGAATTATGCTGCCAGGGGCGCCTGGGTGGCTCAGTGGGTTAAGCCTCTGCCTTCAGCTCAGGTCATGATCTCAGAGTCCTGGGATCAAGCCCCGCATCGGGCTCTCTGCTCAGCAGGGAGCCTGCTTCCCCCTCTCTCTCTGCCTATCTCTCTGCCTACTTGTAATCTCTGTCAAATAAATAAAATCTTAAAAAAAAAAAAAAAGAATTATGCTGCCAGTGTGATAATTCACTGAAAATACTTGTATGTTAGTTTTTAATCATTCCTTAGAAGTGATTGGTTAGCATTTGTAGTATGTAATCATGAACCAATACTCCACAGGAAGTTTCCTAAGCACTTCAAATATCCTTCTTACAGTCTAACCCAGAAAGTTTGTTAATTAATACAAACGAGATTGGAAATAATTTTTCCAGGGGTGCCTGGGTGTTTCAGTTGTTGGGCATCTGCTTTCAGCTCAGGTCATGATCCGGGGGTCCTGGGATTGAGCCCATATTGGACTCCTTGCTCTGCGGGGAGCCGGCTCCTCCCTCTCCCACTCGCCCTGCTTGTGTTCCCTCTCTCTCTGTCAGATAAATAAATAAAATCTTTTTAAAAAGTGAAATAAGGGGCACCTGGGTGGCTCAGCGGGTTAAGCCTCTGCCTTCGGCTCAGGTCATGATCTCAGGATCCTGGGATCGAGCCCCACATCGGGCTCTCTGCTCAGCGGGGAGCCTGCTTCTCTCTCTCTCTCTCTGCCTGCCTCTCTGTCTCTCTGTCAGATAGATAAATAAAACCTTTAAAAAAAAAAGTGAAATAATTTTTCCTTGTAAAATGAACGGAGACTTGCTGAGGCCCCACTGCCCTATCTGGATAGCACACTCAACATTTGGAATCCCACTGGTACCCACTCACTCCCCTTCTAGGAGGGCTTGGCCACCTCATCTCCCACAAACAGAGCTGGTGCTGTCATGAGAACTTCTTGTGTTTTCCTTAGAATGAAATTTTCCTAAGATGTTCTGGACAAGAGTGCAGCATACCTGAGGACAGAAACTGGGGCAAACTCCAGTAACAAGTTCTATAACCCTTCTACTCGTCTCACTCATGGAGGTATTTATAAGTAGGAATTTGATCTGAGACTTGCTCTCCTTTTATCATAAAGATTTTATGGAAGGGATCCACAGCTCCCTTAACATTAACCAATAGAAGCCACTGAGAGTACTTTCCAAAAGAACCTGAAAATCGTTGGCCGGCCAAATAGTCTGGACTGCGTGCCTCCCTCAATCCAAAGGCGGGAAAGAAGATTACCTACAATATGGAGAGAAGGTCAAGACAAGAAACATTTTATTTTATTTTTTTAAAGATTTTATTTTTTTATTTGAAAGAGAGAGAGAGAAAACAACCGTCGGGGAGGAGAGGAAGAAGCAGATTCTCCAGTGATCAGGAAGCCCAACCTGGGGCTCCAATCCCAGGACCCTGGGATCATGACCTGTGCTGAAGGCAGACACTTAATTGACTTGAGCCACCCAGGTGCCCCAAAGAGAGACATTTTAAAGGAGAAAAGAAGAGAGTAAATATTCAAAGATGTTACAGCCATAGTCCTAGACAGAATCATTTTGCCAACCTCATCTTCTGTTCTAATTTTCCCTTTCTTTCAGTCAATACATGAACTAAGATGGATTATGAGGATTATGAGAACTATCCTTGGAGAATAAGGGACTTTGATATTATTCCTATTACTACTATCAGATTTGCTCTTACAGAATTGCTGCTATCAGATTAGGCACAATTTTGGAGTCAAGCAGATCTGAGTTCAGATTTCTATCACTTGAAGGTACCTTAATTCTCTCAACTATGGTTCCTCATCCATCAATCAAAACATTCCTTACAATAGCAATTTTGCAAGGTCATTGTAAGGACTTATAAAGATATTATAGAAGGAGCACCTAAAAAAATGCCTAGCACATAGTCTGTGCTCAATACATGACAGTTTTGTTAGTTTTGTTACTGATGTTATTTTTATGAATTACAATATTGTCACTCATTAGGAGCTTGTATCCATAAAAATAGGTTTTTTTCTCCTCCTAACAAAGGATCTGAGAACTGAGGAAGCAGTGATATCTATAAATAATGCACTATCTTTCCATGAAATAACAGTCATTTTCACTGCCTATAAGTAATTTACAATTCTGATTTTCTCCACCATCTGACAAGAATATGATGGGGATCAAAATATGCCACCCAAAATATGCCACTCTGGCATAAGGACTGTTTTGAACTGAGGCAATTAAAAGGCAGTAAATGTAGAAAAGGTCTTTGCTTCCCCCCATCTGCCTAAAAATAGGACACAAAAATCCCTTTGTGAAGGTGTTCCCCCTTCACTTGTCTATCAGGAGGAAGAAAACAGTCATTATCACTGAAGACAGAAAGACAACATTGAGATGGGTCTGCACAAGCAAAGCTTACTAAAGCAACCCTTATATTCCATCATTTTCCCCATATATTTACCTTCCCATGATTTACTGTCCTCAGGTGTCCAAACACCTTTTCTTTTGTTTAATCATTTCTCCATGACTTATCACCCTTTGTTAAAATGGTATAAAGGCTCTCAAGCCAAACTGCTTCTCTAAATTTTCATTTCATTTAGGAAGGTTTCTGTGCACAAAAAAATTTAAATTTTTTAAATTTTTTTTAAAGATTTCATTTATGTATTTGACAGACAGAGATCACAAGTAGGCAGAGAGGTAGGCAGAGAGAGAGGAGGAAGCAGGCTCCCTGCTGAGCAGAGAGCCCGATGAGGGGCTCGATCCCAGGACCCTGAAATCATGACCTGAGCTGAAGGCAGAGGCTTTAATCCACTGAGCCACCCAGACACCCCAAGAAATTAAAATATTACCATCAAATAAAATGTGTATACCTTATCTGTTAAAAATCTTTTGTCAGTCCAATTTGCACATCCTAGTAAAAAAACATGAGAGAGTAGAGGACATATTTTTATCTCCCTCCCTTATAAGTGTATATATGTGTTCTGAAACTAGGAACTACCTCTTCTAATTCTAGAGTAGAGAAAAGTAAATAAATAGTTCAAAAGAGCATTTAGTGCTTTTCCTTTTGAGTTAGATCATTGCTGCTCATCTGAGTGAGGAATCAGCATCCTCTGGGAGCCTGATAGAAATACAAAATCTGAAGTTGTATCCTTGATCTATTGAATCAGAATCTGCATGTTAATAAGATCCCAAGTGATTTTTATACATATTAAAGTTTGCCCAACCCTGGATCTCTCATTATCCATAACCCTCCACTTGTATATTTAATGACACTTTAAGCCTAGCCAACTCAGAGTGGTAGTGTTTTATTTTCTTTCCCATCAGTAAGAGGTGATTAAGTAAATCACTGCAGCGCAGTAACATATTATTTCTTTTTTGGAAAAACCCATTCAGAGCCCTGTACAATGTGGAAAAGATGGAATACCCATGGTGCCAAAATCCGGGCAAATATATTCTTGTAAACTTACAAATGACATGCAAAAGAATACTAGATGAGTATTCCCTAACGTTTTTTCAGCGTGCCTACACACCATGAACATCCGCCCTTGATGCTATGGCTGTTGTGGGAGAGATTATATTTTCAATAATATATAGTGACAAACTCAGAAGGTAGACTAGCTTATACATGCAAGAACTGGGGCACCCAGGTGGCTCAGCTGATTAAGCATCTGCCCTCAGCTCAGGTCACGATCCCAAAGTTCTGGGATGGAGCAGGCATCTGGCTCCCTGCTCAGCAGGAAGCCTGCTTCTCCCTCTCCCTCTGCCTGCCACTCCCCCTGCTTGTGCTCTCTCTCCCTTCCTCTCTGTCAAATAAATAAACAAATAAATGAAATATTATACATTAAAACTAATTTTATCCACGTCTTTTCTAACTTTTTTGAAACTTTTTTCTTTTTGCATATTGCATATTCTTTTGCATATTTTTGCATTTTCTCTCTTTAAACAGACTTTAGACAGGTTTCTCTGGGCCCTTTCCTCTGCTAAGCCTCCATTTTGGACCCCATCTTTGATGGGCTTGGATAGCCAAATTTTAGCAAGAATCCTGCTAAGACAGTTTATAAAGAATCCCTCATTCTCAATTATCTGATCAAATTCCTCATCTCTCACCCTTTATATCTGGTTAGCCTGGCTTATCCTCAGCAAGAATCCTGTTCATTCAGTTTGGAAAGAATCCCCCTTCCTTGATGTCTCCTCTTAGTAATTTCCAACCCACTGACTTCCTTCTCTGTTCCTTGACTATAAATTTCCAGGTGTCTTTGCTGGGTTTGGAGAGCAGCTCCATCTCTCTCTCCTACTGCAATCTCTCTTTCCTATTACAATAGTCTTGACACCTTTCACAATAGTCCTGAATAGTTTTCCTTGCCATTTTAGCAAGTGTCAGAATGAGTTTTTTCTCTAACAATACACTTCCTTAAAAATTCTTATTTAGAGGGGCACCTGGGTGGCTCAGTGGGTTAAAGCCTCTGCCTTCAGTTCAGGTCATGATCTCAGGGTCCTGGGATGGAGCCCTGCATCAGGCTCTCTGCTTAGCAGGGAGCCTGCTTCCTCCTCTCTCTCTCTCTGCCTGCCTCTCTGCCTACTTGTGATCTTTGTCTGTCAAATAAGTAAATAAAATCTTTTAAAAAAAAATTCTTATTTAGAGGCAGCTGGAACACAGAAAAACATTGGCAAAAAGTATAGCCTATCCACAAAGAGCTATAAAACATTGGGAACAGTTTGTTTGAATAAAATATATTTTATTAAAAGTATACTTGGGACTATTTAGCTTACCAAATGCAAGTTAAGTTATGCAAGGCCACAATTTCATCCAGAATGCCAGACAGGAATAGTCAAAAGAAAATCAAACATCTAAATGACACTCCAAAAATGGGAAGTCCCAAAATATTAATGATCTATTTCTGTTTGGATAGAAATGAACAAGCTGAATAGAGGTACAGTGATTCTGCATTAACTCATATCTTGGTCAGCCACCCACATCTAAGTGTCTCACACTGTTCATGAAACTTGAATTAAGTCCCAGAAAAGCGATTACATGAGATCTCTCATATCCCTCCAAAGGCCATCCAGATGGTAACAGGGACATAAGAACCAAAGATAGTCCAAGTCCCAAGAACTGATGTATTCCATCACATCAAGCTGTTTTATCCCCACTGAGGACATTTTTGAACACTCTGAAGTCTGAAAATTAGCAAAATAGGTTAAAGTAGATGCAGTCATTAAAATGTGGATAGATGAAGGGGCGCCTGGGGTGGCTCAGTTGGTTGAGTGTCTGCCTTCAGCTCAGGTCATGATCCCAGTGTCCTGGGATCGAGTCCTGTATCAAGGTCCAGAAAGAAGGAGAAGCCCCAGAGGGCTTCTCCCTCTGCCCTACCCCCTGTTCTCTATCTCTCTCTCAAATAAATAAATAAGATCTTTTTTAAAATATTAATTAATTAATTAATTAATTAGATGTGGATAGATGATAAGACAATTTCATAACACTTTCATAGGGTTCTCTCTCTCTCTCTTTTTTTTTTTAAGATTTTATTTATTTATTTGACAGAGATCATGAGTAGTCAGAGAGGCAGACAGGGCAGGGGACCGGGTGCGGGAAGCAGGCTCCCTGCTGAGCAGGGAGCCCGATGCAGGGCTCGATCCCAGGACCCTGAGATCATGACCTGAGCTGAAGGCAGAGGCTTAACCCACTGAGCCACCCAGGTGCCCCCAGCAGATGTCTAAAATGCACAAGAAATAGAGTAGAAATGCTGGTAGCACCTCAGTCTGAGCAAGCTGACAGCTGTTGAGAGAAGGCAGATGAATACAGGGCTCTGGGCTAGTGGTGCTACTGCTAAGGTGAGCCCAGGAGGCAGCGCAACCCACCAGGAATTTGCACAAGGCCAGGGGTGTGTCTCTCTGGAAGATGGCCCCAGGTCTAGGCACTTGTTCTTTATTTTCACAAAATACGGCAGAAGGTGCTCCTGCTAATAATGCAATTTATCTACTCTAAGGTCTCTATGAGAGAAAGTAAATATTAGGAAGCTGCCTGTTCCCACACATCTAAGCCACCTCTCTCAGAGAGCTTTTCAGTACCAAAGTTAGTACTTTGCTGTCCATCTGCCTGAGTCCTCGGCATCCTCAATTAACTTATAACTCCTGGGGAAAAGTATTATACATTAGCTCCCTAGTGAATAAAGTTTTCCACTTTAAAAATGAGGAAACTGAGGAAAGAATAATGAACTTGCCCAGTGTCATATAGCCAATACAGAACCCATATTCACGGTCCATACCCAGAGAGTACACAGCATATCTTAATCAATGTATTTGTAGGACTAAGCAAGGAAACAACAAAGTCAAACTTGTGTCATTAGGAGCTTAATATTTAGAAACAAATTAAAGTCTTTCGCAGTTGGGCAATATGTGCTCAACCTAAGTCTCTGATAACCAATCAGAAACACAAATAATACCGGAATGTAAGTAACCAAAATCCGATCACAGCAGCTCGTCTTTCATTCCACCCCACTCCCACACTCTCTACTCCCACACTGAGTCCCCTCTCAGCACAGTGGTGCTCCCTCCCATTCTCTTTCCTCACCCCTGCCCCCATCTCTGTATCATGAGTCCCAAACTGAATGAACCATCAAGACACAAGTTCAATACGAACTCATAGTTTCCGTCCTGAGACCCTTCTTCCTCCTATAACCCCGCTTTTGGGCAATTAGCTAGCACATTCTCTTAAGCCAGAACTCACTGATGCCTTCCTAGAATACTACCTCTTCAAGACAGCCATTCCCTCCCGAATCATGTCGAGTTAAGCACTCATTCCCACAATATTGGTCCTATCATCTCTTCCCTGCAGGCTACTATAGTCTCCCAACTTATGTCCCTATCTCGTGACCCCCATTCATATAAAGTATGTGAACTAGGTAAAAGTGACCTCCCGAAAACATAACCTCACCAAGGAAGGCATGTCAGGCCCTGTGGTTATCCGGCCTGCATTATATAAAGTCTCCTACTCTGGGCCTTAACCATAATCAACGGCTTAAAATTCCTTAAATATGCCAGACTGGTTCTTAAATTTTTGGTCCTTCATTTATGTATCTCTCTCTATTTCCAGGCACCACCTCCCCCAAATTCTGCAATCTATATAATCTACTTCCTAGTATCTCCCTCCCAGGTTTATAAGATTCTGTTAAAGAATCATTTCCTCTGGGGCGCCTGGGTGGCACACTGGGCTCCCTGCTGGGTGGGAGGCCTGCTTCTCCCTCTCCCGCTCTCCCTGTTTGTATTCCTTCTCTCGCTGTGTCTCTGTCAAATAAATAAATTAAATCTTTAAAAAAAAAATCATTTCCTCAAAAATGAAATGGGACGAAACCAGAGAGGGAGACAAACCATAAGAGACTCTTAATCTCAGGAAACAAACGGAGAGTTGCTGGAGTGGAGAGGGGTGGGAGGGATGGGGTGGCTGGGTGATGGACATTGGTGAGGGTATGTGCTATGGTGAGCACTGTAAATTGCATAACACTGATGAATTACAGACCTGTACCCCTGAAACAAATAATACATTATAAGTTAATTAAAAAAAAAAAAAAAAAGAATCATTCCCTCTCTGGTGCTTTTCCAACCACCATCTAACATCTATAGAAGTGTCCATTTCTTCCTTTGGTTCCCAATTTTGGGCCATTTATAGCTCAACATTGGCCCTGTAACACTCTACTCTCCTTCTCTTACACATACACCTTCCTCCATTAGACTCTAGGCTCCTTGAGGACAGGAACTATATATAAATCATTCCAGTATCTCCTGTAGTTATTCTATGCATGTAGTTGGGGATTTTTTTTTTAAGATTTTATTTATTTATTTGACAGAGAGAGAGAGATCACAAGTAGGCAGAGAGAGAGAGAAGGGAACAGGATGCCTGCTGAGCAGAGAGCCCGATGCGGGACTTGATCCCAGGATCCTGGGATCATGACCTGAACCGAAGGCAGAGGCTTTAACCCACTGAGCCACCCAGGTGCCTGGGGATTATTTTTTTTTAACTTTTTATTTTTTATTAACGTATCACAACACTCACCATAGCTGTAGTTGGGGATTATTAAACGCTTGTTTACTGAATGAATGAATGAATGAATGACATTTATGAATGCTTAGGTATTTAGCTCTACACCATCTTGTGGCCGTTCCTAGAAATGGCACCTTCTCCAAAATACTAAAATCCTGTCACTTTAGAAACATTCCTAATTTCTCCTAGATTTCCCCTTATTCCCAACTGTCCAAAATACTCAGGAAGATGGAAGACTCAATTGATCAGCTAATTTTAATAGGTGTTCTTCTAATATTAAAAGGAAAACATGTTTTAATAATTTAAATTCAAGAAAATTAAAAGCTCAAGGAATCAACCTCTCTCCAGTTATTCTGTATTTATTAAAGGGAGCAGTTTGTATGGATGTAGGTAAAACAAAAGTTTCTTTTTTTAAAAGTTCCTGTAGGGGTGCCTAGGTGGCTCAGTCAGTTAAGATTCCGATTCTTTATTTCGGCTCAGGTCATGATCTCAGGATTATGAGACTGAGCCCCGTGTTGGGCTCTGCACGCAGCAGGAAGACTGTTTCTCTCCCTCTTCCTCTCCCTCTGTCTCTCCCTCTGCCCCTCCCCGCTGCTTGCATGTGCAGGCATGTGCGTGCTCTTTCTCTAAAATAACAAATAAACAAAAAATAAATAAATAAACATTTAAATATTTTTTAAAAAGGAGTTCCTTTAGGAAACTAAATTCTAGGGGGCACCTGGGTCGCTCAGTAGGTTAAAGCCTCTGCCTTCAGCTCAGGCCCTGGTCTCAGGGTCCTGGGATCGGGCCCCACGTTGGGCTTTCTGCTCAGCAGGGAGCCTGCTTCCTCCCTTTCTCTCTGCCTGCCTCTCTGCCTCCTTGTGATCTCTCTGTCAAATAAATAAATAAAAATCTTTAAAAAAAAAAAAAGGAAACTAAATTCTAGTAGATATTTTTAGAGTGCTTATTAGCCTTTCTATCATATGTTTTATGCTGTTGTACAAAATCAATTCAAATTTACCATTATACACATCAGACACAAACTGGAGTCACTATAAATAAATAACTTACTTTATTTTCCAAGAAGTGGGGTCTACAAAATGGATTTAAATATTACATGCACTCAAATGTTTTCTTTTAAAAGCAAAGAGCCCAGATGACAATATGTCTTTTCTCCAAATGCCTGCTTAATTTCTTCCAATGCTTTCTTGATTGAGGCCATGTGTTATCTTGAGAGGTTTGTTTTTTTGTTTTTTGTTTTTTTCTTTCCTGTCAGTATTCCATTCCAATACTCTTACTTAGGATTCACCAAAGAAAAGGGTCCTATTATCCCATAAGAAATGCATCAGAAGAAAAAAAAAAAAAAAAAAAGGAAAGAAAGAAATGCATCAGAAGAATTTTAAATAAGACACATGTAAATGTCTATTCATTTATAGAAATTTCTAACTAGGAAATATGGGAGAAATTTTGTTGTTGATGTTTTTCATAAAAGGCTCACATCTTAGCCTAGAAATTTAACCTCAAACATATTAAATAATATGCTATTCTAACTTTCTATACTGATCAATTTCATTGATTATTTACTATGAGTTTAGTCTATACTATACATGTAGGGGTGTAGGGGAAGGGTGAGCATATATTGAAGTATAAGGTTTTCTATACTTCCATAAAAATTAGTTGGAAAGATAAAGCCAAAATATGAACACTTTGAGAATTACAAAAAAAAAAAAAAAGCATTTTAAGTATACTAACAGAGATGCAGACCAGAGTACAAAGAGAGATATCTGGGAGAGATGAAAGTTGAACTGGAGATTTAGGAATATAAAAGGTCAAGAAGCTGTTCTCAGGCACAGTTGTCCACTTGGGAAAAGATGCAGTAGGAATGAGTACAGCATGTTTCAAAAACATCATCTTTCCTAAAGCATTGTTTGTATGCTGAAGTATATTTTAAAAGAATATCATGTGTTAGGGCAGTGGAGAGACACTTAAATGCCAGTTTTGCATCTAGTCCAAAATGCCACAGACTTATAACAGTCTTTAGGAAGCAAACCAGAAGCAAAAAAGAAAACTTAGATATTGTGCATATCTATTCAATGATGCTAAAGATCTGTCACAAGCTAGTGGTGGCAATATTGGAGAATAAAGAAAAGAAGCATTTTAAAGAAAAACAATGATATTATAATAATCAACTTTTGGCATATGAGGAAAGTCAAGTCAAAGCTGACTCAATGTTCTAGTATAACAGGAGCAGTTGGGGAGGTGGGGTGCCTTGAGGGTGGATATAGTGAACATGGATTTGAAGTGATGGTGGGATATCTGGATAAAGATATATGTGGGGAAGAGGGTAGAGGAGAAATATTCTTTCCACTCCCAATGTTTCCTCCATGTGGGCAAATGTCCCGTAGTCTAGCGCTCTTGGCCCCACTCCACCTCCTCACTCACTCCTTCCTAGATGAGGGTAATTGGGGAAGTTGGACATGGGTAGATAGTATTGCTCGTCCTTCTCTTTATTTTGGGGTGGCAACTGTCAATACCAGGGCATTCTGCTCTACCCCACCTTTAAGTTTTAAAGTGGACTAGGTCCAGTATTAGGAGGTCAATTTTCACAACCATAAGCCACATTTTCCAATGGTTGCTCTACTAGTGATGAAGATTATATTTTGGTTTATCTATTTTACTCCTCGTCTATCCCTTAATTGACTCAGATCTTGGCTGTGGAGGATGAAAGCTATCCTTTGGTCCGCTAAAATTTTAGTAATGTCCTTCAGGTAAAGAGATCATACGCAGAGAGGCTGATTTGAGAAGTATCAACATATGGGTCTTAGTTGAAGCTGAACTCTCTAGGAGTGAGTGTAAAGAAATAAGAGCAGAAGATGGCAGGCAGACGAATGACCGAAGAAGAGTCACTAAAGTATTCCAATGTATTTCAAGCAAAAAAGAATGGCACAATTAATGTCGGGAAATCATGCAGCAATAAGAGAAAAAAAAAAAATCAACTCCTATTTGACAAAACTATAAAGTATGTGTAGGTAATGAGAAAAAGGAAGAAAAGTTAAAACAAGAAAGGTAGGTTAGAACCCAATTTTAGAAAAATTTAGACATTTCTGGAGAACAATGAGGAAAGCCTAAGTATTCCTAATGACTTGGACTCTTCCTTAAGAAGCATAAACCAGAGACAGCATATTTCCAGTTTGGAAAGGTAAGAGATATCAAACAAGCAGGAGAAAGAGAAATTCAGACTGGGATGATAAACCAGGTGTATACAATGGAATGGGGGGAGGAAGAGAGACTGAATAAAGGTGACAACTATAGAGACCTGAGTGGTCTTAGGCAACTTTTAATTACAGGATCTGAGAGAGAAATAACTGCAAGATCTCAAAGCTGTCTACCATAAAGACTGGTCATTAAACATCACTAAAAGAAATACAAAGGTTGGCTATGACACCAAAAGCACAGGCAACAGAATAAAAAAATAGACAAATGGCATTATATCAAACATAAAAACTTCAGCACATCAAAGGAAACAATCAACAGAGTGAATAAGGAACCTAGAGAATATGAGAAAATAATTATAAATTCTGTATCTGATAAGAGGTTATTATTTAGAACATATAAGAAACTTCTACAATTCAAGAACATCAACCAAAAAATCCAAAATAATGGGTTTATATAATGAGTCTCTATAAAATGAGAAAGGACTTGAATGGACATTGCTCAAAAAAAAAAAAAAAAAAAGCATACAAATGGCCAATAAGCCCATGAAAAGATGCTCACCATCACTAGTCAATAGGAAAATGCAAATCAAAACCATATGAGATATCACTTCACACTTAGCATGATGACCACCATGAAAAGAACAGAAAATAACAAGTGTCTGTGAGAATGAGACTTTGGAACACTTGTACGCTACTAGTGGGAATGTAAAATGGTACAGACATTATTGAAAATAGTATGGAGGCTCCTCAAAAAAAAAAATGAAAACTAGAATTACCATATGACCCACCTTTGGGTATTTATCTAAAAGAATTCACAATAGGACCCTGAAGAGATAATTGCATACCCATGTTCATCACAAGCCAAAAGATGGATGTAACCCAGCTGTCCATTTAGTGATGAATAAAGAAAATACAGTATATACACGCCATGGACTATTATGGAGCTTTAAAAAAGAAGAAAATCCTGTAGCATGCTACAACATGGATGAACTCCAAGGAACATTATGCTAAGCAAAATAAGCCAGTCATGAAAGAACAACTACAGCAACAATTCCACTCCTACGAAGTATCTAAAGTAGTCAAAATCAGAAATAGAATGGTAAAGGTGGCTTCCAAGGGCATGGGGAAGATGCAAGGGAAAAGTAGTGTTTAGTGGGTATAGAATTTCAGCGTTACAAGATGAAAAAAGTTCTTGAGATCTCTTACACAATAATGTGAACATACTTAACACTACTAAACCACACACTTAAAAATGGTCATGATGATATATTTAATGTTATACGGTTTTTAAACCACATTTAAAAAAAAAGAAATAGAGGGGGAAAAAAGAAAAATTTGTTTATTCGTTTGGGGTGGAGAGGTGACATCAGGCTTGACTTGTCACGTGTAGATGCGCTGTGCAACTAGTGCCAAAATGTCCTCTATAAAAATAGCAGATTATGTTGTCAACTCTGAATGCCTGAATACATCAATTTGTCTTACATGTCACTTTTTTGGGACTATGCCCCACTTTAACTTTGGCCTCCATACAGATGCTCATGTAAATCCCTTCCATGGTTCAGTAAACATGGACTATGAAACCGCATTCTACCCTCTTGATGCCAAAACAAAACACTCCAGGATAAATGCAATTTTGCAGATTGTTCCATAGTCCAGCAATTGCTATTCCATGCTCAGAACCAGAAGACTGTTCCTTCTTATTACAAAACAGTGTATGCACATCCATCAAACTCTTGCTCCATTCCTTATGGGTAGGGTGAGTCAGAGGCAAGGAAACTGGATGGCCTTTATTTTTCTACCATAAATGCATTTCAACTCTATTCGGTGCAATTCAATTTAACATGTACTTCATGTCTATTTTTGCCAGGCACTGAGGATCAAAGGTGAGGGAGTCAGGACTCCTACCTTCAAACAGCTCAAAGTCCAGCAGGTATGACAAGCACATACATACATAAATATATAATAATAAAAGATCTCTAATAGAAGCTTTATCAAATCATATGAAAACACAAACTGAGGAGAACTACTTTTTCCTGCGACGATCCCAAAAAATACAGAAGCGAGATTTTGAGAAAGAGATGGAAAGAACCGACATCTTGAAGCTCCCCTAATGGCCTGTGTACTTTATGCAGATTCTCTTATTAAATCCATTTTTCCAATGAGAAGAATAGGACTCAAATGAGCTCTTAATCCAAGTCTGCCTAGCTCTAAAGCTCATGCTCTTTCAGATGAGTAATGATGTGCCCAGGGAAAAATAGGGAGACACTACTCATGACTGAAGGAACAAAAGTGAACATGGACCCAGGAATTCTGCCACAAGTGAGAGGAGTGATTAATGCCATGTGACTAGAGCAGAGAAGATGATGGGAATACTAGCTAAAAATCATTTGGGGAAAGTCAGTTGGTACTGGGCTGTGAAGGGCGTTCTAGTCATTAGCAAGTAATATGAATTAAAATTCTGTAAGCCCCGGGAACCTGGGTGGCTCAGTTAATTAGCGTCTGCCTTCAGCTCAGGTCAGGATCCCTGGGTCCTGGGATCGAGCCCCACATCAGGCTCCCTGCTCGGCAGGAAACTTGTTACTCTCTCTCCTGCTTCCCCTGCTTGTGTTCCTTTCTTGCTGTGTCTCTCTCTGTCAAGTAAATAAATAAAATCTTAAAAAAAAAATTCTGTAGGCCAGCAATTTTAAGCTACACTCTAAGGACAACGCCCATCCAAGGAGTTCTCCATTTTTTTTATATCGGGTAATTTGTCGTAGGATTTATTTTTTTCTAGAAATAGAAAAAGTGTTCTAGTCTTAAAAATCATATTTAAAACAGACCCATAGGGGTGCCTAAGTGGCCAGTGGGTTAAGCCTCTGTCTTTGGCCCAGGTCATGATGTCAGGCTCCTGGGATCGAGCCCCACATTGGGCTCTCTGCTCAGCAGGGAGCTTGCTTCCCCTTCTCTCTCTGCCTGCCTCTCTGCCTACTTGTGATCTCTCTCCCTATGTCAAATAAATGAATAAAATCTTTAAAAATGAATAAATAAATAAACAAAGCAGACCCATAGTAGCAAATGGAGGGTCGTTATAGACTTTATTTTTTAAAGATTTTATTTATTTCTTGACAGAGAGAGAGGAGTCTGCTTCTCTCCCTCTCCTTCTGTCCCTCACCCTGCTTAGGTGCCCCCGAGCAGGCACACACAGGATTTCTCTCTCTCTAAAATAAATGAATAAATCTTAAAAAAAAAAAAAAAAAAAGAGTGAGGGGTGCCTGGGTGGCTCAGTCAGTTAAGCATTTGCCTTTGGCTCAGGTCATTCTCCCAGGGTCCTGGGATGGAGCCCCTTATCAGGCTCCCTGCTCAGCGGGGAACCTGCTTACCCCTCTCCCTATGCCTCTCCCCCTTCCCCACACTTGTGTTCTAGCTCACTCTGCTCTCTCTCTAATCAAATAAACAAACAAACAAACAAACGAAAACAAAATCATCCCATATGTAATTTAGAAAGAATACAGTGGCTGTGTGGGAGAGATGGTCATCTAAGGAGAAAACTCTTGGCCTGGAGGCAGTCCGGAGCTATCAAAAATTATACATTGTTTACCAAAAATTATACATTATTACCAAAAATATATATAAGACTAGGGCACTTGCTGGCTCAGTCAGTAGAGCTGTGACTCTTAATCTCAGGACTGTGAGTGTGAGGCCCACACTGGGCACAGAGATTACTTGTTAAAAAGTAGGGAAAAAAAGAAAAGTGTGTGTGTGTGTGTGTGTGTGTGTATGCACACACACATAAGATAGGGCTTTTAGTGTCTAGATACACATAGTGGTAGAAGGATAGATTCAGTAATTAAAATACACAGAACTTAATGACACTTTCCTGTGAGAAATAAGACATACAGAGGAATCAAGAATGATTAAGATTTTTAGTTCAAACAACTGAATAATAACCATTAACAATTTTATATATCAATTATGCCTCAATAAAGCTGATATTTATATTTCTACTTTTTAAATTTTTATTTACTTATTTATTTTAGGTTTTCTTTATTTTAGAGTAAGATAGAGTGAAATAGACTGACATAGCTGGGGGAGGGACAAAGGGAGAGAGAGAGAATCCCAAGCAGACTCCACATTGAGTGCAGAGCCCAACACAGGGCTTGATCCTAGGACCCCAAGATCATGATCTGAGTTGAAACCAAGAGTCAGACATTTAACCAACTGAGACACCCAGGTGCCCCTATTTTTGCTTTTTTTTTTTTTTTAAGATTTTATTTATTATTTGACAGAGAGAGACACACAGAGAGAGGAAACACAAGCAGGGGGTGTGGGAGAGGGAGAAGCAGGTTTCCCCCTTAGCAGGGAGCCTGATGCGGGGCTTGATCCCAGGACCCTGGGATCATGACCTGAGCTGAAGGCAGATGCTTAATGACTGAGCCATCCAAGCACCCCTCTCCCCATTTTTACTTTTTTAATATAAACTCTACACCCAACATGGGGCTTGAACTCACAACCCCAAAATCCAGAGTCACATGTTCTATCAACTGAGACAGGCAACCCAAAGCTGTTATTTTTATTTTTTAAAGATTTATCTGTTTGTTTATTTATTTGAGATAGAGAGAGAACACAAGCTGGGAAGGGTGGCAGAGGGAGAGGGAGAAGCAGACCCCCTACTGAGCTAGGAGCCCAATGCAGGGCTCAATCCCAGGACCCAGGGTTTATAAGCTGAGCCAAAGGCAGATGGTAACTGACTGAGCCACCCAGGCACTCCAACACTGTTATTTCTTAAAAATATAATGAGCCATTAAAAAAAGCAGATGGCCTCATAAAGTAGACAGATCTATGGATCTGGAAAATCAAAGAGTAGGTCTAAAGATATTTTAGCAGAGACCATTACTTTTGTCCCAATATCCCTTCTCTCATTTTTCCTCATAGTTATCAAAACTGACAGTTTTTACTGGGGACCCTGGGTGGTGTAGCTGGTTAAGCATCTAACTCTTAATTTCAGCTCAGATCCTAATCTCAGGGGCTAGAGATCAAGCCCTACAACAGGCTCCACACCCAGCATGGAGTCCCCTTGAGTTTCTGTCTCCCTCCCACTCTGTCGTCCTCTACTACCCCACACTCTCTCCCTCTCTCTCTAAATTAAATAAATAAATCTTAAAAAAAAAATTTAAAAAGCTGACAGTTTTTTATAGAATACATGCCACTCATTTCCCAGCCTCCCTTGAAGCTATGTGTGGTCAAGTGACTGCTATCCTTATCAATGTAATTTGAGCAGAAATGTCATGCACAACTTCTTTACCACTTCCTTATGAGGAAAATGTTATCTCCAATTCCTGGATGTTGGAACACAGACACAATGCTATTGAGCTGCTTTTGATTGTGCAGATAAGAACAACACCTTAGGGGATGGTAGAGCAACAAGAGAGAAGGTGGTGAACTCATGGAGCACAATCGCCCATCTACCGTTTCGTTACAGCAGCTCAGCCTCACTCTGACTAATGCAGGAGTCATCTGCATCTTGTTGAAACCTCAGGATGAATGAGATCAGGCAGGAAAAGAAGGAAAGAAAACCTGGAAGAGCACAGTTGTAAATAACAATCGCTAAAAAAGTGACGAAAGTCCCATTCATGAGACTAAAAAGAAATAGCCACAGAGGTAGGAGGAGATTAAGAGAGAGGAGAACCCTTCAGACAAGAAGGCTGGTTCAGAAATGTAAACAGGGGAGGGGAATACTAGAAGGGGGACTCAAAAGAAGCTAATGGATTTGGTGATTTCTGCCAGAATAAAGTCAGTGAAGTTGTAGGGCTGGATGGCCTATTTAGAGTTAACAGGAAGGGGGCACCTGGGTGGCTCGGTCGGTTAAGTGTCTGCCTTCAGCTCAGCCGAGATCCCAGAATCCTGGGATCAAGCCCCAAGTGGGGCTCCCTGCTCAGGGGGGAGCCTGCTTCTCCCTCTCTGTCTGCCTTTCCCCTGCTTGTGTTCGCTCTCTCACTCTCTCTATCTCTCTCAAATAAATAAAAAATCTGTAAAAAAAAAAAAAAAAGAAAAAGAAAGAAAGAAAAAGAAAAAAGAGTTAACAGGAAGAGGAGCGCCTGGGTGGCTCAGTCAGCTAAAGTCTCACTCTTGATTTCAGCTCAGGTCATGATCTCAGGTTGTAAGATTGAGCCCCAGGTTGAGCTCCTCACTGGGAGTGCAGTCTGCTCAAGATTCTCTCTGCCCTCCCCGGACTCTTAAAAAAAAAAAAAAAAAAAAAAAAAAAAAAGAGTTAATAGGAAGGAAAGAAGCAGATACAATTGAGGAAAACCACTGTTTCAAGAAGTAAAGGGAATTAAAAAGATGGAAAAAAGTACTTCGCAGGTTAGGATTACAATTTCTTATATAAACCTAACAAAACACTTAAATGTCAGTCAGTGTAAAGTGATGGTGACTCAAAAGAATTAGAAACCAAATAAGAAGGCTTATTTGCCATCCTAGATCTGGCTGGACACCCTTATCAGCCCTAACACCAGAAGTCAGGTCAAGGAGGTCCAGGCAAGTTTTTATCCTAACCTCAGAACCTCTAATGTTAAGACAACATTCCAAGAAAATATCCAAGATTTAAAAATAACTATTGGAAAAAAAATAAATAAATAACTATTGGGAATCCCACATTCTCATAAACTCTTTTCCGTAAATTGATGGGTGTTGACAGGTATTTCTAAACCGACACTGAGGATGCCTCCGTGACATGCTGGCAGTATCCAGTCCACACATAAGAAGGGGAGTGAGTGTCAGTTAATTTCCCAGAAGACGTGCTATTTCCATCTATCACATCCCTGCAGTTACAACACTTCCATCCAACTTTCCCTTTCCCTAGAGAGGGCCCCAGGTGCCTGCCCTTCTTTAATTGGTTTCTATTCTCACACCTTCCTTTTAAATCATCATTTTCTGGGATAATTGGTATCTGTGAATTCTCACTAGAGTCAGTTTCCTTCTACTTAAAAGAAACTTAAATTGCAACCTAAGGAAGAAATAGAGTCTATGTTTCACTGACTTTTCCCTTTTGTTTAACAGTTAGTCTGATTTGCTGCGCTCTGTAGTATTTTATACAAAGAAAAGGCAACAAACACTTTAAGTGATGGTCACCAATATTTGAGCCCCACCTTCAGAAAAGTGATTAAAAAGACTGATTACAGTTTATTTATTCTAACAATTAGGCAATTCATGTTGCATTATTCTGTAATAGTTTCTTTTCTCTGCTAGTGAAATTTTATACCCACATTAACTGCTAATTAGACATCAGGGGGAAAAAAAGTTTGCTAGCTGTTTTTGCAATTTTTTTTTTTTTTTTTAGCATAATAGGAGTTCCTGAACCACTGTTTATCCCTTTCTACAGCTGTACTCCTTATTTGGTTATGCCGTGGTGATGAGGATGCTATCAGTAGAAACCAAGGGTAGTATAAGAAATTCTCTCTGAAATGCACTGCTGTGTTTAGTGTAAAGATGAGTTGAATATAATATTCTTCCTATTGTTCAGTAAACTCCTTCTGACATCCCATGGGAAGAATTTCTCTCCAATCCTCACTCTAGGAACAACTATGTTTCATGTCAGCAACTGACATTAAAATTATCTAGATACTGAAAATCAAAAAATCAACTTCTTCCTAAGCTTACTATCAAATTAATGTCCTTCCCTTACAAATGCATTAGATTTTATGGCACATGTTTTCCAGAACTAGGCTCACTTCTCTATCTTACTAAAAAGTGTTACTTTCTAACCCTTATCCTTCCTTTGCCTTAGTTATCTTACCGATTATTCATTTAGCTTTTTCCATATTTTATATATATCTATGTGAGTTTCCCCAAATGTTAATTAGGGAAGGACATAAATGGGTGGATCAACTGATGGGTGGTTGTATTGTGATATTTCCAACCTGAGTTAATGCATTCATTCACTGATTGAGTCATCCATTGACAAATATTCGTTTAGTTCCTACAGAGTGGGAAGCACTGAGCCAGTCACCGTGAGGGATACAAAGATGGCCCCTACCCTTAAGAACTCTACTTTGGGCATATAAGCCATAACATGCATGTAACTAACAAAGTATCAGAGAATATAATTAGTGTCATAAGAAAGGGACAAAGAAAGTGCAATTAAAGTCTTATCTTGTGGGGTGCCTGGCTGGCTCAGTCAGTAGAGCATGCCACTCTTGATCTTGGGATCATGAATTCAAGTCTTACTTAAAAAAAAAATAAACTTGGCTGCCGGGGGGAGGGGGGTAATGAGAGGATGGTGGAGTTATGGACATTGGGGAAGGTATGTGCTATAAAGTGTATAAACCTGGCAATTCACAGACCTGTATCCCTGGAGCTAATAATGCATTATATGTTAATGAAAAATTTAAAAAAAAAATTTTTTAAAGCCGAATTCCAAAAGCTTACTTTAAAAAAAAAAAAAAAAAAAGTCTTATCTGGCAAAGATTGAACTGTCAACCCACGCTAAGGGCTATCTGATCACGAACCCAAAAGAGGAGACCGAAGGTGTCTTCACACAACTGTGGGGAGCTCTGAGGTGAACCAGCATTCACTATGAAGTACAATTGTGGAGCATGTTAAAGGAAATATCTTCCCCAAATAGGAAAAGGATAAATACAATTTTTTTAAAAAGTTCATGTGTGCCAGTCCTGTGATTCTGAGATAGTCAAAATAGTATATTTTTCTTCACATCTTGAAAAACATTGACATTATCTTACTCTTCAAAACAATTTTGCTTGTGCTTTCATAGTCACAAGATTTTTGCTTACATGTAATATTATTCAAATTTATTTATAGAAATATAAGGCTATTCTTAACTTTGATTCAAATTATGAAAATTGGTTGCTTTCAAATCTAAAGAAACCAAATTCAAAACAGGTAGCAGAGAAAGAAGATAAAATAGGAAAGATGCCATTTAGGAGATATTTAGAGTCACCTTAAATATACTGTTTTATTTTTTTTTTCAAGGCAATATAGTAAAGTTTTAGAATGAAAGATGTACTAAGGACAACATTTCTGGGGTGCCTGAGTAGCTCAGTGGGTTAAGCCTCCACCTTTGGCTCAGGTCATGATCTCAGGGTCCCTGGATCTAGCCCCACATCCAGCTTTCTGCTCAGAAGGGAGCCTGCTCTGCACCCCCCACCCTGCCTGCCTCTCTGCCTGTTTGTGATCTCTGTCAAATAAATAAATAAAATCTTTAAAAAAAAAAAAAAAAGAGACAACATTTCCCAAACATAACACATTGCTTTCATTGAGAAGATCATTATCAGGCATTCTTTTAAAAAAGAAAGAAAAAAGAGAGAAATAAAAGATTTCATTATAAAATACATTTGGCGGGGGGGCGCCTGGGTGGCTCAGTGGGTTGGGCCTCTGCCTTTGGCTCAGGTCATGATCCCAGGGTCCTGGGATCGAGCCCCGCATTGGGCTCTCTGCTCCGCGGAGAGCCTGCTTCCTCCTCTCTCTCTGCCTGCCTCTCTGCCTACTTGTGATCTCTCTGTCAAATAAATAAATAAAATCTTTTAAAAAATAAATAAATAAAATAAAATACATTTGGAATCACAGGCAATAGCAAGAATTTACAGGACCTTACTCATAAACTAATGTATATTAAAGAAGAAAATGGATGGAATGGAGCATGCAATATTTTTAAATCTTATTTGATGCAGAATACTTTTTAACATGGAGTATCTCTTAACATTTCATGCACCACGAGAGCTTCAGTTTGGAAAATGTTGCTCTAGGACCTTCTTCACATCACTGTCAGGTGTTCTCAAATAAATCAAATCCAAGACCATAATGGAGCTTCTGGCATTCGGATGAAAACAAAAAGAAGAGTTGAAGGAGAAGTGTTAATTTAATATGCATTTCTTCCATACAAAATCCCTTAGCAACAAGTTGTACATCTCTACGGTAGGCTTAATAATGACCTCTCCCCAAAGACATCCACATCTTAATTCTTGGAACCTGTGAATGTTACAACATATGGCAAAAGGGACTCTCCTGATGTGATTAAACTAAGGATTTTGAGGGGCATGTGGATGGCTCAGGCATTAAGCCTCTGCCTTCGGCTCAGGTCATGATCCCACGGCTCTGGAATCGAGCCCACACATCAGGTTCCCTGCTCAGCAGGAAGCCTACTTCTCCCTCTCCCACTCCCCCTGCTTGTGTTCCTTCTCTCGCTGTGTCTCTCTCTGTCAAATAAAATAAAATACAAAAAACCTACGGATTTTGAGATGGAAAAATCATCCACGTAAGAGTCTTATAAGAGAAAGACAAGAGGGTCAATAAGGAAGAAGGACACATGGTGACAGAACCAGAGGTTGGAGAGACATTCTTTGGGATGTGGTCAGGAGCCAAGATATGCAGGTAACCTCTAGAATTTGGAAAAGGCAAAGAAACAAAACCTTCCTTAAAGTCTTTAGAGGAATCACAGCCCTGCCAACACCTTGGTTTCAGCCCAGTGAAACCCATTTGGGGACCTCTGATCTCCAGAATATAAAGTAATGCTTTTGTGTTGGCCACTAGATTTGTGGAAATTTGTTAAAGGAGCAATAAGAAACTAATATAATCTTTGAGTAATTAAAAGTAATTACTCAGGAATTCTAACTCTATTCATCACAAGTTGAAACTATTGCTTTCTTCAGTGGGAATGTTATTTTTTTTTTTTTAAGATTTTATTTATTTATTGGACAGAGAGAGAGACAGTGAGAGAGGGAACACAAGCAGGGGGAATGGGAGAGGGAGAAGCAGGCTTCCTGTGGAGCAGGGAGCCCGACGCAGGGCTGGATCTCAGGACCCCAGGATCATGATCTGAGCTGAAAGCAGACGCTTAACAACTGAGCCAGACAGGCACCCCTGGGAATGTTATTTTAAAAGAAGCACCAGGTATCTGTTGACACTGAAAATAATCTGAGGTGAGGATCATTCACCTTTACTTCAAACATGTCTTCCTCTATTGAATTTTTTTTACAAAAAGCACATACTTTTTTTTTAAATTTCATTTATTTTTATTTGAGAGAGAGAGAGAGAGAGAGAGGGAAAGAGAAAAATGAGTGTGGGGAGAGGCAAAGGAAGAAGCAGACTCATTGTAGAGCAGGGACCCCAAAAGGGGACTCTATCCCAGGACCCTGAGGTCATGCCCTGAGCCCAAGGCAGATGCCTAACCGATTGAGCCACCCAGGTGCCCAGGAATCACATACTACTTTTAATAAAAAAAAATAATTAGATTTAAACTAATGAAAATCCTTAGGCTTTGGATATTCAGTGGAGTCTATAGCAATTCCTGACTTAGGAGAGGTTTACACATCTTTTCACAGCCAGAAATAACCATGCCCTTCAGGAGATCTACCAGTGCTAGCACAGGTAGGCAAGGGTACTGGCTGAGTGTATGCAAAAAAACCTGTATCTGAGAATGATTTGGTTGGTAAGATAATGTTTTGTGGCTATAGCTCTTTCAACAAAGATAACAGAAAAAAAGGTTAAGTTGCCAGGCCACTGGAGCAAAATTTCAAAAAAAGGGAGAGAGAGAGAGAAATCTTATAGTTCACTGACTTGCTTCTGATTCAGGGCGTCTTTAGATTGGTTTATAAGCCGGGTCTCAGTCATCTGGTACAAGATGCAAAAGGTTAAATATCTCCTGAGAAAGAATTCAAGGGGCGTCTGGGTGGCTCAGTAGTTAAGCATCTGCCTTTGGCTCAGGTCATGATCTCAGGGTTCTGGGGATCGAGCCCCACATCAGGCTCCCTGCTCAGTGGGGAACCTGCTTCTCCCTCTCCCACTTCCCCTGCTTGTGTTCCCTCTCTCACTGTGTCTCTCCATCAAATAAATAAATAAAATCTTAAAAAAAAAAAAAAGAATTCAAGTTAAATAACTCTTAATGTCAGAAGTTCGAGAGCAAAGTGTCTTCTTGCTACCATTTTTATATGTTAATAATTACCATATTACTGAATACAGACACAAAAGCCTTTAAATACCCAATCTGATATTAAAATCAAATTTAAAAAACTGAGAAGTTGTTTATCCTTCTAAATAAGCCCTGCAACATTTCTTTTTTATATATCACACACTTGTTTAAAGGCTAAGATGCTGTGGGTTTGTCTCTAAAAAAAAGTGCACCCAGTCTTCACTCCAAGTGGTGAAATGAAGGACCAGATCTACTGTAACACGCATCTAGACTGCAAAGTAACAACAAAAAGAAGCATGTTATTTCTTCTCTAAAGCAGAAGAAACGAGGGTTGAAGGCATTCAAGAGGGCATCTGTCAGGGTTTCCACAAATGTTCCTCGTGTGGCCCATGAGGGAGGATGGGTATTATTCGGTGACGAGCTGAAAGACCTCAACGCTCACGGAGAACCGTATGGAAGGTGTATACTTCTGCTCGTGCCACTTCCAGCCACGATGCTTCTGAGAGGCAGGGGCTGCCATGGTGATGAGCTTATATTCTGCTCCACACCTAACTATTGAAATCCTGGCTCCGCTAGAGGACTTTAACTATTACATAACCTCTCTGTGTCTTCATTTGTAAAATGAAGATGGGAGGACTGGAACCTACCTCATAAATTTGTTGTTAGGATTGAATGAATTAACATATACAAAGTGCTTGAAACAAAAGCAAGGCATAGCAAGATACTGTATACGTGTTAGATCTTACAGTTCTATCTCTGCATTTTTCTCTGCTTAAATGAACCCTCACAACATTAGCTGTTAGCTGTATTCTCCCCCTTGGACTCTGTGGGAGCAAAATTACAAATCCTCTTGGGAACTAAATCCTTGGCCCTTATCCTCCCAACCTAACCCAGATCATTGCCCTTCAATCCAGGGCCATGATTTTCTGAAAGAATCCACACCATTCCCAGAAGGCTTTCTACTAACCCTTCGGCCTACCTCCTACAATGGAAACTCCTTCAAGCCAGGAAGGTGATTCCCTCCTGAGGACCCTCCCAGAAGTATTAATACTGAGTAGAAAGCTCTCTCCAAAGCAAGCAACATAACATGTTGCACGCTAGCTGCGACTCTTCCCATGAACCACTTGACTCCTTCCATGCTCTGGGACAATGCTTTAGACTCTTCTGATAAAAATTCAGATTCCTAAGCCTATTCCAAGAGTCTTACTCAACAGCTGAGGTAGGGCCCCAAGAGAGACCACAGAGCATACTTGGGGAACCCAGTTTGTGCCAGGCTGTGACACTGAGACCATGTCTTCCTCATCTTTGTCCCAACAGCATGAGGCACCAGACCAAGCACCTAATAGTCGCTTAATAAATTATTGTTGAATGAATATGTGAGAGCAGGAGAAAAAACACTTTCCTTCGTAGGTTGGTAACAGCAATCCATTGCCCAACATACAAGGAGGAGTGCAAAACTAGCAGAGAAAGATCAGAAATAGGCATGTTTATGAGGTTTTCCCCCTGAAGCAGTCCCAGGCACAGAGAAAAAGCAAGACAAAATTTCAACTATTACATATAATTTTTTAAGTCATTCTTCAATTAAAAGAAAATAATCTCTGTACCCAAGATGAAGAGCAGACATGGATCATTATTAAAGCTGGTCATGAAATCTGAACTAACTCGTCATGGGTTAATCGTAAGATCATGGAAAACATAAGCAGTCTCCCTGTTCTTGATCTTTTTCCTCTGCTTTATACTATAACATTTTACTTAAGGAGTAGTGCCATTCTGTGAGAGTTTGTGATGGTCCAACTCTTAACTAATACACCAGATAGCATTTATCATTTTTTTTAAGATTTATTTATTTATTTAAGAGGGAGTTTGGGGGAAGGGAGAGACAGAGGGAGAGGGAAAGAGAAAATCTTAAGCAGGTTCCACGCTCAGCTCAGGGCTTGATCTCACAACCCTTGAGATCATGATCCAAATTGAAATCAAGAGTCAGATGTTCTGGGGCGCCTGGGTGGCTCAGTGGGTTAAAGCCTCTGCCTTCGACTTGGGTCATGATCCCAGGGTCCTGGGATCGAGCCCCGCATCAGGCTCTCTCTCAGCGGGGAGCCTGTATCCCCCCCCACTCTCTCCCTGCCTCTCCCCCTACTTGTGATCTCTGTCTGTCAAATAAATAAATAAAATCTTAAAAAAAAAAAAAAAAGAAAGATTAATTTGTCATGATTCCATTTAGTTTTTTGTTTTGTTTTGGTTTGGTTTGTTTTTTTTAGGTAATCTCCACACCCAACATGGGGCTCAAACTCACAACCCAGTATCAAAAGTTGCACACTCAACTGACTGAAGCAGCCAGGCACCCCAATTCTATTTAGCTTTAATTTCCACACTGAGTTTAGACAGAGCACAGGGAATAAAACAGACACAGAGTTACATCAAGCTAAACTTTTTAATCCTAAAACTGAACTGGAAACCATGGATGAGGCAGGGAGGGCAAGAGAGAAGAAACACTATTTCCACAGCTCAAAGTTAAAATGCAGTGTTGTTTGCATTCTACCTGCTTCTTTTTGGACTGAGATGACCTGAAAATTAGCATTTCTTAGTATGCAAGACTGCTTCCTAGGATAGGGAGCTGTGACCCAAAGGATTCCTGGTGGGTCTCCAGAAAGGCTAATAGCAGAATTACAGAATGACCTCTCTCAGCAAAAAGCTGAGGGCAGCTGACATCTTTTTTTTTTTTTTTTTAAAGATTTTATTTATTTATTTGACAGGGAGAGAACGAGCTGGGGTGTGGCAGGAGTGGGGGCAGTGGAGGGAAGGCAGAGGGAGAGGGAGCCCAAAAACTCAGGACTCAATCCCAGCCCCTGGGATCAAGACCTGAGCCAAAGGCAGATGTTTAACCAACTGAGCCACCCAGATGCGCCGGGGCAGCTAACATCTTTTCTTTCCGCCCCCCCCAAATTCCTGAAAACAATCAGGAGAAAGAACAATCTTCATTACTAGAGGAAAAGTGAAGAAAGGGAAAAGAAAACCCTATTTATTGAGCATCTAATTGCCAGGTCCTATATAATGGACTTTGCATGTGTTATTTCATTTAATCCTCAAATACTAACAAAAAGTTCATCTTATTCAACTCAATGTATGATAGGTACTGTACCAAGCATTTTGATAGATTATTTTATTTACTCCTTAAAACAGTCAAGGAGTCAGATATTATTGTTATTCCCAGTATATGAGGCTTAGAAAGAAAAAGGAACTTGCCCAAGTTCCTATGATTAGTAAGAGATCCAAGGTTAAAATACAGGTCTCTCTGACTCAAACTCTCATATTTATACTAAACTAACATGTAGAAAGTAAAAATCCAACTATTTTTTTTTAAGATTTTATTTATTTATTTGACAGAGAGAGATCACAAGTACGCAGAGACAGGGAGAGAGAGAGAGAGAGAGAGAGAGAAGCAAGCTCCCTGCCGAGCAGAGAGCCCGATGGGGGCTCGATCCCAGGACCCTGGAATCATGACCTGAGCTGAAGGCAGAGGCTTTAACCCACTGAACCACCCAGGCACCCCAACTGTTTTTCAATTAAAACATAACTCTCTTAAAATTCCATAGTTTACTCTTCATTATAAATACATAAGTATATGAGGTGGTACAGTAAGAAAAAATATTTAAATGAAGAGAGAGCAAAAGAAACATTCTAAGGGGTGCCTGCTGGCTCACTCAGTAGAGCATGTGACTCCTGGTTTTGGGGTCGTGAGTCTGAGCCCCACGTCAGCAGTAGAGTTTACTTAAAAAAATTCTAAATACCCATAAGTAGGGGACAAGTTAAATTATGTTACAATAAAATGCTATATGGTCTTTAAAAAGAATATATCAACTCTATTTAGACTAATCAAAAAGTTGGTGAGGAAAATGTCTTTGTTGAACAATCCTAGGTAATAAATGCAAAATGAATGGAAGAATTAGAAAATCAATTTACAACCTTTAATGGAATAATGGACTAAAGCAAATAGAATCACTGGATGCCAAAAACATTAGGTGAAACATTAATGGGAAGCTTTATACAGGCAGATCAGGCTGATACCACCCAAATCCTCTGTTCAATCTTCGAATCGCTCAAAGTGAAACAGGAGATGCATGAGCCTCCCAAGGTGATACAGCAAGAAACAAGAACCACTCAGAAAGAATTCTTGCCAAAATATTCAATATGAACTTCGTCAAACCTCAAATACAAGGAACAGAGGAACAAGTGGAATAGGACCTGGAGGAGACAGTCCAATCCAGAAAGTGGGGTCTTCTACAGGATAAAAAAAATCTAGTTTTTAAAATAAATGAATGACTTCTTCTTAAGGAAAAGAAATACTTAAGTTTAAAAGAATTCTAATGGATGTCATATGTGGACCCAATTTGACTTCCTATTCAAATAAAACAACTATTAAAAGATACTTTAGAGAAGATCAGGGAAACTGGAAAATAGACTGGATTCTGGATTATATTAAGAATTATTGTTGTGGCGCCTGGGTGGCTCAGTCGGTTAAGTGGTTGACTTTTGTTTTCAGTTCAAGTCATGATCTCAGGGTCCTGGGATGGGGCTTTGAAGAAGGCTCCGTGGTCAGCGGGGAGTCTGCTGGCAGATTCTCTCTCTCCCTCTGCCTCTCCCTCTGCCTCTCCCCCTCCCCCTGCTCACTGGTGTGCTCTCTCTCCCTCTCTTTCTCTAAAATAAATATATAAACCTTTTTTTAAAAGGAATTACTGTTAATTTTCTGAGATGTGACAATGGTATTGTGATTTTTTTAAGTTCTGTCTTAGAAATACACACTAAAGGATTTACGGGTAAAATTACGTGATATTTAAGATTCACTTTAAAATACTCCTGAGAAAAAGGTGGAGCTATAAATGAAAACAAATTAGCAAATGTATTTTTTGCTATGGAATTATTCCAACATACATAATAAAAGAGAAATAATGAGTTTGCATTCATCCAACTTCAACATTTTGGCAATCTTAGTTTAAGTTGTTCCTCCTGCACATATTTTTTTCTTCTGGTATGTTTTATTTTTTTTAATATTTTATTTATTTATTTCAGAGAGAGAGCTTGAGTGAGAGAAAGAACAGGAGTGGAGAGGCAGAGAGAGGGGGAGAAGCAGGCTCCCCATTAAGCAGGGAGCCTGATGCGGGGCTCAATCCCAGGACCCTGGGATCATGACCTGAGCTGAAGGCAGAGGCTTAACTGAGCCACCCAGATGTCCCTCTTCAAGTAAATTTTAAAGTAAATCCCAAACATCAGACAACATATCATCTCACTCATAAATACATAAGTATGCATCTCTAATCAATAAGGAAAATCCTTTTCAATATAATTACTAGGCTATAATCACACCTAACAAAATTAACGATAAATCCCTTAATATTGTCTAATATACAGTAAGATTGTCAAAATATTTTTATGTCTATTGAGACTGGGTAATAGATACCTGTGTGTTTATTATACAATCTAATTTTATATATGTTTTAAATTATTCACAAAACATTTGTTTCCAGAAGAAGGTAACTTTGGGAGCAGCTGGGTAGCTCAGTCAGTTAAGTGACTGACTCTTGATGTCAGCTTGATGTCAGTGTCAGGCTACACACTCAGTAGGGAGTCTGCTTGGGATTCTCTCTCTCCCTTTCCCTTTGTCCTTCCCCTCACTTGCACGTGCTCTCTCTCAAATAAATCCCTAATAAAAAAAAATTAAAAAGAAGGTAACTTTGTATGTACTGATATGGAACAATATCCA
Source organism: Lontra canadensis (assembly GCF_010015895.1). Taxonomy (NCBI): domain Eukaryota; kingdom Metazoa; phylum Chordata; class Mammalia; order Carnivora; family Mustelidae; genus Lontra; species Lontra canadensis. The sequence continues at coordinate 94,857,734 of NW_022630995.1, forward strand.
AGACATACTAAGTGGAAAAAAAAAAACAAACCAGAGTAATATATGTAGTATGCTACTACTTCTGTTTAACAAGATATATATAGGTATATGTATATAAAGTCAAGGAAAATAATCAGAAGAGACACATAGAACTAAAAACAGCAGTTTTAGGAGGGGAACTGCAGTACCAGGGAAGAAGGAAAACTTATGTGTTGTTTTGTATCTTTTGAATTTGGGATAATATATTGTATTTTCAAAAACAATAAATCATTCACAAAAGAAAAAATAAAAATAAATAAAAAGCACAGCCCCCTGGATGCACCAGGTATCACCAGAACTAATCATTAACTGTGATTATCAGTCACAGCTTCAACTAATCTAACTTTTTGGTGTTCTACCAGATTTATGATAGAAAATTGCCATGATATCGCTAAAATCAGAAATCATCAGCCATCTATTCAACCCAATATTCCAGTGTTCTGGGTTTGAGAGCTACTGTGGTCAAAAAGATTGCCACTTCAGGGGTGCCAGGGTGGCTCAGTGGGTTAAGCTTCTGCCTTTGGCTCAGGTCATGATCTGAGGGTCCTGGGATCAAGACCTGAATTGGGCTCTCTGCTCAGAGGGGAGCCTACTCCCCACTCTGCCTGCCTCTCTATCTACTTATGATCTCTCTCTGTCAAATAAATAAATAAAATCTTTTTAAAATTAAATAAATAAAAATTAAAACAAAAAATAAAAGACTGCCACTTCAATTTCCTGTCATCTGCTCTTACCTGCTACTTCATGTTTGGCTTATTCTGGTTCAAAACTTTTCTAAGTCTATATTCCAAGATTTTCCTCAGTAGAGCAAAGGCGCTCTCTATTAATTTCTTTTGTGGCTCAAGCTGAAAATAAGATCATCATTCAAAACTGTCCTATGTCCAAATGAGATTTGCCTTACCACATAGGTGCTACAGGTCATTTTCTCTCCTTCCAACCTACTTGGTCTAGTTAAGTACTGAGGAACTAACATATACTGTGCTAGCTATTTTTTAGGGAGATTGGCCTTTTTCTAAATCAAATTTTAAATAATTTAAACAGGTTAGTGCCTAAACACAAGTATATAGTTGTCTCTTTACAGCAACAAAATGTAGATTTAACTGGGGCAGCATACCAGAAGCTTATAAAGCACCAACACAGCTCCTTTTAAAATATTTTTTCTAAATTTCTTCTTTTCAATCCCAAATGGAAACAAAGCAAAAGTGCACAACAAGTAGAAAACCATGGAATGTTATTCCCCGTATGAGATTTTAGAGCAATTATTTTTAGTAACATCTGAGCCAAATGTTCTTACAGAATTTAGTTTATTCTGAAATTGAATACCATACAATATCAGAATCAGGTGTTTAAAATTCTGCAGTATTATTCTATAAGTAGCGTTACAACTAGAAAGAATATGTGTTTATATATGGATGTCAACAACATTTTAGTAAGCATAAAATGTACAATGTTAAGGAACAACAGTCCTTTCTGAGCAAAACAAAATAATTCTATGACTGTAATATGGTGCAAAATCTACTTTCAACACTGCTTCATTCTTCATTAGGGATGGTTTAATGTTTCCATTATTATAAAACCCAATGATGGGGCATCTGGGTGGCTCAGTCGGTTAAGCATCTGCCTTCGGCTCAGGTCATGATCCCAGGGTCCTGGGATGGAGCTCCTCAGATGGGGGGAGTGGCCCCTTCTCAGGGGCGGAGTCTGCTTCTCCCTCTCTCTCTCCCTCTGTGCACTCACTGTCTCTCTCTCTCTCTCTCAAATAAATAAAATCTTTAAAAATTTTTTAATAAAAAATAAATAAGTAAAGTTTTTTAAACCAATGATATTAAGATATGAGGAAAAGTAATGAATTGCAGCATTGATATTCCAACATCAAGATGAGAAAAGATCTAATCCTGTGAAACTTTTGGAGCCTATTTTTTCATTAGCACTTGAATACCAGATTCAAGGGTATACTTTTAAGTGTCACAAACAAAAACCCCAGCAATGGCTATTCTCAATAACTAGCATGAAAGGATTTGTGGAATTGCTTTGTTAAAAAGCAAGACACGAGTAGTTCCGTTTGGATTACTGTATGGGAAGTGCTCAGCATATGGCCGTTGCTATTATTATTACTTACGGTATTTCCTCAAAAACCACCTTAACCTCATACAAAGGCACAAATCAAATTAAGATTAAGATTAAAGAATAAAGGGGTGCCTGGGTGGCTCAGTGGGTTAAAGCCTCTGCCTTCAGCTCAGGTCATGATTCTGGACCTGGATCTGGCTCAATTCCAGGGTTCTGGAATTGAGCCCTGCATTGGGCTCTCTGCTCTGTAGGGAGCCTGCTTCCCCCAACCCCCGCCTCTGCCTGTCTCTCTGCCTACTTGTGATCTCTGTCAAATTAAAAAAAAATCTCAAAAAAAATTTTTTTTAAAGATTAAGGAGTAAAAATCTCACAATGTGTACAAAACCCAATACTGAGCTTTAAATGATGGAATTTTTTTTTTGACCAAGGACAATGGATAATCTTTTCCTAAGTCATTATGCACAGAACTATATTTCTGCCAAATCTCCTCAAAAGTCATGTTGTAGTGGTATTTTCAAGTGCAGTGTTATGCAACAGAACTTCATGACTTCTTTTGGGGCACCTGGATGGTTCAGTGGGTTAAGCCTCCACCTTCAGCTCAGGTCATGATCTCAGGGTCCTGGGATCAAGCCCCCATCGGACTCTCTGCTCAGCAGGGAGCCTGCTTCCCCACCCCCTTCTGCCGGCCTCTCGGCCTACTTGTGATCTCTCTCTCTCTCTGTCAAATAAATAAATAAAAATCTTAAAAAAAAAAAAAAAAAGAAGAAGAACTTCATGACTTCTTTTCCATGCTCAAGACAAAGGACAAAAAATATGCTGAAGCCCTACATCAAACCCAAAGACCCAAAAGATAATAAATAAACACAGTTTTCATGAGGAAGCCCTTCATCTAAACAGTTTAGAGAGTTGGGTGTAAATTAAGTTTAAGAGATTGTTCTAAAAAATCATCATTAATCAAAACAGACTGGTGTGTAGGAGCTTAAATTCAGGATCAAAGAAATCAATCTATAACTTCCATTGACCCCAAACAGTAATCTCAGATTTCACATTGAAGCTGGCAAGGTTACTAGCACAGTAAACAGTAGCATCTGGCTCTCATGTGGAATGGCGTATACAATGGGCTGATCCATAACTTTAGTCTACTTTAGACATTTAGATGGATGGGCTAAGAGCCCAGTGTGTTATAATAACCCTGAAAAGCTTTTGGCTCTGGCTGTGAACACATTAGCATTAACTTAAATCTGTTGCTTTGTTTACAACAAGAGATATTCACTTGTGCTTTCTGCCTAAATGGAACCAGTTAAAGGCATCCAAGACCTTAAAGAGTGGAATTTACAACAAGGACAGCAGCCTTTCACAGTACTGAGACTCCCCTGACCATCGTTTCTGCATTTCCTCTTAGTTAGATCCATTTAAAATAAGTGGTATCTTTAACTGAAGTCTTTGTCTCTCCATATTAGAAATATTAACGCACAAATTGTCTTTTCTGTTTTCTTTTTCCCCAACACAACCTGAAACTTAAAATAAGAAATCAGCCAGAGGATTCCTTGAAGATGTCACCATTTAGAAATGTCACACATGCAGCCATTTGTTTCTGAGCTACAGAGTGGAGGCTCTTTGGAACAGTGTTCCAATTATTCTTCTTGAAACCACTCAAAGCCACCAGAACTAATTTCTTCCAATATATCACTATAGTTTAATGTTTAGAATGAAAAGATGTCCTCACTAGACCAATAGAAACTGATTATTACACAGTAAGGATATAATCAGAGGTCTTCACTATTATAGCCAAGGTTTCTAAAAAATGTAATTAAACAACACCCAATCTAATGATGTGTTTGGTGCTTTTACAAATAGCATTAGCATAGATTAATTACATGTGACATTTATTCATATTTATACTGATTTCAAACAAATATATGAGTCTTACTCTGACCAAATCTAGACTGAGTAATTAGCAGATGAATATTCTAATACCATTATGGAAGAGCATAACATTGCATTACCTTTTAAATATTGACATACTCCTAAGCAAGCGCTGTAATATTCTGTATACTCTATCATTCAATGAACAAGTATTTTTTGAAAATCTCTTTTAGGTCTAGCAGTAATCTAAAGAGAGAAAGCTAAGCTGAAATCTCTCTTTTCTTTTTTTTAAGATTTTATTTGTTTGACAGACAGAGATCACAAGTAGGCAGAGAAGCGGGCAGAGAGGAGGAAGCAGGCTTCCTGCTTAGCAGAGAGCCCGATGATGCGGATGATGCGATGATGCGGGGCTCCATCCCAGGACCCTGGGATCATGACCTGAGCCGAAGGCAGAGGCTTTAACCCACTGAGCCACCCAGGTGCCCCAATGCTGAAATATCTCTTAAATGATTTTAAATATGTGACCATGAACAGAGCTTGCATAAAAAAAGAACATTAATATGACTCAGAAAACACAGGAGTGCCTGAAAGCTCAGTCGGTGAAGCACGTGACTCTTGATCTCAGGGTTGTGAGTTCGATGTAGAGAGTTTTTAAAAATAAAATCTTTTTTTTTTTTAAAGAAATAAAAAGAAAACTACCCAAATGGGAAGAAGCTTCTCAGTGTTACCATGGCATTTGTTTGCCATAATTGAATAATGATTTCTTTACTAATTAGAATGGTCCACATGCCAGCAAGGCAAGATTGGAAAACTAATAATCAGGTATTTGAGGGGTGCCTGGGTGGCTCAGTGGGTTAAAGCCTCTGCCTTCGGCTCAGGTCATGATCCCAGGGTCCTGGGATTGAGCCCCTCATTGGGCTCTCTGCTCAGCAGGGAGCCTGCTTCCTCCTCTCTCTCTCTGCCTGCCTCTCTGGCTACTTGTAATCTCTGTCTGTCAAATAAAATAAATAAAATCTTAAAAAAAATAATAATAATCAGGTATTTGAGATCTCATCACATGACCCAGAAAGAACACACTATTCCCCTAAAAAAATTAAAAACTTAATTTTCTTTTTGGGGACTTTCCAACCTAGTCCAAGATATTCTTGGGAAAGAAAAGTGAAATTGTAGTGATTTTACTGTTCCAGTAGTACCACTGCCAAATAAAGTGAAAAATAACCTAAAATTTGAAAAAGAAAAAAAAAAAACACCTAATTTTATAGGAAAATGCTTCCTCCTTAAGTTATATCATTGGGAAAGGTGAACCAAGTCAGGAAAGCCGAGTTCTGGTCCTGATTCTGTCACTCATCACTTGTATAACTCAGGCCAGTCTCCCTTCTCTAAAATAAGGGGATGAACTCTCAGTCCTTAAGGTCTGTTCCAATTCTAAGTCCCCAACTGCATAAGCCTTCCCTGAAGAGTAGAAATCTGGGGTGTAGATGCCCACTATGCATTAATCACAGCCTGCCAAAAACGACGATGAAGACACGAAGAAAACAAAGACACTAGTCAGAGCTTTTGCAAGTGAGATGGGGAAATGCATAATTTTCCTCTATTTCTTTTCATACTAATATATTAATTTTTGAAGAAAAGAAATTCTAAAACTCCCACAAACTGGCATCTCTACCCTGAGAAGCAGGTGGTGTGTACCTGCAGAGATGAGGGCTCCCTGTTTTTATAACCAAAGAATGAACATGCCAAAGCATGGGCATCAGTTCATTAGGCTTCCCTACACAGAGATAGTGTGTTTGGCAGGGAGCCAAAAAAGGGGGTGTGGTCTGGGTTGGGTCAGTAAGAGGCCCTCTGAAAACATTTCCCACACTGTGCTCACCCACTCTCCTCCAGCAAGTACCAGCTGCATATCCTGTGCCTTTTGTCAGCTCTCCTGAAATGACTAACAAAATTACGAACAGTAATAAGGACCCTGCCCGGCATACATCTAGCTTCACTCAACAATATGGAGGGAGAACAAGATGGGGTGGGGCAGGAAAGAGGGAATCTTCATTTTTCTACGGCTCCATTTTATTTGGCTTGTACTCTGTTTCATGGGGCTCAAATGATGAATTAGAACCTTCTCTGTACTTAGTGCTTATGCAGTTCACTGGAATAAAATGGCAAGTGAATAATCCGTGTTCACAACACGATGGGTGGGGCAAGCCGTTTGTTTTTGATGTTCTGTGACTTAAGCCATTTATTGCAAAAGCCTATAAAAAAGAATAGATCTCCTCTAAGCATACTGTCTTTGCTCCCATCCCACCATCCTTCCCACCCAAAAGTTTCTTCAATGCCTAAATGTTTCTAGAAACAGGCTTCGCAAATCCTACAGTTTGTGCAGAGACTCAAAGAAAAGACTAGGGTTCTTCTACAAAGAAAACAAACAAACAAAAAAGAATAAATATTTTCTGATGCTTAATGACAGATCCCAATTATTGATTGGCTTATGTCTTTCAATTGGATATCCTCCACCTTGACCTCAAACTCTGTCAAGTGTTCACAGAAAAGTACCAAGGCAAATAAACAATCTCTTCTCCTAATTTTCCCTTTATAGCCCCTTCCAGCCACACTTACTTTCAGTCTCTAACACAAATTTAATGTTATATGCCCAGAAGGAACAATAAGATGTTACTGCATGTATTCCCTTGCTCTCCAAAAAGGCCACGCCTAAACATCACGGAGGTGAGGATCTCTCCTGATGCATGAGAGTGGAAACATGATGCTTGTTACCAGCAAAACAACAAAAAACGGGGCTTAGAAATCTGCAGTTTGCACTTCTCACTACTCTTAAACAGAGCCTTGAACGCAGGAAAAACAATTTGCTTGCTGGGAAAAGGGAGAGAGAACTCCGTCATCCTTCCACTACTGGTACCTGTTCTACCACTTGACATGACCTAATATACAACGGACCATTAAAAAAGCAATATATTAACAGCATTTCAGTTTACCAGTAATTCCTCAGATCTACATGCTTCTCACCGCTGGCTCACCCTGCTTTCTTTCCCATCACCTACTTACCCAAAGCAGGAAAGGGGGCAACCGCTAAATATTTCTCCAGCACAGGCACAGCCGATATCTTAACATAAACAGTGATTCTGACTGAGAGAGACACCACCCTCTCTCCCCTCTCCCTGCTTACCATACAGAGAACGCCAAGACCACTCCAGGGTCTGAGGATTTGAAATCCATTCACTTTAACCAGATCTCACAAATCTATCCTACATTTGCAAAAAGAGAAAATGCAGTTCAGAAAAACACATCCCGTGGAGAACAAACCGAAATCAGGGCTGGGGGACATGTACACATTACCGCTGCCTATCCACTCCAGGATGGCATGGAAAGCCACGCTGCCCAGCCCAGACCCTAGGAGAGTGTTCTACAAAGGGCTTCCAGTAACCCCCATCCACACCCACACTTCCTCCCCGCTTCCAGAACGCTCTGAATAAAGATCTTCTTTAAGGACTTACTGGGAGCAGCAGCTTCTCTCTGCACTGTGCCTGTGAGTCACGCAGCAGGAGGGGCCCCGGAGCAGGGAAAATCGGAGAGCCCCCAGCTTCCCTGCAGGCTGGTGTCTATGAGACAGCAGCCCAGGAGCCGACTTTCCCATTACAGCTTCAGACTGTAATCCATGTGCTTTCGGCGGGCCAGTCCCAGCGGCCCGCAGAGCACCACATGATCTGCTCTGACATCAGATCAGCCAGACGTGACAGCCCATCCACCAGCCTCTTCTACACTCCTGGGTTGCATCATTTGGGGGCCTTTGGCTTACATTTAAGCAGGTGGTACCGAGTCAGGAATTGTTGTTTTCTCACAAAATATTTTTTTGCCTGATTCCTTCTGTTTCTAACAGAAGGAAAAAAAATAAGCAAGAAAAGCACTTGGATTTGTTTGCTGCCAGAATTTATCAGATATAGGGAAGTAACTGGAGTTCCACGCCTAGTTCAGGAAAGATGAAAAATAAGCTACTGTCAAGATGCCAGTAACCATGGGAGTAATTTCATCTGCAAATCGCTACTATCTCCCTCCATCTTTCTGTAGAATATATGTAAATGTGTGTGTGTATAAATCCATTAAATATTGGTGGGTTTCATGTGAATTTTACCTAAACTAGTTACCAGTGGCTTTAATTCATGGAATTTCTCAGGGAAGTAACCACTAGATTCAATGCCATGTGTAATAATTCCACTGTGAGGAGGCTCACATTCAGTCCAACAGAAACAGGCCAAGAGACCTAGACAGACAGGTAAGCAGGCAGAAACTCAGAATCATACATGTACATGCCTGCATTCATTCATTCGGTAACAATTTACTGATCACCTACTAGGCACATAGCACAAAGGAGGGATATTAGATTTGGAGGCAAGGTATTTGAGCAATGTACCTGGTTTCAAATAAGATTTCTTTTTATTTGGCACAAGGCTTCTAATTCTATTTCTGTGATAAGTCAAAGGATTAATAGCTTTCTCAAGGCTCCTTATAAAATGTTCTGTGTCTTGGTTTCATTTTTATAAATGGTAATAAATGTAGCATTTAAGGTAAGAATAACCAAATTTATTAAGCTTTTATGAAGCAAAATCATAGCCAAAAAAGAAGCAATGTCAGAAGTGTAATTCTTCCCTGGCCAAGAGGAGAATTCACTTTGTCTACTTTAACTGTATCACTTCCTTTGAATTTAGTTTATCAACTGTATTTCAGATATTTATGTAGAAGCAGTATCGCTCTAACCATCTTATAAATCCACTGAATGTCATGCACCTTGGTATTATTTACAGTGACATAAATAGGTGTTAAACACAGTAGATGTTCAACAAGTAGTAAAAAAAAATGAATTGACCTAAACAGCTTTATTCTTTATATGGGTTATTCCCAATAGAAAACAAATGGACATTAGTTGCTTCATGGAATCTCGTATTGAATTCTTTGGCCACAAGCAACCTGATCATCTTTTCAGGAGAAAATATCACATGCTTGATACAAAAGAAAAAGATAACTTAAATATTATATATATAATGACAGGTTATTAGCGTAATATCATATAGCTTAATAGAGCATCATTAGACTAAATTATTTCCATAACAAAAAGGATATATAGACACTATTTCAATACTGATACTACAGCTTTAGTAAATACATACAAAAATAGCACAATCCACTTCTTTTTAAATATTTTATTTATTTATTTATTTGACAGACAGAGATCACAAGTAGGCAGAGAGGCAGGCAGAGAGTTGGGGGGAGGGAGGCAGGGAGCCCAATGAGGAGCTTGATCTCAGGACCCTGAGATCATGACCTGAGCCAAAGGCTGAGGCTTAACCCACTAAGCCACCCAGGTGCCCCTACAATCCACTTTAAATGTACAGAATGAAGACAAAATAATGAAAACTAAGGTTTTCACAATTTGGGGTTGGGTTTTTTTTTTATTTTACTTTTTTATTTGACAAACAGAGATCACAAGTAGGCAGAGAGGCAGGCGGGGGGGGGGGGGGGGGGGGGAAGCAGGCTCCCCATTGAGCAGAGAGCCCAATGTGGGGCTTGATCCCAGGACCCTGGGATCATGAACTGAGCCAAAGGCAGAGGCTCAACCCACTGAGCCACCCAGGCCCCCATAAGTTGTGATTATTCTGTAGGAAAGAGCATATTAATAAACTAAGGTACAAGAAAAATAAAAATAAGGGGGGCCTGGATGGCTCAGTGGGCTAAAGCCCGCATCAGGTTCTCTGCTCAGCAGGGAGCCTGCTTCCCTTCCTCTCTCTCTGCCTGCCTCTCTGCCTACTTGCAATCTCTGTCCCTCAAATAAATAAATAAATAGTCTTTAAAAAAAAGAAAAAGAAAAAGAATACTTTTTTTATTTAAGAAATATCTTTTTGTTTAGAGTTTCTTGGCATTTTTCTTACCTTCAACTTTACAGATATAAGCTTCAAACATCTTTATTTTTTTATGATTTTATTTATTTATTTGACAGAGAGAGCACACGAGAGGGCACAAGCAGGGGGAGCAGCAGGAAAAGGGAGAAGCAGGTTCCCCGCTTAGCAGAGAGCCTGGGGCGGGACTCCATCCCAGAACCTTGGGATCATCACCCGAGCCAAAGGCAGCCCCTTAACCGACTAAGCCACTGAGGCGTCCCTAACTTTGAACATTTAAAAATAACACTCCAGTGATCCGAAGGGGCACGTGCACCCGAATGTTTATAGCAGCAATGTCTACAATAGCCATACTGTGGAAAGAACCTAGATGTCCATCAACAGACGAATGGATAAAGAAGATGTGGTATATATACACAATGGAATACTATGCAGCCATCAAAAGAAATGAAATCTTGCCATTTGCGACGACGTGGATGGAACTAGAGGGTATCATGCTTAGCGAAATAAGTCAATTGGAGAAAGACAACTATCATATGATCTCCCTGATATGAGGGAGAGGAGATGCAACATGGGGGGGTTAAGAGGGTAGGAGAAGAGTAAATGAAGCAAGATGGGATTGGGAGGGAGATAAACCATAAGTGACTCTTAATCTCACAAAACAAACTGAGGGTTGCCGGGGGGAGGGAGGTTGGGAGAGGGGGGGTGGGGTTATGGACATTGGGGAGGGTATGTGCTATGGTGAGTGCTGTGAAGTGTGTAAACCTGGCGATTCACAAACCTGTACCCCTGGGGAAAAAATATATGTTTATAAAAAATAAAATTAAAAAATAATAATAATAATAATTAAAAAAATTAATCTCAATTATGTTAAAATCATTTTAAATATGTATTTTCAAAAGGCTAGAAGGATATACAACAAAATATAAAGTTTTCTATGAAAAAAAAATTTAAAAAAATAACACTCCAGGTGTATGTCTGTACCAACACCCCACGTAGTGATCTTTTGCTGTTATCTCTTATTTTATTGGCTAAGTAAAGAGGGAAATTTGTCCTCACAGATAAAATGCTCCTTCCAAAATCCATACAGCTAATAGAAGTTTAATATTCAATTGACTATACTATTACCACTAAAATCCTAGTTCAAACTACCATCATTATTCATCTCCTGGACTATGGCAACTGTTTCCACCCTGTCCTCCAAACAGCAAGCAGAATGTTCTTAAACTGACTCACTCTTTTACTCAAACCCCTCCACCGGTTTCCACCTCATTTAATTACTTGCCATGGCCTCTAAAATGTTCCAATAATATGTATAGATGTTTCTCAAGTGATTTTCCTCTCTAGTAAGTAACATTACTCTCCTTGACAGAGTTATTTTTAAGTAATCAACACATTTTCTGCAATTGACTTATTTCATTAAAATACATCACCAGAAACAGAATTACTGAATCAAAGGATGTGGTTCTCTTCCTACAACAGTGTTTAAGCTAGTTATCTAGTTCCTGTCTAAAGGCTACAGCTCCCAGCCTCCCTTCCAGCTAGATGTGACCTTGTTAGCAGAATTCTACCTCTCTAGCTTAAGAGAAAATTGCTTGTCCTAGAATTCTTTCTCTCTCCTTCCTGCAAGCTGGAACCCAGACTTGCCTGTGATCTAGCTTCAGTCACGGAACTTAAGCACTTAGGAAGTAGCAAAACAAGACAGTGGAAAGAACCAGGGCCCTAAATGACCCACAGAAAGCAGAGCTGCCCTTCCATCCTGGACTACTCATGCTCAACCTGTTGTACGAGAGAAAAAATATTTAATTTCAAGACACTTCATTTGGAATCTCTTTGTCACAATATCTTAGGCTCTATCCTAGCTAGTGCAAATCATTGCAACTTTTTAATTTTGCAGTTTTATTCATATTGCCCAATTACTTAGCAGAAAGCCAAAAATCAAGTGGCATTGCCACCAATGTGCACAAAATTACATTTTTTACTGCATTCTTATGAATGTCAAGCTTATTTCTTTCATTCATTCATTCATTCATTTTAGTATTTTACTTATTTATTTGCTACAGAGTGAGAGAGAGAGAGAGAGAGAGAACACGAGTGGAGGGGAATGGCAAAGGGAGGAGAAAGAAACTCCCCGATGAGCAGGAAGCCCAATGCGGGGCTTAATCCCAGGACCCTGGGATCATGACCTGAGCCGAAGACAGAGGCTTAACTGACTGAGCCACCCACGTGTTCCAGAAGCTTATTTCTTTTAAAGAATATCTATTAATTTGATCAAGGAAAAATAGTATATATTCTATTCTTTAGTATAAGTAAGTTGAACATGATTCAATATTTATTATACATAGGCATTCCATCCTTTGAGAATTGCTAGTTCGTGTTTGCTTGTTTTTTTTTAAGTAGCCTCTACACCTACCATGGGGCTTAAACCTGAGACCAAGAGTCACACGCTCTAATGACAGAGCCAGCCAGACTCCCCGTTTGTTTTTATTTTTGTTAGAATTGTATTATTTTTCTTGTCCATTTGGTTGACCTTCATAGTTTGTCTTTCAAGTCTGCTTTCGGGAAACATGTTGAAATGTTTTATTATCATCAAGTTTGTAATTTTTCTATTGAAATTTGTTCTACTGAAAGCTTTCTGAATGCCCATATTTTGAACCCTAAAATACCATTTCCCACTAAAAAGAACAAGAACTCTTTGGGGAAAAGGCTGATTTCAGATCTGGAGGCAAAAAAATATATAAGGAGAGCTTAAGACATCATTTTATGCCAGGAAGTAAGGAAATTATTGAAGAGCACAGGCATCATGTCAAAGGCCATGGGAATCAATTTGAGGAGGCTCCTATGGGCCAAATTCATCTAGCTACTGTGGCTATGCAAAAAACCACACTGAACTTCATTTAAACAACACTTATTTTTTAAAAATAATAATAAAGAAAGAACAACACTTATTATTCTCTCCAATTTTCAGTGTGGGCAGAGTTCAGTGGGTCAGCTGGTGTCCACTGCACTCGGTGGCAACTGAGCATCTCAAAAGCTAGAGGCTGAAATCTTCTGATGGTTCACTCATTCATTCACATGTTTTTTGCCTGGCCTGGAAGAGGTAAGGGATGGAACAATTAGGATTCCTTAGTCATCTCTCTATATCTCTACATTCCCTTTCCATATGCTTTCTCTTCTGCAATGTGGTGGCTTCAGGGTAGTTGGATTTCACTGAAAGCACATACCCTAAGAGAGTGCCTGGGCAGAAATAATGGAGAAGGGTCAATATCACATTATAAGAAGAACATGTAGGACCAAATATATTAGTGTAAACTACACTATCTGTGACAGCATTATAAAGAATATTATACCTGATTAATGAACTTGAATATATAAAAATCCTAATAATACTTTTAACACAAAAAGAAAAAAAAACTTTTTCCACTAACTGGGATGACAGTTATACCCATTCCTTACTCAAATATTGGTAAAGAGAGAGATTTAAGTATTATTTCTTTACCACATGGAACTCTATTTCAGAGCAACGACTGGTTCCAGTTGATGAGGGAAAGCTCTTCTTGATAGCAGAATCCTAATCAGTGAATGCAAAAGGATGTAAATTGGAAAAATCACCATTTTGCAATCTATAATGGAATATCCGGTTCAGGCAAGAATCAGCAATAAGTACTAAAAGCACTGAGTATAAGGATGACTGGCTGGTTCAGTTGGTAGAACATGTGACTCTTGATCCTGAGGTCGTGAGTTCAAACCCCACATTGGGTATAAAGTTTACTTTAAAAAAAAAAAGAAGAAGAAGAAGAAGCATTGAGTATAAGGTTGACAAAGGCTGGATAATAATCAGCTGCCAACTTGTCAACATACAGAATATTTACTTGTCTCAAGAGGAAAATTCATTAACTTCCCAATTGAGTGACGGTGGCAATTTTCACATTAACCATGAATCCAATGATGGAAGATAACATCATAAAGTCAACTAGTAGTATGAGACTCCTGATATGAGACAGCATCACTCATGAAATATTCTTGACAAGAATGTTTTACCTGAAACCTCACTTTAGTCACAACTTTTAGATAGAAATGTCCAGTTTATAGGAAATATGGCGGGGAGTAAACTAAAATTTCAGTGAAAGTAAGCAAACATATAAATCCAAAAGGTACAATTCTACCAGAAAATTGACCCAGTCTCTCTCAACAAGAAAATATACAAGGTTCTGATTCAAGACGGCAAGATAGGAAGATACTGAACTCATTCTCCTCCTGCAGATTTGCCAAATCTATAGCTATATATGGAACACTCTCCTCTGGAAAAAAGGAAAAAAAAAAAAAAGCTAGAAACAGGGCAGGGAGGGGTAAAAGTATCCCCCTGGTAAGACAACCCACAGTTAAGAAGGAATGTGAAATAAGAGCTTCTCCCTAAAGAGTGAAGGTTTTTATTCTACATCAGATACCCCAAGTTTTAAGACCAGCACCTGAGAGATTAAGCCCCCAAAACCCCTGACTTTGAAGACCAATGGGGCCTGTGCCCATGAGACCGTGGAGCTACATCAAAGTGAGGAACAGCTCTTCAAGGGCCTGTGTGCAGACTCACCCACTCCAGCCCTTTGAAAAATGCCCAGACTTTAGGTGAAAGAGATTCATTTCCTAACATTAAAGCATTGGTCTGAGGGACAAGGGCCAGCTGAGATATTTTCTGGGGGTTGGAGGCTGGTGGGCTCCATCTTCCTGCTCTGACTCTGCACTTTTAAAACCAGCAGGTAGCATCCTTATTTTTTAATTCCTTTCCCACGGTACCATCTTAATGCTCTAGCCAGCAGGCGCCATCTTGGACATTTACCCTTTGACTTGCTAAAGCCAGAAAGGGCCTTTTCCCCGCTTCTTTCTTTCTGTTGTTTTTGTTTTTGTTTTTTGTTTTAATTTCCCCTTTTCCTTTTTCCTTCCTCCCCCCTTTTTTTTTCTTTTTCTTTCTTTCCTTTTTTTTCCCTTTTATTGATGGGTACCAACTTTGCAATTTCCCCTCTGCTTCAATCCAGCCAGTGAGTATTACCTTCACACACTCCCTCTGCTGTACTCCAGAGCACCAGTGTCTCCCAGAGGTAGCTTCTACACATTTATGGTGCTCCAGTTTTTACATGTGGCGACTTGTTTTTTTACAGCTGTTTCCCCCGCCCCACCAGAGAATTCCCCTTGCTGACCTGGCTGTAGAGGCCAGAAAGGCTTATGTCTTGAGTCCCACGGGATTGTCACAATCTGAGAGATATTTCTTGGCAGACTATCACTCCCAAGGCACCGCACAGATAGCAGACTAAAACGTGCCCCTTGCTGTTCTCTGAAAGAGGCCTATTTCTTTTTTTTTTTTTTTAAGATTTTATTTATTTATTTTACAGACAGAGATCACAAGTAGGCAGAGAGGCAGGCAGAGAGAGAGAGAGGAGGAAGCAGGCTCCCCACTGAGCAGAGAGCCCGATGCGGGGCTCGATCCCAGGACCCTGGGATCATGACCTGAGCCGAAGGCAGAGGCTTTAACCCACTGAGCCACCCAGGCGCCCCAAGAGGCCTCTTTCTTGTCCAGGAGTTTTGGCTTCAAGGGCAGGCTTCCTGTTCAGCACATTCAAAGGAGCCTATAGTACAGAGGCTGATGAAGACAATCTTCGCACTCTCCCTCTACCTCCCTCCACCTCACTGGTTATCCTCCAGAACAGAGCTTATACCTTTGTCTGATGTCATGATTACTGGTGTTGCTTTTAGGGCCACCACTACCTCACCAGCAGGGGTTATACTCCCAAGTTCCACAGGACTGTAACAAATGGAGAAAGAGCCCTTAAACAGCTACCGCCCCCAGGGCTCAGCAAGAGGCAACAAATCCAGGTGCTCAATATTTCTGTAAAAGAAGCCTGTTAGCTTCTCATCAGAGCTGCAGCCTGAGAGACGGGCTTTTAACTAAACACACATCTAAGGCTTGACCGTAAACCTCTCCCGGGACCTCAGAGGGCAGGCGCGGTCTTTGCACTCTCTTCTGCCATGCTCCAGAGCACCAGCATCTCTTGCAAAGGAGCTGTTCTATGCGTTCTATGTGTTGCATGTGTCTGTTACATGAGCCTGCTACCCCAGTTTTTATACTGCCTGGTTTCTACTGTTTCTACAGAGGGGATACCTCCGGATGGTCTGGCCCTAGTGGTGGAGGTGGGGGCCTGCATTCCTGAGTCCCAGGAGACTGTGACAATTAAAAAGGCAGTTCTTGGCAGGCTATCTCCAGGACACTGCGCAGATAAAATACTAAAACACACCCCTAGCCTTTCTGTGAAAGAGGCCTACCTGCTAGTCTTGGAGCTTAGGCCTTAGGGGCAGGCTTCAGGTTAGGCACCAGGTGCCCAACTAGGTGCTACAGTGGTGCTCTCAGGGAACGACAGCAATGCAAGCCAGGGAGTGCCATCAAGGCAAAAGCCCTCTGCCTCGCTACAGTTCACTGGTATCTCCCAGAAAGGAGCCCGTATACTTGTCTGGACCCCTAATTTTTGCAACTGTTAAAACACCACCATTTACAACTGCATCAAAAAGAATAAAATACCTGGGAATAAATTTAACCAAGAAAGTAAAAGACCTGTACACTTGAAAACTATAAACTATAGTTTATAAAAATCGATGGAAAAAATTGAAAAAGACACAGTTAAATGGAAAGATACTCCATACTTATGGATTGGAAGAATTAATACAGTTAAAATGCTCGCACGACCAAAGCAATCTACAGATTCAATGCAGTCCCTATCAAAATACCAGTGGCATTTTCCACAGAAATAAACAAAGAATCCTAAAATTTGTATGGAACCACAAAGACCCCAAATAGCCCAAAGCAGTCTTGAGAAAGAATAACAAAGCAAGAGGCATGATGCTCCCTGATTTCAAACGATATGACAAAGCTACAGTTACCAAAACTATGTTATTGGCAGAAAAACACACACATAGGTTAAGGGAACAGAATAGAGAGTCCAGAAATAAATCCCCACATATATGGTCAATTAATTTATGACAAAGGAATTAGGATACTCAATAGGGAAAGAACAGTTTCTTCAATAAATGATGCTAGGAAACCTGGAAAGCCACATAAAAATATGAAACTAAACCCCGGTCTTATATCATATGCAAAAATTAACCAAAATGGTTTAAATACTTCAATGTAAAACTGAAGAGGCACCTGGGTGGCTCAGTGGGTTAAAGCCTCTGCCTTCGGCTTGAGTCATGATCCCAGAGTCCTGGGATCGAGCCCTGCATGGGGCTCTCTGCTCAGCGGGGAGTCTGCCTCCCTTCCTCTCTCTCTGCCTGCCTCTCTGCCTACTTGGGATCTGTCTGTCAAATAAATAAATAAAAATATTTTTAAAAAATGTAAAACTGAAACCATAAAACTCCTAAAAGCAAACATAGGCAGTTAAGTTCGTTGATGTTGGTCTTGGCAATGATTTTTTTTTTTTTTTGACATAACACCAAGTACACAGGCAACAAAAGCAAAAATCAACAAGTGAGACTACATCAAACTAAAAAACTTCTGCACAACAAAGGTAGCCATCAACAAAATTAAAAAGCAACTTACTGAATGGGAGAACATATCTAATAACAAATCACACATCTAATAAGAGGTTAATATACAAAATATATAAAGATCTCAATAGCATACAACTCATATAACTCAATAGCCAAAAAAAAAAAAAAAAAGAATCCAATTAAAAAGTTGGTAAAGGCAGGGCGCCTGTGTGGTTCAGTCCATCGGGTAGCCAGCTCTTGACTTTGGCTCAGGTTATGATCTCGGGGTGGGATCCAGGCCCAAGACAGACTTCATGCCCAGCACGGAGTCTGTCTCTCTCCTTCTGCTCTTCCCCCTGCTAATGCACTTCCTCTCTCTCTCTCTCTCTCTCTCTCTCTAAAATAAATAAAAACTTTTTAAAAAAATTGGTAGAGGCTCTGAATAGATATTTTTCCAAAGAAGAAATACATATGGCCAACAGGTACATGGAGTGGAGCTCAACATCACTAATCATCAGGAAAATGCAAATCAAAAACAAAATGAGATATCACCTCACACCTGTTGGAATGGCTTTTATCAAAAAAACAAGAGATAGCAAGTATTGGCAAGGATGTGGAGAAAAGGGAAACTCTTGTACACCGCTAGTGGGTGTAAACTGGTATACCCATATGGAAAACAGTATTAAGGGTCCTCAAAAATTAAAAATAGAGCAACCATATGATCCTGCAATCCCACTTCTGGGTATTTATCTGAAGGAAATGAAATTAGTGTCTCAAAGAGATATCTGCACTCCCATGTTCATTGTAGCATTACTCACTATAGCCAAGATATAGAAACAACCTAAAACATGGGGCTCTATCCTAGGACCTGGAGATCATGACCTGAGCAAAAAGCAGACACTCAACCATATGAGCCACCCAGGCACTCCAAAGTCTTCAGTTTTAAAGTAAGTGAGTTCTGGGGATCTAATGTACAACATGATAACTATAGTTAATAATACTGTATTGTCTACTTGAAATTTGCCAAAAGAATAGATCTTAAGCATTTTTATCAAATATACACACAAAAGTAAGTATGAGGAAATGAATGTATTAAAACCTGATTGTGGTTAGGTATACATAAAACAAATCATCACATTATACACTTTAAATATATACAATTTTGGGGTGCCTGGGTGGCTCAGTCGGTTAAGCATCAGCCTTTGGCTCAGGTCATGATCCTGGGGTCCTGAGATTGAGCCCCGCATGGGGCTCCCTGCTCAGCAGGAAGCCTGCTTCTCCCTCTCCCACTCCCCTGCCTGTTTTCCCTCTCTTGCTGTCTCTCTCTGTGTCAAATAAATAAATTTTTAAAATAAATACATACATATATACAATTTTATTTGTCAATTACACATCAATTAAACTGGGGGGATGGGACAGAATCTGTTGGCTAACTTGTTGGCCTGGCTCACTTCACTGGATTTAGGTCACCTATTAAGAAGGTAGGCAACCAACACCAGTTGCTACAAATGCCTTCTGATTTCCTCCCTCCATATAAAAATGTATGAAACTTGAGGCACCTGGTTGGCTCAGAAGAGCATGCAACACTTGATCCCAGGGTCATAAGTTCGAGCCCCACGTTAGGTGTAGGGGCACCTGTCTGGCTCAGTCGGTTAAGCCTCTGCCTTCAGCTCAGGTCATGAAACCAGGGTCCTGGGATCAAGCTCCACATTGGGGTTCCCTGTTCAGTGGGGAGTCTGCTTCTCCCCCTCCTTCCCACTCTTGCTCTCTCTGTCTCTGTCTCTCTCAAATAAATAAGTAAAACTTTAAAAAATGTATGCAACCTAACTGTAAAATTTAATTTTTTAAAGGATACTGTAAAACTTCATTTTTAAAAGTTTTTTTTTAAATATTTTATTTATTTATTTGACAGAGAGAGACAGTGAGAGAGGGAATACAAGTAGGGGGAGTGGAAGAGGGAGAAGCAGGCCTCACGCAGAGCAGGGAGCCCGACCCGGAGCTCAATCCCAGGACCCTAGGACCATGACCTGAGCCAAAGGCAGACACTTAATGACTGAGCAACAGAGGCGCCCCTAAAAAGTTTTTCTAAAAATTTAAGTAATCTCTACACCGAATGTAGGGCTCAAACTCACAGTCCAAGATCAAGAGTCACACACTCACTGACTAAGCCAGCCAGGCATCCCTAAAATTTCATTTTTTAAAGAGCTTCTTGTTTCTCTGGCAACTATATGTCATTCAACACCCACATGAAGCAATTATACCTGTCTTTCCTCTGACTTTTTGAAGCCTTCTTTTCCTACAAACCGTGATAGTCTGACTACATCCAGCCCTCTTTCCCCTAGCTACTTCACATTCAGGGAAGATACGGTCATAACGTCAGACCCCTCCCGCAGCGCCAGGCACTTCCATGTCTCCAACCTGTTCCTCCCTGGCATTCACAGTCAAGTTCTACATATCCATTCTAAAGATTGCTTCCTCACTATTCTGAGAGGTGAAATCATCAGCAAAGCTGGTTGAGTACTCATGAGACGCTTTGTTTTCTGCAGAACAATTCTACCAGAAGTTATATTGCTAGTCTCTGTGCCCATGTTTCTATTTATATTTGGAAAATATTGGCCTGTGCTCTATCTCACCTGGCTTTCTTTACCAGAGGTTCTCTCAATCACTGCAATCTTGTTTGATTTTCCTGCTATTCATAAATAATGCTCCCTACTCTCCAAGTCCTGGATTCTTTTGGAAGAATGTAGCATCATAAAATTCATGCTATTGCCACCCACCCTCTCCTGTCATACACACATACAAACACATAGAAATATATACACAGAAAACAATACCAACAGTACTGCTTCTTTTGAACAAGGGATTTTTAAAAAACTGTATGATCAATGATGTATTATTGATGATTGTGGAACCTAGGTAATAGATAATGAGGCTATGCTACACATTCCCTCTCTGCTTTTGAATATATTTGGAAATCTCAATAATAAAAACATTTCTTCACTATTTGCAAAATTATCATGTCTTTTATACCAAACATTCATTTTACTAAATACTGCTAAACAACATAGAGATGATTAAGATATGATCTCTATCTAGGATTACCAAATAAAATATAGGAGGTCCACTGAGTTAAATTTGAATTTCAGAAAAACAACAAATAATATCTGTAAGTACATTCCACATGATCCTTGGAATATTCATTCGCTCACATTTCTGGAGTTGAAAGCCTGAAATCAAGGCTCAAAGGGAAAACTAGTCCCTTATCTCTTTTAGCTTCTGGTGGCTGCTGGCATTCCTTGGCTTATAGCCACATCATTCCAATGTTCAAGGCAAACATCTTCAAATCAAAACAATGTCTGCCCCACCTCTGTCTTGCCTTCTCTTCTGTGTTTGTGTCAAATCTCGCCTTGCTTGTCTCTTATAAATACATCTGCGATGGCATTTAGGCCCCACCTGGATAATCCAAAATAACTGTTCCATCTCCAGATCTTTAATTTCACCATATCTGCAGACCCTTTTCCCAAATAAGGTGACATTTAAGCATTTCAGGAATTAGGACCTGACATCTTTGGGGGCCATAGTTCAGCCTACTACAGGTGCCGTTATGGACATCTACCAGGGATTACTGGAGAAGCAGAGAAAGAGCTGACAGTTCTAACCTGAAAAATGGAAGAGGCAGATGTCAAGGAAAGCTTCCTAAATAAGGGGCACCTGGTTGGCTCAGTTGGTACAGCATGTGATTCATGATCTTGGGCTTGTGAGTTCAAGGCCCACAATGGGCATAGAGCTTATGTAAATAAACAAACGAACAAACAAATAATTTTTAAACTAAAAGAAAAAAAAGAAAGGATTCCAAAATCAATGCTGTCAGAGAATATAAACTACTAAAGCAGGAGTAATAACAACAATCAGCAATCAGACCAATCAGAACAGGTGTCCGCTATAAATAACCTCCACAGCCTACCACAGAATAACAATCGAGCATCGGTCTTGCTAAAAAGTGTAAGGCTTGGGGGCTTGTTACAGGAGAATAAATAAGACATAGCAATTGGGGGCGCCTGGGTGGCTCAGTGGGTTAAGCTTCTGCCTTCGGCTCAGGTCATGATCTCAGGGTCCTGGGATCAAGCCCCATATCGGGCTCTCTGCTTGGCAGGGAGCCTGCTTCCCCCTCCCTCTCTGCCTACTTGTGATCTGTCTCTGTCAAAGAAATAAATAAAATTAAAAAAAAAAAAAAAAGACATAGCAATTGAATGACAAAAATTCTTTACAGGTGGTTTCTAATATACCACTTAGGGAGGTAAGAGGCAGAAAGACTCACCCCATGTAATCTGTGGAGTATCACCAAACCTCCTATCTCACCTCCAGACTTTTTTTCCCTTTCTATGCCTTCTACATTGGTCTTCAAAATTTTCCCACTCCCTCAATTATTTTTTTATCAACATAGTTTACTCAAAATTTTTACTCAATTATTTACTTAATAATTTTGATTTAATTTTTTCGTAAAGTGCTTCATGCAAAAAAAAAATTCTAGCATGTTAAGATTATATAAATTAACAATTCTCCTCTCCTCCAACTAATCCTACTTCCCCAAAATAAGCACATCAACAGACATATCAAGATCGTACTTACCCAGCATAGAGTACATCATTAGTTTTTGACGTAGTGTTCAACGATTCCTTAGTTGCGTGTAACACCCAGTGCTCATCACATCATGTGCCCTCCTTAATACCCATCACCCGGTTACCCCACCTCCCCTACCCCTCCCTTCTGTAACTCTCAATTTGTTTCCCGGAGTCCAGAGCCTCTCATGGTTCGTGTCCATCTCTGATTTCTTCCCATTCGGTTTTCCCTCCCTTCCTGGGAGGTCCTCCGTGCTATTCCTTATGTCACATATGAGTGAAACCACACGATAATTGTCTTTCTCTGCTTGATCTATTTCACTCAGCATAATCCCCTCCACTCCATCCATGTCAATGCTAATGGTGGGTATTCATCCCTTCTGATGGCTGAGTAATGTTCTATTGTACTATATGCTGGCTAATTGAACATAATAATATAAATAGATGATAAAAAGATTACAAGTTCAGGTACACAAGGTGAATAAATTCTGGAGATCTAATTCACAGCATAGTGACTATGGTTAATGATACTGTACTGTATTCTTGAAATTTGCAGAATAAGAGAATAAATCTTAATTATTCTCACCAAAGGGGAAAAAAGTTAACTTCAAAAGAATATATATATGAAACAATGGGGAGAAAAAGATCACACTTTTCTATGTATACATAAATACATATGCAATTATATATTTATATAAATAGGAAAGAGCAATCATTTAGCCATTGGCAGAAAATGATAATCAAAATAATGCTACCTCAACCATGATGCTCCCAAGAAGCACCAAGTCATGTACCCCTTGCTGTTACACTTTTTGGAGCCAATTCCACAGGAAATGCCTCTAATTCCTAAATTATTAATTGCATACTGATATCCTAAATGAGAATTGGCAATAAGAGCAAAAGTTAAACATCAACAATAATTCCCTTAATCTCTCCCTAAAACTTCTACCACAGCAGCCTACTTGGTTGTCTCACAGACACCTCAAATATAAATTATCTAAAATTGAACTTCTCATCTTCTGAGGAAACGGTTTTCTGTTTCCATCTCACCTAGTCAGGGAGTCACTCTTTTCCTTCACATCCTATATCCAAAAAAGTCACCAAATCCTGGAAAACAGTGCTGAAAATTATAAACTTCTCTATATTCCTGGATTAGTACGAAAAGCTCATGGTCTCCCAGACTTCCATCTTACCCTTCCTTTACTCATTCTCCACATTGCAGCTGGAGCTCTTTTCAGAACATAAATTTCTTTGTGATAAACCCTTTCTTCAAACTCTATAATGAGTCCCCTTGTTCCCAGAATGCAGTCCTAAAGAGGATTCATAATACCCTAGATTAGTGAGCCCTGCTTATCTCCCTGGCTTCATCTCACACCCTCACAATGTGGTCTCAAGCCACTCTTACCTTGTTTCCATTTTCTTAAGAATGCATGCATACCCATGCTGGGACTTTGTGCTGTTTCTTCTGAGAAAGAACTTTTCTTTTCCTTGCTCCCCTAACTCCTATTCAATGGTAGGTCTTAATGTAGTTATCAGTTCCTCCAGAAAGTCTCCCCTAATCCTCTGGGACTGCACTGGGGTCTCTTTTCTGTGCTACCTCAGCAACTTCTGCTTGCTGGGCTATTTATTAACACTTAAGCAATTATAATTATCTGTTCATTTGTCTTTCACTACCACTAGGCCACTGGATCAGTTTACCTTTGTATTATCAGGACCTACCATAGTACTGAGTATACAGTAGGATCACCACGGATAATTGTTAAATGAATGGAACTAAATAGGTGGAAAAGCAATGCAGAGCCTCGGTGGCAAAGTACTGTACATTCATATTCAGGGAGGCAGTTCAGTGGAGAGTTGGAGTATAATATGACTCCATTACAAATGTATGTTCTCCTATCCTTCTGAATTTATAGAAAAAGCAAAAGTAGTAATCTAACTGATTTCTTTAGTGCCCTACACATTTATATCAGGACTGAACCACTGAACAGTCTTCAGCTTTGCAGGTTCAGATGAACTGTATTATTTCACTGAGAAGTGGAAAGTCACTGAGGCCGACTTTCCCTACAGGGGTTCTGCATCTGAACACAGTACACAGAAAATGATTCGAGTGATTATTTTTCAATTCTCCCAAAGACGGCAAATAACTAGCACCATTCTAAATGAAAAGTTAATTCACTAAAGACAATGGATGTTTTGGGGCGCCTGGGTGGCTCAGTGGGTTAAGCCTCTGCCTTCGGCTCAGGTCATGATCTCAGGGTCCTGGGATAGAGCCCTGCATCGGGCTAAAATGATAAAGCTAAAATGATAAAATGATTATATATATATATATATATATTATAAAATTTTTTCTAAATGTAATCTAGCTGTCCTTCCTGATCCTGTCCCTGGATCTTGACATCTGTTTTACTTTAGCAACTGTAGATGTTGTTCATCTTTCATAAAGAAAAATAGCAACCCACTTTACCTGAGCACTGGGACCCTATAAACAACTGGGGCCAATCGTGGATTACCTCACCCTGGAATACAGGATTAGTTATCACATGTCAAGTCTCTGAATAATATCCAAAGATGAGGCTGCTGAGAGTTGGATTTAATTGGATGTGTGCTGTTTGCAATTAGACCTGGGATTAGGAATGGGGCACAATGGAGAATGGTAATCTTGATCCCTCTCCTATATTTGTTGGAAGGTAATGTCTACCAATAACATGGCTTCCCTAGTAGCCCAATGCTCTCTATCCCCACTTCAATTATTTTGCAGTTTAATATGCAAAGGAATTCAGCAGAAGTAGAATTGAATTTGCAGGGAGGCAGGAAGGTAATTAAGACTTAGGCAACATGGACCAGACACTGTTATTGGTGCTTGACATTCTTTATTTCATCTGATTCTCACGACAAACACTGTTATCCTCATTCTGTAGATAGCCAAATTAAGGCTTAGAACAATCAGTATTTCTCAAAGTCATATTGCTTGCAAGTCCTAGGACTAGGATTCAAACCTAATTATTTTCTGACTCAATAGCCCAGACTCATTTTATTATTCTGTCTCACAGAATATAGAGCCAATTTCTGACAATGGCTCTTCCTTGAAAAGAGCTCTGTTACTATGAAATCAAAAATCTATACCTAAATTCTCATGTTGACAGATAAATCAAGCTCCTGGCAGCAAGTCTGTTCTTTGATGAAAGCAGTTAAGATTGATTCCCAGCTAGAATAATTAGGATGACAAAAGAAAGTGCTTCTTACCTCTACATTTAGCACCTCCCTTGGTTCAAAAATATAAAAATTTAAAAAATAAATTTAAGAAACAGAGCCACCAACTTCGATAAGAGAAATTAAACCTGATGCCTGAAAATCACTAAATATAAATTCAGGCTTGGAATATTATACTCCCTTAAAAGCACACTAGATCTTGAAGACTTAATTATACTTAAATTGCCTTTCCAGGAGTATTTGTTACGGGATTGGCTTTACTTAAGTGGCGAAGAATAGGCAAAGCAATAAACAATAAGATAACTACATACTCTGCTTTTATTAATCATTTAGCCAATTAAATATCTTCCAAAAAATGATTTGATTTGTCTTCCAGGCAACAGGAGATTTGTCTATCAAAATACTGTATTAATGCATAAATTCTCATAAATGACATCTTAGAATTCAAAGCAACTAATTTTATAAGACATCCAAGTTAGAAATCTGTACAGATAAACTATTAACTGCAAGAAAACTTTCCAGAGGAATTTCGTATTCTATTTAAATAGCTTGTCTGAAAATAAAATACACTTTTGTCATAAAGTACTTCAGAGCTTTCTTTTACATTAATAAATATGTCTTCCAACACATTGGATTGGGGTGGGAAATCAGCAGTTAGTTATTATGTAAACCTCACAGAAGAAATATGATGATGGATAGGGGTGGATGGGGGGTTGTTGCTAGTAACCCAAATGGAGGAAGTTATTTCATTTCTATCTGAGCTTTAGTTTTCTCATCTATGAAAGATGAAACTGAATGAAATCATCTCCAAGGATATTTCAGTCTCTGGGTTTCTAGGATTCAATTATTCAGCCATGTGATAAACCAAAAAATAAAATAGTTCCTATCTAATTTTTAACAAGCAACAGCATAATAAGATAAAATTGTTAATTGTAGAGGATACCTTTAGGCAATTAACTTGAAGAGTGGAAACCTGAGTAAGGTAGAAAGGCCTACAGTGACCCCCAGCTCCCTGGCTGGACACAAACATGCCCATTGGGTGACCCACCTCAAATATCCATAAGCCCTGGCTAACCAATAGGTTACTTACACCTGGACAAGGGTACCGAAAAGGGAAAATTCCATACATTCCAATACCTCCTCACCTCCCCTTTTAACTACAGCCCCCACCACTGCCTCGTGGCAGACGGTCTCTGCTTTACAGTCCTGCCCACCACTTCCTTGCAATGCATTCCATAAGCTTCTACCTCTGCCTTGGGTGAATTCTTTCACCATCCACACTGCCTGCCTCCAATTGACTGGGTCGCCCACATTTGGTGGCCCCCATGAAATCAGAAGACCCCACATTAACAAGGGGTTTTCAGGGTAAATAATAATGATTAAAAACTACTTGCCTTATAACTGCTTTTCTAAGTTATTGTTTGATACTAATATGCCTATAACAAAATTAAATTCTTTGAAGAAAATATAAATATTATTCCAGTTTCATATCAATAATTTTGATATGAACCATCTTAACACCTTAACTTTTTGGCTCATTTGTGACTTATTTTAATTTCTTGGACAAAATGATTTAATAAATCCCATCAAAAGATATCAAATTAATTTGAAGATTTTCTTACTTGTAAAAATATTTTTAGGTTTTTAATAGTACAAATTTAAGTTCTTCTCAAAGTAAACCACATTGTTGTTTTATTTTAAAATTTTGGATCAAAAGGAATGATGAATTCATATTGTCCCCAAAAAAATCTGGTTTTGAGGTAACAGATGGTGAGTTTAAAAATAATGCTTTTTTTCCGAAGCATTCTATAATAAGCATGTATCAAACTTACAATGAAAGAAAAACAAAGAATATCATGACATGCAACCTCCTTTATATCAGGGCAAAACTATTCTATGCCTCTACTTCCTGTTGACTCTTCATTGCTCCATGTTTCCAAAATAGTAGCAAATCAACTAACCAGTGAGGATGGCTTTGGGAGGAAGACTTTCTTCTGCCCTACAGTCCTTCTAAACTGGACTTAGAATCAAACCCACGTGAGGCAGATGAACAAGAGAAAATCAAATTAAACAGTGTAGATATGGGGAATCCACACAGAAAAGAAATTCCAAAGACAATGAGGCAACCTGAAGCCTGCAGAGCTAAGGAAACGGTGAGGGCCTGGGGATACAAAGGAGAGATCAAGCTCGTTAGCAAGAAGGTGAAAGGAAATGTTTGGAAAAACAAGGTTGCCCTATTATGCAGATAAGCTTCTGAAGTAAAGGGGAGTCTCTGCTAACAGCGATCTTCCTGTTACAGGCTCTCCTTTCCAATGTAAATTTAGGCAGCTGAGGGGGAGGCAGAGAGCTTTTCCTGTATCCACTGGGTTTTGATTACTTTTGACTCAAATCATCTTTACGCCAAAGTTGCCCATCTTGGGGCAGCCTGACCTGGGCCCCTACAATGTAACATTATATAATGTGTAGCATCTGTATGATTCTCACATATTTTGCAGCAAACCAATTTTTTTGTGCTGTAATTAGCATAAGCATTAATGTTTGTGAGGATAATAATAAATAAAAGACCTAAGATGATAACCACCCTCTCCTAGTAACCACTTTACAGTCATCAGAAACACTAAACAATGTAGACGACCGTTCATTTTTAGTGCTAAATGGATTCAAATTCCATCACAATACAACCTATATATAAGAATGTTTTCATGTGGGACACCTGGGTGGCTCAGTTGGTTGGACGACTGCCTTCGAATCGGGTCATGATCCCGGGACCCCCGGGATCAAGTCCCACATCGGGCTCCCATCTCCATGGGGAGTCTGAATCTCCCTCTGACCTTCTCCTCGCTCATGCTCTCTCTCACTGTCTCTCTCTCAAATAAATAAATAAAATCTTAAAAAAAAAAAAAAAGAATGTTTTCATGTAATTCAAATGTTTGGTTGTTATTAGGTCCAATTCTGATATCCTACTGGATGCAAAGTTTATTTCATTGCTTATTGAAAAAGGAACTATGTGTTAGAAAGTGTTCAAAAACAAATGAAATGTGGTTTTTCTCTAAAAGTAGTCACCAGCATCTATTACTGACACAGTGTATCTATAATGTTATTACAAATTTGCCCTTTAAAGAACCAGCTACATGGCAAATATGTATGTATCTCCTTTATTTTCAGTATTGAGGAAGATTAAGGTATTTGGAAATTCTATGTAGGTAGACGCTAACATTTTCAATTTCCATGCCTCATCAAGTCCGAGCGGCTCTAGAGGTTAAGAGGTTTTCTTTATTTCTACCTTGGTTTTCCAAAACTTAGGATTCTGGTTCCTTAGAAGCTCCCAGAATAAGTTCAAATCTTTTTTTTTTTTTTCAAATGTGCACCCCTATATATGCCTATCTCCAATAATCTGCAGCTTTACCCTATTACTTTTTTTTTTTTAAGATTTTATTTATTTATTTGACAGATCACAAGTAGGCAGACAGGCAGGCAGAGGTGGGGGGGTGGGAGCAGGCTCTCTGCTGAGCAGAGAGCCCTATGCAGGGCTCCATCCCAGGACCCTGGGATCACGACCCGAGCTGAAGGCGGAGGCTTAACCCACTGAGCCACCCAGGCGACCCAACCCTATTCCTTTAGATTCAAGAAAACTGATCATCAGATCAAGTCTCTCCAAGTTTAAGGATTCCCCTCTACAACAGTCCTAACTAACAGTTGGAGAACTAGCTTCTATTTAAGTACTCCAAACACAGGGTTGTTCTGTTTTGTTTGTACTTCCCCAAAAATTCATATGCCAAAGCCCTAACCCCAGTGTGGCTAAGTGTAAAGACTGGCTGCTAAGGACCTGATTAAAGCTAAATAACGTCATGAGGGTGGGGCCCTGATCCAATATCACTGGTGTCCTCATAAGATACACGGGGCCCTTCCACTCACTCCTGTGTTTTCTCTCTCTGCATATATGCACTAAGGAAAGACACGTGCATATGCATGTGAGGACACAAAAAAGGCAGCCACCTGCAAGCCAAGAAAAGAGCTCTCATTAGAAACCAAATTAGTGGGAACCTTGACCTTGATCTCCAGAACTCTGAAAAAAATAACGTTCTCTTGTCTAGCACACCTAGACCACAGTAGTTTGTTCCAGCAGCCCAAGCTGACAAAGACAGCTTGCTACAGAAGGTGGCCAGATCCACTCTCAAACAACTCTATGCGTTAGAAAGTTCTTATTTTAAGAATAAATCTGCTTTCTCCAGGCTCTACCCAATAATCTAACTTCCACCTTCTGGAGGTACATGGAATAAACTTAATACCTCCTTTCAATTAAAAAAAAAAAAAAAAAGATTGCATGAAGACTCCCAGATATTTTAAGGATTCTTCCCTGTCTCTCAGGCCCTTGTCTTTCTTAGAAATGCTCCAATTTATCAAGACTCTTTAAAATGTGGCAGCTAGAAAGACTTCTCAAATACTCTATAAATATAAGTAACACAGGGATGCTACATTAAGCTAAATCAGTTCTAATATGTAGCATTTTCCTGAGGAAAAGCTACTCTTCATGTCTGCAAACCCTTAAAAACCCTTAAGAGGAAAGGAACAGTCAATGAGGCTAACTACCTCTAACCGTCCCCCAACCCCACGCTACTAGAAATCTGGTGTGCTGGCTCAGAGATCAACAAGGTGGACTTCAAGATCAAGTGCTTGGAGGGGTTCCTGGGTGGCTCAGTGAGTTAAGCCTCTGCCTTCGGCTCAGGATTCTGGGGTTGGCCTCCCTGCTTGGTGGGTAGCCTGCTTCTCCCTCTCCTTCTGCCACTCCCCCTGCTTGTCCTTGTTTGCTCTCTCTCTCTCTCAAATAAATTTTAAAAAATCTTTTTTAAAAACAAGATCCATTGGTTGGAGATCCGATATTCACAAGATAAATGAATACATCAAGGACAGATTATTTCTATTTACTTCAAGGTCACTATGAACAAAGAATTCATTCTTCCTTCTTATGAGTAAAAGGGTTTTTTTTTTTATTATTATCTTTCTTATGTTTAATATGTCTAAATGAGTTTTCTCTTATTTTTTCCAGAATGGCAAACTAAGTAGTCCAACACACATTTACATAAGCTGTCTCTATTATATTGGTAGACCAAATAAGCCTAATTCTTTGGTGTTTAGCAAATTCCTTAATGAATAGCTTGCTGTCACCATCGTGAAACTCTCTGGTATTGCTTCCAAGGATCAAGGGAGGGAGATCTTTGCCTTTAAGTCCTGCACCCTTTGGTTCATGCCCTCTTCCACCCCTGATTTTTTTTTCTTTCTCTCTAGCTTATTCCAACTGGTGAGCCTTTTCTTTTAAATATGTCACATCTAAATTGCTAATATATATATATATTTTTTTTGAATACCAACTGCTATGATCCAAAACACAGAGATTAAAAACACAAATCCACTGGAGTATAAGAGAACTAGGGGACATAAACCACATATACCTGAGCTAAATCACTAGTGAGATTCAACTGCTCAGTGGTCATTATTGATCTTGTTAGTCCATACTGCTTCTCTCCCCACCCTGAAGCCCAGTATAAATTCAACTCTAAGTTTAAAAAATGTAGGGCGCATGGGTGACTCCAATGGTTAAGCGCCTGCCTTGGGCTCAGGTCATGATCCCAGGGTCCTGGAATCGAGTTCCACATCAGGCTCCCTGCTGATGCAGGAAGCAGGGAGCCTATTTCTCCCTCCGCTCCCCTTGTTTCTGCTCCTTCGCTCACTTTCTCAAATTCAAATAAATAATTTTTAAAAAATAAATTTAATAAATATAATTATTTTTATATTTGCATTCCTACAACCTGTTGAAAAGTCTTTCCTTTCTAGGCCTTCCCCACCTCCTTGGTCTCAAATCATAACCATTTCCCTGACAGTCGTCTTACCTATTGACTTGGATGATATGCTCACTGCTCTTCATTCAAGGATCCCCAACGATTTTTTTTTTTCTTTAAGACATTCTTTACTGTTTGGTTTTCATTTTTTTTATTAACATATAATGTATTATTTGTTTGGGGGTACAGGTCTGTGATTCAGCAGTCTTACACAATTCATAGCACTCACCATAGCACATACCCTCCCCATTGTTCATCACCCAGCCACCCCATCCTTCCCACTCCCCTTCACTCGAGCAGCCCTCAGTTTGTTTCCTGAGATTAAGAGTCTCTTATGATTTGTCTCCCTTTCTGGTTTTGTCTCATTTCATTTTTCCCTCCCTTCCCCATGATCCTCTGTCTTACTTCTCAAATTCCTCTTATCAGTGAGATCGTATGATAATTGTCTTTCTCTGACTGACTTACTTCACGTAGCATAATACCCTCTAGTTCCATCCATGTTGTTGCAAATGACAAGATTTGGGGGTTTTTCTGATGGCTGCATAATATTACATTGTGTGTGTGTGTGTGTGTGTGTGTGTGTGTGTGTGTATCTCAACTCATCTTTATCCATTCATCTGGGCTCTTTCCATAGTTTCGGTATTGTGGACACTGCTGCTATAAACATTGGGGTGCAGGTGCCCCTTCAAATCATTACATTTGTATCTTTGGGGTAAATACCCAGTGGAGCAATTGCTGGATCGCAGAGTAGCTCTATTTTCATCTTTTTTAAGGAACCTCCTTCTTGTTTTCTGGAGTGACTACACCAGCTTGCATTCCCACCAACAGTGTAGGAGAGTTTCCCTTTCTCTACATCAAGGATCCCCAGTGATTTAGTCATCAAGAATCACCTTAGGTAATTCTCCATTTTGATCTTCATATTCTGGACATCTTTGTCTACCTACCTTCTTCCTCTTATATACCTTGTAGTCTTCTAACATTTGAGGCTTTTCTCAAAAGCTATGAGCCCCAGGCTTTGACTCCTTTAAAATTAGAGGTATTCTTCAAGCCTCTTCTGATCTTTTTCTGAACCTGCCATCTTAGCACAGTACAGTTGACTCCTGAACACCACTAAGGTCAGGGGTACCCACACCCCCCCACATGTAACTTTTGACTCCCCAAAACCTGAAGTACTAATAGCCTACTGTTGACTGAAAGCCTTATAGAAGATTATGTAATACAAAGAGTCAACACATATTTTGTTTGTTATATGTATTATATACTGTATTCTTACAATAAAGTAAGCAAGAGAAGAGAGAGAAAATGTTACTTAAAAAGTCTTAAAGGGGCGCCTGGGTGGCTCAGTGAGTTAAGCCGCTGCCTTCGGCTCAGGTCATGATCTCGGAGTCCTGGGATCGAGCCCCGCATCGGGCTCTCTGCTCAGCAGGGAGACTGCTTCCTCCCCTCTCTCTGCCTGCCTCTCTGCCTGCTTGTGATCTCTCTCTGTCAAATAAATAAATAAAATCTTAAAAAAAAAAAAAAGTCTTAAAGAAGAGGCACATGGGTGGCTCAGCTGGGTAAGCATTCAACTCTTGGTCTTGGCTTGGGTCATGATCTCGAGGTCGTGGGAGGCTTGGGTCATGATCTCGAGGCTCTATGCTTTTCCCTCTCCCTTTGCTCCTCCTATAGCTCCCACTCTCTCTCTCTCTCTCTCACTCTTCCTGTCTCTGTCTCTCTCTTCCTCAATAAATAAATAAATAAATAAATGTATGTCTTTTTAAAAACTCTTAAGAAGAGAAAACATTTACAGTACTATACTGTACAAAATCTGCATATAAGTGGGCCCATGCCCTTCTAACCCATGTTGTTCTCACCCAGGTTAACTATATAATAACTGTAACAGAGCATCCTCTATATACAATGACTTTTTAGTGAGAGCACTACTTTACTACAAATAGCTATATATATATATTACTTTCTCTTTAGAAATGGATGTGACTTTTTTAAAATAGGCAAAAGGCACCAAACATAGAATCTATGCCCAAAACATGTTGGGGAAAATAAAGACACACCAGAGATGGCCCCTGCCCACAGAAAGTTTATACTCTACTTAAAATGATACAATATATAATTTTAATAATAAACAAATAATATCAGCACATGATATGTGCCCAGTAATGATCTGCTGAAATGTCATAGATAGAATATATTAACAGACTACAATCTTTGGGGCAGGATTTACTTACCATTCGTATTTTAGCTCAGTAGAATCAAAATATGTGTAAATTCATAAAGAATACCCTACGTATAAGAGAATAGGTATTAGCAAAGGCAGAGAGGTGGAAATACCTTAATCATGTCCTGGACATGACAGTCGCCAGAATCACAAAGAAAATTTCATCCTTCCAACTGAAACTGCCTGCACATGACAGTAATATTATTCTGTTCTTCAAACTGATTGGACCAGAGTGAGCTTGACCCACGGAGGACAACTCCAAAGCCCTAACCCATGAGGACTCTTCCTACTAAGGCAATGGAAATTGGTCCAATTGGACTATATCCCTCCAGAATTTACAGTGGAGAATGTAAAGAGGATTGAACAGGCAGGGAAAAGAAGAGAGAATTCACCCAGAAAAACACCAGAAGACAATAAAAACCTTTATCTTCACATTATATCTTCAGATTTTATGAGTGAATTTCTTCCTTGCAACCAAAATAATAATAATAATAATACATTTGGGAAGCAAGCAATACACAAGTTTACCCTAAATGGTTTATCCAGAGGAGTAGCAGAAGGTAAGTTTAAAAAAGTAGATTAAGATCTTCAAATGTGAAAAACTTTGAATACTAGCTATATTTTTCTTTTTTTATTTAACCTTACTTTAATTTTGCCATTGCAAATTTGTCAATTTTTTTTTAAAGATTTTATTTATTTATTTGACAGAGAGAGATCACAAGTAGGCAGAGAGGCGGACAGAGAGAAGGGTAAGCAGGCTCCGTGCTGAGCAGGGAGCCTGATGTGGGGCTTGATCCCAGGACCCTGAGATCATGACCTGAGCCGAAGGCAGAGGCTTAACCCACTGAGCCATCCAGGTGCCCCAAATTTTTCAAAATTTTTTAAAAAAGAACCTATCGGTCTAGATTGAAACGAATTAATTTGTAAGAGATAAGTATGACTTGAATGACATAAATGTTTGATTTTATGCCTATTTTGTCACAGATGACCAAAGACATTAAAAAGTCGAGTAGTAATTTGAAATAATGAGGAGATGCTCTAAATCTCCCTCTTTCACACACACAAAAGATATACACCTCTTACTAATATCAGTACAAGGAAAGGATATCTCCTCTCACCACCATTTTCAACATTGTACTGGCAGTCTTTGCTAACACAGTAAAGCAAGAAAAGGAAAAAGAAGGTACACAGATAAGGAAGGAATACATACAACTCTGCTCACAGATGGCATGATTATCTATGTAGAAAATCAAAAAATTAGACGAACAAAAGTCCCACAACTAATAAGTGATTATAGCAGGGTTGCAGGATACAGGACTAACATACAAAAGCCAATTGCTTTCCTACATGCCAACAACAAACAAGTAGAATTTAAATTCAAAAACACAATTCTTATCACATTAACATCCCCCAAAATTAAATACTTAGGTATAAATCTAACAAAATATGTATACAATCTATATAAGCAAAACCCTGATTAGTGAAGCCAAAGAATAACTAAATCAATGAGGAAATATTCCTTGTCTATGGTTAGGAAGACTCACTACTGTCAATATGACAGTTCTTCCCAACTTGATATATAGATTCAATGCCATCCCAATCAAAATTCTAGCAAGTCAGTTTATAGAGATTGACACGCTGATTTTAAAAGTTTGTATCAGGAAACAAAAAGCTCAGCATGGTCAACACAATACTGAAGGAAAATAACAAAGCTGGAAAACAGATGTCCACACAAAACACCTGCACATTAATATTTATAGCAGCTTAATTCATAATTGCCAAAACTTGGAAGTAACCAAGATGTGTCCTTCAGTAGGTGAACAGATAAACTGTGGTGCATCCAGACAATGGACTATTATTCAGCACTAAAAAGAAATGAGCTATCATGCCATGAAGATACCTGGAGGAGTCTTATATGAATTGCTAAGTAGAAGAAGCCAATCTGAAAAGGCTGCAGACAGTATAACTGCAATGATACGACATTCTGGAAAAGGCAAAAACATAGACAGTAAAAAATAATCAGTGGTGGGGTGCCTGAGTGGCTCAGTCAGTTTAGCTTTCAACTCTTGATTTCAGCTCAGGTCATGATCTCAGGGTCGTGAGAACAAGCCCCACAATGGGCTCCATGCTGAGCATGGAGTCTGCTTAAGATCCTCTCTCTTGGGGCGCCTGGCTGGCTCAGCTGGTTAAACGACTGCCTTTGGCTCAGGTCATGATCCCCGAGTCCTGGGATCGAGTCCCGCATCGGGCTCCCAGCTCCACAGGGAGTCTGCTCCTCCCTCTGACCTTCTTCCCTCTCACGCTCTCTCTCACTCTCTCAAATGGATAAATAAAATATTTAAAGAAAAAAAAAAAGATCCTCTCTCTCCCTCTCCTTCTGCCCCTCCCCCTTCCCCCTCTCCATAAATAATAACAGTAATAATAGTGTAGCTAGAGAGGACGTGCTAGGGAAGGACGAGTAGGCAAAACACACAAGATGTTTAGGGCAGTGAAAATACTCTGTACGACAGTATAATGATGGATGGATGGAATTACACATGTGTCAAACCCAGAGAACTAGAATGTACAACAACAAGAGTGGGACTTCTGGTAAACTATGGACTTTGGGTGATTACGATATGTCAGTGTAGGTACATCCTTGGTAACAAATGTACCATTTTGGTGAGTGATGCAGATAATGGAAAAGTCTATGCATGTGTGGGGCAGGAGGTATATGGGAAATCTCCATACCTTCCTCTCAATTGTGTTGTGAACCTAAAACTGTTCTAAAAAAATAAAGCTTCAAATAATGTACATCTACACCCACACCTCATAGTGCCGTGTTTTTTTCACACAGTGAGGGATGGATTTGGCAAGTTAAATACTGTGGTCAACATTACAAAAAGTTTACAGGATATCTCAAAGTCTGATTTTTCTTGCAGTCAAACTTAAGTATTAAGGGGTGCCTGGGTGGCTCGGTGGGTTAAAGCCTTTGCCTTCGGCTCAGGTCATGATCCCAGTGTCCTGGGATCGAGCCCCACATCGGGCTCTCTGCTCCATGGGGAGCCTGCTTCCTCCTCTCTCTCTCTGCCTGCCTCTCTCTGCCTACTTGTGATCTCTGTCTGTCAAATGAATAAATAAAATCTTTAAAAAAAAAAAAAAACTTAAGTATTAAAGGCTTTAGGGCTCTGACTGTTAATGCATGATAACAGGGTCTCCTTTAATACGGATTTTTTAAAGCAAAGCATAAGCGGCAAGAAAGCTTAAAGGAATACGATGCTAAACTGTTTTTCCTTGTGTCTAGTTAGCATGCTTTAAAATTTTTAACTTTAATCCTTTCATTAAAATACCTTCCTTGTCTCTCTCTGAAGAGAGAGGTGAGATCAACGCTGAAACCCTTTACAAAACAAGCTTAGTATTCAGAAAAAGAAAGCAAACAACCAGTTTTCCACAATGGTCTCAACTAAGAACCTACCCACAATGCAGGAACATTGACTGCTGAGGATTACTAAGAGGTTGGAGAGAGAAAAAAAGCTTACACACCAATGGTAGATTTATTTTCCAAAGTCATCCCAGCACCTGTTACTTCTTTATACAAATGTGTGCACCAACGGCACAAGGGCCACTGTAGCTGGGCCGACAATATTCATCTTGGGATGCCCAGTAATCACCACCGAACCTCAGACTTCCCTTCATCTTTTCAGGTTTTAGGTGAGAGTCACAACTGCCAAGAGCCTCACCACTGAGGGTCTCCAGAAAGGCTGTTCATAATCCACACTGAGGCAAAAAAGACATTTTAGGGATCAAGGACAGGTAGCAAAAGACGCATGGGAGAGTGGGCAGTAAAAAAAGATACGTATTCCCACCAACGATACAGATGTGCAAACTTTTCCCTCATTTGCATCCACAGCCCACAGACCCTTGAAGATGGGTTTCTCTCTAGACCAGGGAGCTATCTTCCCAAAGCTATGCTGAATTAATTTACTTTAAGATAATATATTATTATTTTAAAGAATCCCTCTCTTCCCATAATTCTGGTTCTTTCTTGTTTTATTTTATTTGCCACAGTGTCAAACAGACTAAACATCTTTCAACTCAATCACGTTATTTGCTTTGCCTCTCTATGCACATTTTCACTTGCTGTTAAGGGGAGTTATACTTTTCAGTAAGAACAGATGACAAGTAGTCTGTCACAAGAATCGGTGAGAACTATCTGGAATATTGTCAGGGAGGACCAAATAAAATCCAATCAAATGTATTTTAGAGGGGCTCCTGGGTGGCTCAGTCGTTAAGCCTCTGCCTTCAGCTCAGGTCATGATCCCAGGGTCCTGGGATTGAGTCCCTCATCAGGCTTCCTGCTCGGTGAGCCTGCTTCTCCCTCTGCCTGCTGCTCCCCCTGCTGTGCTTTCTGTGTGTGCCAAATAAATAAATTAAATATATAAAAATAAAAATAAATAAAAAATAAACTGAGAGGCAAATATTCACAGGAACCCATGTGGCTCCACCACTATTTAGTTCTGTGACCCTAGACAAGTTATTTAGCCTAATTTTTTCCATCTGTGAAATGGGGATAATAATAGTACATATCTCACAGGGGCGGAGTGAGTATCAAATAAGTTAATATATGTAAAGCATTCGATGTGCAACACATGGGTAAGCACTATTTAATTTAGCTACTACTATGTTTTATAGCTTTTTGTATGCCTGGAATATTTTATTAAAATATTTTTCAGTACTTACTATATGAAACTTTAAATATAAACAAAAGCAGAGAGACTAGGAAAATAAACATAGATGTCCAATCACTTTGCTTTAATAATTAGCAAATTATGGCCAGCTGCATTTCACTTCTACCCCATCCCCTTCCCAAAAAACACACATTGAAAGGAATCCTAGATTTTATCCATAAGTACCTCATTATATATCTCTAATATATAAGCACTTTCAAAACCATAACTAAAATACCATTATCAGACTTGAAGAATTGAGATTTTCTTAATATTATCAAATATCTAGTCACTATTAAATGTTGTGGATGGGGTGCCTGACTCAGGCAGTACAGCACACAACTCTTAATCTTAGGCTGCTGAGTTCAAGCCCAATGTTGGGCCTACAGCTTAATTTAAAAATAAAAAATTAAAGTTTCCTTACTTGTTTCATATATACTTGCAAGTAAGCTTTGTGTTGCAGTATTTATAGTACACAGCTTGCTGAATTTTTTACCAAGTGAACATACCCACATAACCAGGCAGCACCTGGAAGAAGAAACAGAACATCTTAAGTTTTTTGTTTTTTTATAATTTTAATTATTTCTTCCAATCAAGGTCCAAAGAGGGTTCCATATTTTACTATTGGCTGATGGTCTCTTCCACTGTAATTTTTAACTTTTTTTTTTTTTTTTAAGTAAGCCCTAGGGGCACTTGAGTGGCTCAGGCGGTTAAGCCTTGGGCTCCAGCAGGTAATGAACACTGAGGTCCTGGAATCCAGCCTGGAGTCAGGCTCCCTACTCAGCAGGGAGTCCTCTTCTTCCTCTTCCTCTGATTCCCCACCACCCCGTGCTATTACTGGCACTTTCTCTCTCTCTCTCTTTCTCCCTCTCTCTCAAATGAATAAATAAAAAATCTTCGAAAAAAAAAAA